>NC_090437.1:364684673-364987703 GCF_031143425.1 Pleurodeles waltl | reverse complement strand
GCAGTGGTGGGTGGAGGCTCCAGCCCCGGATGGCTGCCCACTGGGGCTGCTGCAGCTGGCAGTGGTGCTGGTGGCGGTGCTGGCAGTGGTGGGGGGAGGCTACAGCCCATCCCCTGCCGCCTTGGACGGCTGCCCACTGGGGCTGCTGCTGCTGGCAGTGGTGCTGGTGGCGGTGCTGGTGGTGGTGCTGGCAGTGGTGCTGGTGGCGGTGCTGTCGGCATTGCTGGTGGTAGTGCTGGCAGTCGTGGGGGGAGGCTCCTGTCCTTCTGTTGCAGACTCAGATGGCTGAACCACAATGGTTGGTGGTGGGGGCTCCGAATGAGTCCAGGCACCAGGCCTCCTGTCCTTCCTGCCTGCTGGTGCAGGCCCCTTGCCCTTCCTGTCAGCTGCCACGGATTGGCCCTTGTCCTTCCCTCCTGCAGCTGGTGGAGCATCTTTGCCCTTCCTAGACACTGCTGGTGGTGCCTCCTTGCCCTTCCTTGAAGCACCTGGTGCAGGCACCCTTTTAGTGTTGCTGCCTGGTGCCCGGGATCCTCTCCCACCTGCAGTAGCTGTCGATACTACTGAGGCCGTGGACTAGGTGGCTGAGGAGCTCATCTGGGTTCTGACCACCCTGGCCCGACATGAAGGAAAAGGGGGGGAGTGGTAAGGAAGAGGTCAATGGTGGAGAGGAAAAGCTTCTTAGGGACACAGGGGTGGGAAGAGGGTGAAGGTTTGGGAGTGGAGGAAGAGGAAGAGGTTGTAGGAGGTGTCTGTCTGCTGTGTTTGGGTGCAGGTGCATGGGCTGGATGCTGTTGTGAGGTGGATGGCTGTTGGGTGTGTGAGTGCTTGCGTTTGAGTACTTTGGGAGGAGGGGGCACAGACACAGTGGGAGAGGACACAGGGGACGTGTGCATGGATGTGGGGGTGGTGACTGCCAGTGAGGGGCGTGTAGTGATAGGCGTGATGGTGATGGTGGTAGTGGATGAGGATATAGTGCATGCAGGTGTGAGTGTAGACGGAACTGGGAGGGAGGTGGACAAGGAGGAGGAGGGGGACAAAGTGAAGGCAGTGGATGTTGGTATGTCTGCATCTGGATGGTGTTTGTGTGGGTGCCTGTGGGATGATGTGTGGTGCTAGTGTTTGCCTGAACCACTCCTGTGTGTTGTCTTGTGTGCATGCTGGTCTGCCTGTGTGCTTGGGATAGGTTGGGGTTGAGGGGAATGGGATTGGGTAGAGGAAGATGGAGGGGGGAGGCGAGAATCAGGGAAAATGGCTGCCATCAGAGAGGATGCGAGAGCCTGGATTGATCTGTGTTGGGCCGCCATGCCAGTGTAAATGCCCTTCAGGAATGTATGTTGCATTTGGGCTGCCAGCCCCTGGATGGCATTCACAATGGTTGGCTGCCCAACAGAGTTGGATCGTAGGAGGTCAAGATCCTCCTCACTCAGGGCAGCAGGGCTAACTAGGGCAGGGCCTGAGGTGCCTGGGGTGAAGGAGATGCCCACCCTGCTGGGTGAGCGGGCACGGGAAACATGCTGAGGGGCTGCGGCGAGGGCGGTGCTGGTGGGTGGGGTGGTAGCTGTACGTGTAGTTGGGGTGGGCACAGAGTTGTCCGCACCACCAGGGAGCTTCTATCGGAGGAGGTATCACTGTCAGAGGGGGATGAACTATCTCCGACGTGGTGCTCCTCTCGCCCTCCGTCCCACCAGTGCCCTCAAAGTTGGTGGATTCAGCCTCCTGGACTCTGTGAGATGTAGCTCTCCCCGTCGCCGGTGCCTCTGCTCCTCGCCCAGATGATGCTAATGCACATAAGGACAGGGTGACGAAACAAAAAGGGGGGGGAGAGGCAAAGGATAATCTTGGTCAATGGTGGCAACAACACCATCATTGGTGTACA
This sequence comes from Pleurodeles waltl, assembly GCF_031143425.1. Lineage (NCBI taxonomy): Eukaryota > Metazoa > Chordata > Amphibia > Caudata > Salamandridae > Pleurodeles > Pleurodeles waltl. The sequence continues at coordinate 364,985,824 of NC_090437.1, read as the reverse complement.
CAACACACATACACAGGGAACAGCCCTACGCACTAGGCAGTGCACTAACAGTCACAATGCTAGTCACCAGCCCATGGACCTAACAACAATTGCAGCATACCTGAGACCCACAGACCCCTGCCCAGTAGTGGATGCCTATTACCTTGGTTGGAGGAGGTGTACATCCGATCCTGCCCGACATGGGACCTACCCTGAAATGTCCGGCCTGGCCTACGGGCACCCACAGGCACACATCCCCTACCCAGATGCCACCCCACCATCCGCAAGTAGTATATTGGAACACTGTACTCACCCCTTGTGGCTGCTGTGATGCCCCCAAGCGCCCATCCAGCTCTGGATTGGCCACCACTACTAGGCAGAACATCAGGGGGGTCAGGTTTCGACGGGCACCCCTTCCTCGTTGGGAGGCTATCTCCAGCTGGGCCTCCACCGTCTTCAGTGCCCAGCGTCTCAGGTCCTCCCACTATTTCCAACACTGGGTGCTCCGCCCAGGGACCGCACGTCCTTGATGATGGCACGCCATATACCCTTTTGTTGAGGAGTGCTGACCTGCAGAGAAATACACATGTGAAAAGGTATCAGTCAGACCACCATACACTGATGGCCCACCATAGCCCTCACATCCCCTTATGCACAGACATTGCCCACCATACATGCAGCACCCTGCCAAGGACCCTTCCACCATCCTCCCTCTTCACGAGGCCCTCACATATAGCACTCCATGCATTCATGCTCCATGCATCGTGCTCACAGTGTACTCACCTGTTGGTCTGGAGGCCCACACAGCATTCGGTACTGGCGTAGGACACCATCCACCAGTCTCTCCAACTCCGCAGAGGTGAAGGGAGAGGCCCTTTCCCCAGTGACACTATCCATGGTCGGTTCCAGACACAGGTCACAGCAGCACTTGTAGTGTAGGTCCTCTCCTGTTGAAAGTCAGGTAGCAAGTGAGTGAACAGATAGAAAATGGCAGTTACGTCCGCGGCGGTGCATATCGTCACCACCGGCGTACATCACCATTGGCCATTGTATCCCATAGGGCCCAATGGTATCCAATGAGGAGTTGCATAGCGGTTCTCGACTCCTCCCGCAATGGTGCACAACGTCAGCGGAATTACCTCATTTCCACATGTCCCTCCATACAGGACAGGCAGACGCCATTTCAGGGGGGGGGGCAGCCCATGGCACCTAACTGTGTCACAGTACACATGGACACCATTTGGACCAATCCAACAATATACTGTTACAGTCACAACATGCAATGCGTTTTAGTGTTTGTAAATATAGAATACTGACCAGCTGCTCACCGTTTTGCCCCCTAGATTGCAACTGCTGCGGATGAATAGGAGATGGAGACATCCCCCGTGTACAGGCCACTGGTGGACTTGGCAACAATGGAGGAGAGGCACATTATCCTCACCTATAGAGCGGACAGGGCCACAATCGCAGAGCTGTGTGCCCAATTGGAGCCTGCCCTGATATCTGCTATCCGTCAGCCCACCGGGATCCCCCCTCTTGTGCAAGTTCTATCTGTGCTCCATTCCCTGGCAAGTGGCTGCTTCCAAGTGACAGTGGGCTTGGCAGCAGGAATGTCTCAGCCAATGTTCTCAATAGTGCTGACCAGAGTGTTGTTTGCCCTGATTAAACACATGTGCAGCTACATCGTTTTCCCCCAGGTGGAGGATTTGGCCACAATGAAAGTTGATTTCTATGCAATGGGACATATCCCCAACATAACTGGGGCGACTGATGGAACACATATTGTATTTGTCCCCCCCCCCCACCAGAGAAATGAACAGGTGTTCAGAAATCGAAAGAGCTTTCACTCCATGAGATGTGAAGGTAGTGTGCCTGGCGGACCAGTACATCTCCCATGTCAATGCAAAGTATCCTGGGTCTGTGCATGATGCCTTTATCCTGAGGAATAGCAGCATACCATATGTGATGGCTCAACTCCAGAGGCACTGGGTGTGGCTAATAGGTGAGCCCTGGTTCCCACCCAGTAAGTGTTGGTGTCTGGGTATGGTGTGGGCCCTAAGGGTTAGTGTGTGTCTAACAGTTGTCCTTCGATATTTGCAGGTGACTCTGGTTAACCCAATCTCTCATGGCTACTGACCCCTGTGAGGAATGCCAGGACAAGGGCAGAGGAACATTACAATGACGCACATGGGCGAGCAAAAAGAATCATAGAGAGGACATTCGGCCTCCTGAAGGCCAGGTTTCGGTGCCTCCATCTAACAGGTGGATCCCTGTACTACTCACCCAAGAAGGTCTGCCAGATCATCGTGGCATGCTGCATGTTGCACAACCTTGCCTTATGTCGTCAGGTGCCTTTTCTGCAGGAGGATGAGGTTGGAGATGGCCATGTGGCAGCAGCGGACCCTGTGGACAGTGAAGATGAGGAGGCAGAGGATGAGGATGAGGACAACAGAAGTGCAATAATACGACTAAACTTCCAATGACACACAGGTAAGACACTGTAACTTCACTTTTCATTGACAGTTTTGTGTTTGACATTATCACTGGCAGGCTGATTTTCCCACTTCTATGGCCACTTACTGTACCCTATGGCATATCTATTTTCAGATATTTGTTCCCCACTGTGGTTCCTGGTGTGTTGACTACAGCTAACTAGAGGTCATTACTATGTATACATTACTGTACAGTTGTATTGCAGTGTTTAAAGCTTGTTAAACGAATACATAGTTCAATCGTTTGACAGACTCCATATATATATTTATTCAAATGGTGTTTATTTAAATGCCAATAAGTAGAGGGGGATGTGCAATGGGCTGGGGTGATGGTGGAGGAATGTCCAGGATAGAGTACAGTCTATGTGGATTACAGGTGCATTGTCCCAGGAGGCATAGGAAGTGGAGCAATGGCAGTTCAAGGTGGACAGGGTGGGACACAAGGGTGACAATCAGGAGAGACTTAGGCCCATATTTATACTTTTTTAGCACCACATTTGTGCCACTTTTTGACACAAAAACGTCGCTAACTTGCAAAATACAATTGTATTTTGCAGGTTTGCACCGCTTTTGCATCAAAAAATGACGTATGTACCGCCAATGGTTTAGCGCCATTGAATTTCTGCCACGGTGATTCGTGGGTCATAATGCTGTGGGCGTAGTTCTGTTGGCGTAACTGTGTGGGTTTTGCTACCGCCAGTTTATCACTGACCTTTGTGCTGGCGGATGTGTGTGTGTGGCTGTATAGTGACGGACTGCCATGTGTGTGTCATAATATGGGTGGTGGTAATCTGCTGCGGTAGCGATATGTTGGCGACAGTTAGCATGGCAGTATCGGCATTTACCGCCAATGTCATTATGAGGGTCTGAATCTTTTAATGCATTACGCGACAGTCGCAACAAAAAATCACGACACGTGCCCCTAGGAATTCCCAGCTTTAGCAAAACCAGAGAATGGTCTGACAAGGTTCGAGGCATGTGTTCAATCGACTCTGTCCAGAGCTCCACATCTCTTGTACCAAGCCATCTGTCAATTTGTGACCAGCTGTTATGGACTGTTAACGCATATTCCTCCTCTGTCAGTGCCATATTTTGCCCCCCATAGATCCACCACAGCACCCTCCGTCATGATTTGAGCGAGCACCCCTGCGGCTGCCACATGCTGAGGTCGCGCCTGACACCCACGATCCACAACTGCATCCAGAACCATGTTTAAGTCACCACTGCACAATATCGACCCCGGCACCAAGGAGCACGCCAAATGCCCCACCTCCTCAAAGAACTGCGGGTCATTCACATTGGGACTGTATACTAACACCAGCCGAAACGGTCTGTCATGCAGTGTACCATTCAAAAGGACATAAAGACCTTGCGTGTCTATAACCACTTTCTCAGTATGCCATTGCAGACCCTTTAGAATCACAATGGCAATCCCTTTCGCATAGCTCGAATATGCAGCCACATGACACTCCCCAATCAAGCCAGCGCTTAGCCTGTGTTTCGAGGCATCTGTCAGGTTAGTCTCTTGAAGCACACAAACATACACCACATGGCACTGCATGTATGCAGAGATCAATCGCATCTTTTGCTCGTTGTTCAGCCCCCGAACATTCCAGGTCATACAATTCACATATGCCACCTCCATAGGAGCCATCATAGCAAATGCCTCAGCTGCACCACAGCCATTTCACACCTAGTCACTTTGCAAAACAGCGTAGGAGACAAGGAAATACAGAGACACAAAAGTAAAGAGAAAGCATATAATACAATAATCAACAAGACAACAAGCACCCCTGACCCACGCTGACCCCCCAATTGAGCCAGCCCTACCCGCACCCAGACACATGTTCCACAACGTATCAACAAACAACTTGATTGGACTCATCCAGTGGGGCGTCGGCGTGGCCATCTGTTAACCACTCTGATTGGGATGGGTAGGGAGGAGCTCTCACTGCACCAGTTATATTTCAAGACAAGCTGCACTGAAAACTGAGCCTCATTCAAAACCCGACAGACCCGAAATTGCAGTTCAGGACCACAGGCGTCATCCAACAACGAATTGCTTTCAATTGATATCACTAAGAGTGTTGTTGTCACCACCAGCAGCCAGCTAGCAGTCGAGAGTCACCTTTTTGGGGACAGTTTTAGCATATTTGATTGACAGTTTCGGGTCAGTGAATAAGTGTAGCTTGCCCTTCTGCTGTACTTGCAATTTGGCCGGATAAATAAGGGAATATTTGTCATCTGTCTGGCTCAAAGTACGTATGGCGGGGAGGAAAGCCCTGTGAGCCGCCTGCACCCCAGGGCTGTAGTCTGGGAAGATATCACGCTAAATGTTGTTATATCTCATGGGACGACGCTCTCTAGCTAACCTAATTATTGTGTCTCTATCCCTACAGTTCAATAAGTGCACGATGACTGGTCACGCCGGTGTCCCAGTCAGCGGCCTTGGCACAAGCGTCCTGGGGGCCCGCTCCACCACCAGCACCTGGGAGAGCTCTCCAGGGAAAAGCACAGATAACATAGTCTCCACATAGTCCTCCATGCACCCCATGGCTGTCGATTCCGGGAGATCCAAAATACGGATATTATTGCGGTGGGAGCGGGCTTAAAGATCCTCATTCTTGTTCCGGATTACCTCCAACACACGTTCCATTTGCAGTAACTTCTCCCTGTCTCCACGTTGACCGTCCTACAGATCAGAGGTGCGAGATTCCTCCTGCTCAAGGTGAGTATCATGGCCATCCCCCTTTCTTTTAAACGATCTATTTGTTCGGTCAAGTGATCTAACTTGGTGTCAATACTGACCAAACTGTGCTTAAGATCCAAGAACATAGCCTTCACTGAGGTTGACGGAGTGTCTTCCTCTTGCAGCAGATCTTCCGCTCACCGGCTGGCTTGACTGCATTCCTTTTTTTCCTCAAATGTGAGCTTGGGTTGCTTCTGGTCCGCCTTCTCCAGAGCTCACCCAGGAGAAGGGGGAGGGGGAGGAATGGTGTGTCGTCCAAGAAATACAGTTGAAGCGCCCACTTGCATGCCAATCGCCACCCCGCCGCAGCCAGCAGCGCGAACCGGAGGGGGGCGCTCAGCATCACCCCCTGTCCACAAACACTCAGAGGTCGCTGGCCTGCCTCGCCAGCCAAGGGCACCAACCGGAGGTCAGGAGAAGAAGAAAAAGGAGGGCGGGCACTCATCTGTTGCCCACCTCACCCCCCAAAATAGCCCCCATTTAAGTAGGGGTTCACCAGGAGCTGTAGCAATCTTGCAGCACCCCTGCCCGATGGGCCTCTCCCACTCCAGGAAGATTGGGGGGCACAGAACACAATGGGCCCAGGACCACCGTCCACCACCGTGCAGGCAGAACACACTGCTTCAAACACTAGCCCCCAGTTCACTGGCTCACTCACCTGTGGGGCACCGCGGCCCGACCGTCACAACTGATCAGGCCTGCAGGCATCCAACGCCGGATGTTCCAGCGTGGCCCAAAGCACTCAGCCGCAAGGTTGCCAGTCATCCTTCCCGGGGGTGGCTGCACTCACTCTGTACTCCATCAGCGGTCACCCCCTGTTGGACCCCAGGGCACGTCTGACTGCAGCCCGCACCAGCCACGCTCAGGGACGGGCGCCGCCCACAGGCCCCGAACACAGGCCTCCGACCTGCCAGCAAGCACGACCACAGAGCCCGCAGCCCGAACGCCACTGCCGATCCAGCCCCACAGGTATCCAATGCTGGAGGCCCAACGCGGCAACAGGGCACACAGCCGCAGGGCCTCTGGTCTCCATCCACAGGGGGTTGGGGGGGCTGTCCCGATCGCCACTCCACCTGCAGGCTCCCCTCAGCCTCCAGCAGGATGAGCTCTGCTGCGGCCCACACAAAGCACACACAGGGCCAGGCACTACTCTCACATGCTGCAGAGACCCAGCGCAGCTCCTACCACCGGGCTGGTTCCATTTCATCAGTCCGCGGCTCCCTAGGGCTTCCCAACATGAAGCAAGTATAGAATACCATCTCAGGCAGCCAATCTGCCAGGATTTTGGATGGATTTATGCCCCTGCCCTGCAGACCCTCAGGACGTGACAGCCATCTTGCAGGACGGCCATGCGACTACCTTTTGCCAAGATTATTTACAGAGGCTGGGGCCAGGCCAACTAAGTCATTGAGCTTAAGTCAATGAAAACCAGATGTATAGAGGGTGGGAGGGATTTATATTCTTGTGGAGGGTGTGTCTAGGAGGCTCAGCGCCTTGCAATTAGTAATTAATCAGTAATTAATCTGGGCTAAGAAAAGACTTTGAGTATTACAATTATCAGTAAGTAATTGAAGCCCTACGCTTGAGGAGATGTGCTGGCCACAGACGTTACACTAGAGTGCAAAAGAGCAGAGATGAAGTAGTAATGTGTTACTCGCTATTGCCAAGCTAATATAACGTAGTCGTTCTTGCAACCCCATATACCTAATAGGGGATGTAACAAAAATATTTGTAATACTTGAATTCTTCCTCTCTTTTACCACCTAGTGCAGTAAGAAATTGGGGACAGACAGTGTTCTCTGTGAAACAAATCTAAGATCACTACTTAGTTGTTACAGGGAAAGGAAATAGCTTAATGTGCATTGTAATACAATTGTTGGTAATTAATTCAAGCACTACCCTTGATGATGTGTGTTGGTCACAGACGTTGCACTTAGGTGTGAAAGAGCAGAGAAGAGGCAGTAATAAGTTACTTATATTGCCAAGCCCATATAACATAGTCGATCTTGCAACTGCATGTAACTAATAGAGGATGTACCACCTAGTGTAGTAAGAAATTGGGGACAGACAGCATTCTCTGTAAAATAAATGTAGCATCACTGCAGAATTGTCATAGGGAAAGGAAATTGCTTAATGTGTAATGTGTTATAGATGGTGGGCACCGGGACTAATGTCTGTGGACTGGGACATATTTTTCATCATCCGACCCAAAGAAAAAAGTTAAAAAAGGGCAAAAGAAGGTAAAGAGAAAGATGGGGAAACAGTGGCAAAGGGAGAAAGCAGGAGTGAAAAAAGAATCAATCCCTGCATTTGGCAGCACCATTTGAGGGTTCCTAAGAAAGTGCAAAGGCCCCTGACAAAATTATTTTTTTAAACAAATTAAGGCCAAGGATTGCAACACTCTGATGCCCATGTAATTCTTAGTAGGAGTGAGAGCCTGAAGTATTTGCCCGGTTGCCCCAAATTAGCATTTCTACTGAATTTGTGTTACTCTGTTTTTCCTTCCAATGAATTTCATACCAAAAGATTTGAAGTCATATGTACAAATGTTAGTGATTGACATTTCCTAACGGGGACTCTTTGTGAATCATAATTAGGAAATCACCATTCCTAATGTTTGAAACCCACAGAGTTTCATTTAGCAATTTCTCATGGGGTCGCAATTAACCTACGTCATGTCTATTAATGAGGTAGGCCGCAAATTGTGACACATTAGGAATGGCAACCATCACAGGGATGGTGGCCTGCTGGGCTCAGCAGACCAGAATGTCAGTGATTGCTTGTTAATAAAGCAATCTTTTTTGTTTAATGCAGCCCATTTTCCTTAAAGGAAAATGAGAAGTGTGTAAAAAAATTAAATGAAACGTTTATGTTTTATTTTTAAGAATAGGCAGTCATTCATTGCACCACTGCCTAATCTTAAAAAAATATTTATTTCAACATTCACAAAGTGGAAGGGATCCTTTTTCCCTTCTGTCAATGGTTACCCCCACCATTGAGGTGGGATGTAAAAATGAATGATTTGCAACTGTTAATTCAGTCGCAAACATTCATATGTACCTCTGCACATCGGTATTAGGAAGACCATGGAATGGGCCCACAGGTGCCCTTCCCTAGCCTCAGGGGCACCACCACCCACACCAGAGGGACGCCATAGTATCGGGGGACCCCATTCCAGGTAAGTAAGGTGGGTATTTTATTTCATTTTTTAAGTGCCATAGGGGGCCTAACTTGGGCCCTCCTACATGCCACTGTGCCCAATGGCCATGCCCCAGGGCAGAAGTCACCTGGGCATGGCCATTGGGGTGGTGGGCATGACTCCAGTCCTAACTAAGGCAGGAGTCATGTCCATGGGGCTTCTGCATCAAAGGTTGGCGTTAGTCTGGTTAGAGGCATTTTTATGCCTCTTACCAGACTAGCATCATTCTTTGATGCACAACCTCCTGTTCCCCCTACTCCTCCCCCACTCGGCTAGTGTCGTTTTTTATGACACTAGTGGGCCTTACCACCAGCTACTGTCATACCATAAATATGAAGCTAGCCGGCCTCTTGGGATGGCGCTAGCCAGCGGTATACCTTTTCATGCAAAACTGCGTTAGTGCAGTTTTGCATGAAAAAGTATAAGAGATAAATTTGTTAAGAGATAAATTTGATTGCACAAATGTGTAACTCCCAGTGGGTTTTCAGTGTTGGATTGGGAACTGCAATGTTTTTTGTTGTGATATGAATTGCATTATATATATATATATATGTATATATATATATATATATATATATAATATTGAATGGCTTATATTGATGATCAAAAATGTGAGTGAGTAACTAGTATTATTTAGCACCTCATCTCTGAGTGATGTTAATTAACATAACCAGTTAGTTGGTTTTATTCTATGTTATGTATGTATGTATGTATGTATTGAGTATTTATAAAGCGCATTCCGGCCCAAGGGCATCGAAGCGCTAACTGGGGTGAGGCTGTGTCCGCTAAAGGGGAGACTCCGAATCTTATTGCGGGAAGAGCCAGGTCTTAACCAGTCTCCTAAACGTCAGATAATTGTGTTCTTTCCTTAGTTCCAGTGGAAGTGAGTTCCAGGCTTTAGCAGCTGCAATAGTAAAAGCTCTGTCGCCCCACTTCGCCTTTTTGGTACGGGGAGTTTGAATTCGATAGGCGGTGGCAGAGCGCAACAACCTTTTAGGTCTATACCATTGCAGTTTAGTGGTCAAGGCCTTAGGCCCAATCCCATGGACGGCTTTGTGAGTAATGAAGAGGGCCTTGAAAGAGATCCGTTGGATCACCGGAAGCCAGTGTAGATTTTTGAGGCACTTCTTAGCAGAGGCCGCGCGAGGCAGCTTCAATAGTAGCCTAGCAGCAGTGTTCTGCATCAGCTGTAGCTTATTTAGAGATCCTTTATCCAGGTTGAGCAGAAGCGCATTCCCGTAGTCCAATCTGGAAATTACCAGGGCCAGAGTAGCAGTAGTTCTCCAAGGTTGTGGCATAAAAGGAAAGACTTTCTTTAATTTCTTCAGAGTCCACATGCAAGTTTTAATTATCTGATTAACCTGGGGTTTAAAGGACAGTTGATCGTCGAGCAGTAATCCTAAATTCCTAGAGGTAGACCCTGGCACAGGGAGAGTGCCACACTCTTTGGGCCACCAAATGGAGGACCAATATTCCCTCTTGATCCCAAAGCAGAGGATCTCCGTTTTTTCGCAGTTCAATTTTAGCCAATTGGCCTTCATCCAGCTGTTCACCGCTATCATGCAGGCGTTAAAGCGGGTCACCACTTCCTCCATATCTTTGTTAATCGGGATGATAAGCTGGGTATCATCTGCATAGGAGGTCAGGATAAAACCGAAAGAGCGAATTAGTTCTGCCAGCGGTGCCTCGTACACGTTAAATAGCGTTGGGCTAAGAGAAGAGCCCTGAGGGACCCCACACAGCAGAAGGTAGGCAGGGGATCTAAAGTCACCACTGCTGACTGTGGCCCATCTATCAGATTGAAAGGATTCAATAAGCTTGAGAGCTTGGTCTCTAATGCCTACCTGATGTAAAAGTTCTAGCAGGATGTGTGGGGCAATGGTGTCAAATGCTGCCGACAGGTACAGTAGCACCAGGAAGACCCCCTGACCCTCATCAACCAGTCTGCGTATGGTATCGGATGAAGCAATGAGAGCTGATTCCGTACTATGGGATTTCCGGAAACCGTGTTGTAAGCTGTCTAGGCCCCCTGAGTCTAACAGGAAATCGTCCAGTTCTTTATTAATGTATTTTTCCAGAATTTTGGCCATGTAGGGGAGCAGAGTTATTGGGCGTGGATTAGTCAGATCATCAGGTTTACCAGTTTCCTTCTTTTTTAGGGGAATAATGATGGTTTCTTTCCATGCCCTAGGATATAGGCTAGTTGTAAGGACCTCCTGAAAAATAGGGACCAGCGTGGATGCCACCAACTCCAGGACCAGTTGAAGGATGGTGGGGGGACAAGAATCTAATGGGGAACCTGATTTGCATTCAAGAAGCAGCTTGCAAATAGCCTCTTGAGATGGCGTTTTAAACCTAGAAAGTAAACATGGCTTATCTGGAGCCCCATTGGAAGCCACCACAGGGAGCAATGGCATAGCTGTCCAGGGAGAAGAATTCACCTGCTCCTTGTCCGGGGTGAAACTAGAATAGATGTTAAGAATTTTACTTTCAAAGAATTTGGCTATTTTGTTACAGAAAACTTGGGAGTTCTCCACTTTAGGTGTGCCTAAGGGAGTAGTAAGAACATTAATAGTTCTAAATAGCTCTCTGGAGGAGTTAGCTGCCTCCCTGATTCTAAGTGTAAAATAGTCAGATTTGGCTACAAAACAAGCTTCTTTATAAGTATTTAAGGCTAATTTTAAATTGGCTCTCTCATTGTCCCTAGGATTCAGTTTCCAGCAGCGCTCCTTCTGTCAGTATTTCTTCTGTAATATTTTGAGGTCCCGAGAGAACCATGGTTGGCTGGGTTTTTTCCCAGTGCGTGGAGCAAAGGCCCTCGCCGGCGCTAATGAGTCCATTGCCAGAGTGATGCCCTGATTGAACCTGGCAAGCTGTGACAGAGTAGACACCTTAGGATCTTTCCAACTCTGTATTAATGCTGTTTCCAAAGGTTCTGCCTTAATACTTTTCCAAGATCTTAGTAGTTTTTTCGGGGGAATGGGTGTCGGAAGAGGCTGTCTAACCAAAAATGTAAACGTCAGGAGAGATGGTCAGTCCACTCTAACGGGGTAGTTGAAAGATTAAGTTCCTCCGCAGGACGGGTAAAAATCCCATCAAGGGTATGGCCTGCTCTGTGAGTGGCCAGCCCATCCTTTAAAACCCAGTCCAAAGCCGCCATGAGGTTAAGAAATTCAGTAACCAGTGAGTCGCTCGTATCATCAAAGTGAATATTAAAGTCTCCTAAAATAATTGCTTTAGGGGCCATGATAAGGGGTTCCAACAGGAAAGTCCATGTGGAGAGGAACTTGGGGAGGGGACCAGGGGGGCGATAAATTAGTAAGCCTTCTGAGGCCATAAAAAAGTTTGAAGGCCATAGTTTCACAGGCCTCTGACGTGTAGCTTGCGCTGCTCCAGATGCAGATGAGGTCGGACCTGCAGATAATAGCCAGGCCTCCTCCGCTGCCCGTGGTTCTGTCTACCCTATGGAAAGAGAAGCCGACTGGAGCTGCCTCAATGAAGTCGGGATCCGAGTCCGGCCTCGCCCAGGTTTCTGTTAAGAAGAGACAGTCTATATTAAAGGTGGAAATAAGTTCACTAATTTCAAATTTGTGTTTGGGGCGGGATCTGGCATTAATGAGGGCAAAGGAACCCACAACTCTAAAATCCCTTATGCCTCCACCAGGAGCATGTTCTGGCTTGTTTCCTCCTTCTCCGCGGGCTCCCCGGGTTCTCTGTTCTTCAATCCGTAAGTAGCATAGGCGCCGTCCAGTTGCACTGCGCACACCTCCAGGCATAGGAAATGCCAGGAATAAGTGTGTGCATGCACCGAGGGCCCACGAAACTCTTAAGTTCAGAGAAGGCATACCTATTCCTTCTAGAGTGAGGTGTAAGGTCCCTGGCCCTCAGGCCCGGTCTGTATTGTAAGCATGCTTTTCACTTAACTGAATAGGACAATATACATGTACATTATGTGTTTTGTCATGTGCTGCAAACAAATACGTTTCACATAACTGAATAGGAAAATATGCTCACAAAGTTGTATGGACATGTTAAAAGCTCAGCACAATATTATTTCCTTTTAATTCTGTGTGGTATGCAGTATAGTTTTACAGCTATACGGTCATTATTATCCAATGTATAATTAAGAGTTATACACCTTTCACCTAGTTGTGTACCGTAGGCTTTAGACAACTAGGATTTGCAACCTGTAGAGTATGTACACATTTCATAATTAATGATCATTGTGTAATGTTTCTTGCTTGTGTGACGAATGGATATGAACAACTTCTATTCTCTGACTTAACAACCCTGAAGAAGTGCTTTCCGCAAAACCCATGTTGGTTATGACTGTTGAATGTTATTCAAAGTTTTGACCTGAATTGAAGAGACATTCAGGAACTGGTAATGATTAAAGGTTTTGAAAGTGATCACTCGTGAACCTGTTGTTCTCAGATCATCTTGAAGCTATTTCCCATATAGACACATATCTGGTTAAAGGACCGGTGATCTGGGACCTGGGACATTTTGCGCCGGGCACTTACTTCCTGAAACCCTTGAATTTTGAATATTTATATAATATTCTATGCTTAATATGTCCATAGGCCATTGCTTAGTTTCTATATAAGTTGTTTGGTCAGATGCTTATGAGTCTCCATTTTATTTATCTATCACAATAGGTAAATATTATCTTAACTATTTATCCAGAAGCATTTCACTATGAAATATTGAGGAAAAGATAAAATATAGTGTTATAAAAAGTACACAAATAAATTACCTTCAGTACTGCAACACTCAAAAGTCTTTGGGCCAGATGCATCATCACGGCCCTTTGCGATTCGGTAATAGCGATTTAGTAAAAATCGCAAATGCTATTACCGAATCGCAAATTGCGATACCGGCCCCATACCGGCCCCAAATTTTTTGCATTTCCAAAATTGCGATTTCTGTACCAGAAATCGCAATTTTGGAAATGCAAAACCCCATTGTCTGGGGGGCTAAGGCCCCCTCTGCTGCACCCCAAAAAAAAATTTGGGGACATGTAAGATGCACACATGCCGAAAGGGCATGTGTGCTTTACATGTACAATTTAAAAATGCATTTTAAATGCATTTTTTAATTTTGCACATGGTTACCACCAAGTTCAACTTGATGGTAATTAGAGATTCCTAAATGCCAAAATTGCATTTAGAAATTGCTTCATACATGTGCTAATAAATCGCAAAGAAGGAATCCTTATTTGCGATTTCTAATTTAGAGAGTCGCAATTTGTGACTCTCTAAACAGGGTTGCAATTTTAAGGAATCGCTATTTTAGTGATTCCTTAAAATTGCATTCAGAATGTATTTCATACATTCTGAACTTGCATTTTGCATTCGCAAACGGGCATTCGCACCGTTTGCGAATGCAAAATGCTTTCATACATCTGGCCCTTTGTACATACAATCAACTTTAAACCTCAATATATTATCTTTCTTACACATATATTCCCTTTCTATGTAATCGTGTATCTATATATTTATTACTTTAATCCTACTGTGCAAGAGAAAAAATAGAAAAAATTGCTCTCTCCAATGCACTACTCTGTCTCACCTTATATCTATGTCAATTTATCCTGTATCTTCACCTTCTGACTCATCCCAAGCCTCATTCTACTACTATGATCTCCATAATAACCCCCCCTTCACTCTTCCCTCCTCAATCCTTCCCAGCTCACCCCAAACTTCAGTTTACTACTATGATATCCCACACAACACTACTAAATTCTCCATCATGTATCTCTCCGTTGACTCATCCCAAACCTCATATTACTACTATGTTTTCCCTAATCCCTTTCTACAGACTTTCCCTCCTCCATCACTCCTTTACTCATCCCAAACCTCATCTTACTACTATGATCTTCCAATTAACACTTTCTGAATTCTTCCCTCTTCTGTCTCTCCATTATTCTGTTCAGTCCAACTGATCGAATCACATGTCCACCAACTCACATTTCCCTATACTAAAACTAATGCTATATTCATGTTTCCCTATACAAACCCACTGCTAATCTTTTTGGTTTCCAGAGTAGCAAGTTTCCGGAGTAGCAAGCTACTCACCAGAAAAGTGCTTCAACACCTTGTCAGGGTTGTCAGTGCTATATAAATACATTTAATTACAATATATTTACAATTACAATGTATGTTTGTACATTAGTCAGCAAGTAAAATGCATAAAATTATTTCTCATTACCTTCTTGTATTCCAGAGGATACACTTCTCACTCATCTTAAGTAAACACACTCGTATTCTAACAAAAGAACATTATGATTATTTTAGTTTGGAAAACAGATTCACAACTTCTAACACAACTGCTCTCCATCTGGTTCTCTTTTTTGATATGTCAGATGTCATAGTGCAGGTTTCCACAAAGAATTCAAGGGGAAGAAGGACAGTCTATTCCAGACTGTAAAACTACCAGGAGGAAGTCCCAGCCCAGGGACTTCCGAATCCACCAGGACCTCCCACCGTAATACCCCTGCTGACATGCAAGCGACCGTCAAAGTGACCTACCTCCTGTTTCCAAGGGCACCTCTGTGCACAGCTCCTGCTTCACTGATTTGCTCTGCACCTGGCCACCCTGAGCCCTACACAGAAGATCCAGCTGTGCACTTAGGGTCCTGCAACCCTTGCACTCTTGACACTCCAAAGGGGTCCACCAGACATACCTTTAAGTCCATCTGTGAATTGCTTTTCCAAGTTGTCCCAGTAGTGGCCTGGCAACGGCTCCAATGACTTTCTGCAGCTGCTCCCGCCATAACTGGAAACCTCTGTAACTTCTCCAGCTGGTCCATCATGCCCACAAATGACCTTGACATACCTGCAAAAGTAGACATTTGTAAACACATTGTCTAATTTTATAGGCATCCTTAAATTATTTCTCCATTGATTCCTATGGTGCACAATTACTCACAAAATACTACTTTTGCTAATTTTAAAAATTCATAGTTTAAAATGTGCTTACCTGATTTTGATGATCTTGGTCTTTAGAATGTTATAGAAATCTGAAGTATTTTTGTAAATTGCTTGATGTATTCTTTTGAGTGTGTGGTCTAATTTATTGATACAGTGAGTACAACAAATGCTTTGCACTTCTCCAAGATTAGCCTATCTGCTCGACCAAGCTACCATAAAAATTAGAGCATTAGGTGGTCTAATTTTTACCTCTGGAAGCCACTGTGTGGTTTTCCGGTCTCTCTGCACAGTGTGCCTGGCTTTGCACATTAAATAGAGAGGCAGCCTCCTGCAATTTACCACTGCTGAACAGTGCTAAAGTGCATCTGCTCTCTCCACTAAACATGGTATAATTGGATTACACCTGTTTTTGGCATATTTAATTTACTTGTAAGTCCCCAGTAAAGTGCACTATATGTGCTCAGGGCCTGAAAATTAAATGCTATTAGTGGACCTGCAGCACTGTATGTGCCACCCACTACAGTAGTCCAGTGGCGGCTGGTAACATTTGAAAGTGGCAGAGCCATAAACGTTATGAATAAGTGTTACACTGCAAGTGTACGGAGCGAGCGTGAATGTCGTAAGGGGGCTTGGTTCTCCCTCTGAGAAAAGTTGGGAAAACAGTGGACAAATGGTGAATTTTAAAGTACATTTGACAAAGTAACAAAGTTTATAAAGTAATTGTGAAAGTGCAGACATACATTCCATAGTTAAAATCACCCGACAGGGCCCAGGTCTATTGCTGAAACTGTACTGGAACAGTGTTCCATGGCATTCCGGCAGTCACCCTTGAATTCATTATTTTTTTAGCTGAACTAAGGCAGCAATATCTATAAATTGTTTTGAGCACCATACTAGTCTTATGGCCGGGGTATGCAACATAAATACACAAATGCTGACAGAAAGAGTGGCTCTAGGTGGGGCCAAGTGAGGAAGATGCTAGCAAGCTCCAGTCCCTGAATAAATAAAAGCTGAAGAGACTAGGACAGAGACATTGGCAATCATACATACTTTGCAAAGGAACTAATATTTTTGGACAACTAGGAGTATCTAAGATAAACGTTAACCTCTTTGTGTGGCTACATTTTTTCAACTTTGGGGCATATTTATGAGCCCCTAGTGCCACCAAAGCATAACTGTGCCATATCTACAAGGTGGCATTAAGCTGAACACCACCTTGTAAATAAGACCCCTTCACAAGCAGCCCTTTGTGTAAAAGGGACATGCAATGGGTGGTGTTGTGGGTGTTCCACAGCAACACCCATTGCATTTTGACACTGCCTCAGATTTATGAGTTTTCGTAAACCTAAAGCAGTGCCAAAATGTAATGCCACCCCAGGGGTGGAGTTAGCAAGGCGCAACAAGGAGGAATACTTTTATTCCTCCTCATCTTTTTTTTCTTTGTGTGCTGCATTCCGCAGCACGCATAGAAAGAGCAAAATGCCAGACATGATTGTTTATGTGTGGGAAGGTGTCCTTTTCTGCTCATAAACAGTTATTTCAAAATTACGCTTTGGCACTTCTGTATGTGGTGCATTCTGCAGCACACACAGAAGAGCCAAATCACCATTAGTGACGATTTTGGTGCAGCGTCACGCTCTGTCATTTTCCTTTAAATATAGGGCTGTGTTTGTCATTACCAGGCCTAGCCATGCATCATTTTGTAATGCATGTGAGTAGAATTAAATAGGTCAGGTCAGGTGTACCTTTGTATATTAACCTCCGTCTGAAAAGCTTCAGGGATCACGTTACACAATCCACCACAGCTCAGAAAAAACACGTTATCTGAACTAATGAATATTCCCTCAAACAAGCTGCAACAGAAATTTTTCAATTTTCACTTGCCACAACAATTTCACACAGTCTACCTCACCATTACTGTTGTGAGTCACAAAGCCTTGAAACCCATGATATTTATGCATTGTTTCACTGAGTCAAAGCTCATTTCTGAAAATGTGCACAGAATCCGGATGGTCATAAAGATTTGTACTTCTTTTATTCTTGTTTTACACTGTGTTGTCCCTGTCTCTGATTCTGAGTGCATCAGGTGCCTTTTGGCCTATGAGGTCAGGTCAGCAGTGCCGAGCTGCAAAGTTTTTACAACTTGCCATTAATGCTCAAAGCAGATGGGGTGTCCAACAGAGGAGTGCCACATTCTTTGCACCCGTCCCCTAGTGCATTACTTGTTTGGTAAAACCTTGTGTTTGATGCCACTGGTGGAACAGGAAGGGACAGCACTTATTCAAATCAAAGGAAGCGCTATGTCACCTTGTGGCACACTCTCACTATACAAACACCACAAATAAATAAATATAAACCCTGATATAATTTATATAGTTGTAGCATTCCATGGAAGCAGGCATGGGTAACAAATGTGTGTTTATTCCATAGATGTGTACCTAATCACCCTCACTTCATTTCACTCCAGGAAGGCAGTGGTGCCTCAACAAAACATATTGTTGGACATGTAGAGTGGTACACTCCATTTTATGGCATTGTAAAATGTTCAGTACGTGGCCTACACAATTTGGGAGCAGAAACATGCTGCGCAATGATTTCCATCCACGCACAATGATTTCCATCCGCGCAATGGTACATGATATTGGCAATCGCAGAACACTACATGCCGAAAGAGAAGACAAAAACTCTGAGGGAGATAATATTCAACCACAAGCATGTGGCCATGTCAAGGACAGGGAACGTGGCATCAATTCACCACAGGCTGAGTGCCTGTTATAACAAGGCCTTCCTGGTTTCTCCACATGGAATAGAAAGCCTAAGGGCACAGAATGGTTCATTGAGTCCTGCTGTTAATGAGCATTCTTCTACGAGTACACCTATTTACAAAGTTAACAACAGACGTACGAACGTGCACTTGTCTGTCTCCCACTACTCCCTCGTGCTCAATGCTGCTACTGGTGCAACACACAAAGAGGGAGGAACAGAGCATGGAACAGAAATGGCCATTCACTGCATGGCTTCATAATAAAGTCATGCAGTGACTGGAAATTGGTCCATGGACCTGAATCTCCCCACCCCCTTGCTGCCTCATGTGCAGGACCACTAGGCCAGAATACTAACACATGCCCTGAGCCAATCCTGATGCTGCTATCTTGTTGTTATGTTAACAAAACAACATGAGAGGAGCATCAGGGTTGGCATGGTCAGGAAAAACCAGGGCTCATTATGTGATCCCGCCCAGCTCACTAATTGTGCTGGTGGTGAGACGCCTCTGGTGTTCATGTCAAGCCGGTCACACAAAGGCAGCCGACCAACCAGAAATGCGCACTTTGAGAGTGTATGTGTCGGTGAGTCACGGAAGCCTGATTGCAATCATGGCTTTCTGTCGTCAAGTATAAGTCTCACCCCTCATGCACTGCTTCAGCCACTCAGACCCTGCAACCCCTCCTGAAGCTGGTAAAACAATGTCACGGCCCAAAAAACACCTTGTAAATATATTTATTTATTTATACTTAATGCAAGGGCAAAAAGGGGGCACTCTGGGGGCTAGAGTGGGCAACAAAAACAGTGGTCAATGTCACCATTGCTCTTATGAAGGAACCACCTCTGAAGTAGACTTTCAAATATATTTCAGGCTTTCCACTGCAGGGCCTCTGAGTACAGTTTTAAACTGACATTTCGACCTGGCAAGTGTACCCCCTTTCCAGGCCCAAACCTTCTTTTTTATTACATGTAAGTCACCCCTAAGGTAGGCTTTAGTTAGCCCCTGGGGCAGGGTGCAGTGGTTTTAAAACGTTGGACATGCACTTTTAAGTTAAACATGTCCAGATAGTGAACAACTCTTAAATTAATTGTTTGCTATTTCAGGTCATATCGCTCCCAGAGAATACCATTGGGATTACTTTAAAACATCTTTTAAGTGTACTTTCCAATTGGAAAGAGATAGATACATGCCATTTGGCATCCCTTGACTCCCAATTTAAAATCACAGCTTATGATGAAATCAGAGAGATTTTAGAAAGCTGACATTTTCTTACAATAACCTTTCTGTGCCTCTGCCTGTCTCTGCATACACCTCTGGGGAAGAGGACAACTGGGCTTTGAGCATTCCCTCTGGATAGTCACACAATGGGAGCTTAGGTGTGACTTAAAGGGCCTTAATGGCACATTAACTGGCTTTTTTGGGGGCAGAGCTTAGCACTGCCTCACTAACACCTAAATTGGGCTGTGCCTCTTCCACCCAAAGAGCTGCATAACCCCCTGTAGAGTGCCTGGGGCCAGTGAGGGCAGGACAGGGACCTTGTGAACTCCAAAGTAAGGCCTGGAAGCTTCTCCCACCTTCCAGAACCAGGGCACTAAAGTACAAGTACGCTGCCCCCAGATCCCACCAAATCAGATTTCTATTGAAACCAGAAAACTCTGCCAGGAAAAAGGACTGCTGTGCTGCCAGGAGGATCTTTCACTCTTAAGTGCATTGCTATGTTGTTCTTCTGCTGCTGTGTGCCGTGCTGTAGGAGGGACAGTCATTTTGCTGTTTGCTCTGCTGTGATGGCCTGCTACCTGCTGCATCAGTCCTGCAGTGAGAGGGACTGTAGTTTCTCTCTACATCCTTGAACCCAAGAGTGTCCAAGGGCTTGCTGGCTTGCCCCTGTTCTTCTTCAGTCTGAGGGACATCAAAGATTGCTTGGAACTCTCCTAGTGCTGCTGGACTCTGCCATCTGTGAGTCCAACCCTTGCCTGACGTGTCCCCCTCCAGTTCTGGGCCTCAGAAGTGGGTTCTGCAGCTACAAACTTCATAAAGTGATGCATTGCCCCACGTGTAGCAGAAATATTGATGCATCATGTTGTCGCCCTCAGCACAGTGCTCCAACAAAGGTACTGTTGAATGGACCCTTCTTTGGTTCTGGAGCAAACCTACCCTCCATCACGATCAGCCTAGATTATGGATTTGCACTGGTCCGTTGTTACCTCAAGTAACATTTTTACCGCTATAGACTTCTAAGCACTGTCTTCACATCAAGGGACTCATTACGAGTCTGGAGGTCAACAGACTGCCAGACTTACGGTGGACATTATGTCCACCGCCGGTTTGGCGATCCAACTGCCAAATTAAGAGTCTGGATGATGGGGCTCCAAATAATTGCTGTCCCCACTGGGAACAATGTTCCTGACGAGCTTATGGTGGTGCAGATCACAATCAGCCAGGGCAGCACTGAAGACAGCGGCATCCTGCTGATTACTACCTAGTTCTCTGCCAGCCTTTTCATGACAGTTCCACCGCCATGAAAAGGCTGCCAGAGAACAGGTGCAGGGGGCCACAGGGGGGCCCCTGCACTGACCATACTCATGCCCAGCCCATGTCTAGCACCTTTATAATGCGCACTGCCCACCAGGCAGACAGTGCGCATTATGAGGGTGCTGGTCTCCCCTGCGTGCTGCAGCATTGCCGCCACATCTATTACGAGCCAGTGACAATGCTACCACCTTGGTTTCTGCCCGTCAGCCCAGCGGGAAAGTCTTAATATGGCCGATGGCGAGGTTGGCAGTAAGGCAACTACCTCCCTGTCGGAAGTTCGGCAACTGGTCTTCCCACCTGCTGAACTCGTAATCGGGCCCAAAATCTTTAAAAAATCACATCTCAACTTCTACCAATTGGATTTGTGTCGTTTTTGTCTTGTTTTACTCAGATTTTTTTAATCTATTTGTGTAACCTGGTGTGGAGTCTTTCACACGTGTTACTGTTGTTAAGTGTTGCACAAATAATTTGCACATTGCCTTCTAAGCTAAGTCTGCCTGCTCTGTGTGAAGCTACCAGAGGGTGAGCACAGGTTAATTTAGGTTGTGTATCTGACTTGCCCTGACTAGGTTTGTGGTCCGTACTTGGACAGGGTGCATATCCATGCCAACTAGAGACCCAGTTTCTAACAGTAATAATAGTACATTACTTTAAATAGGAATAGTATGTTAAAAGTATGGTAATCCCCTTAAAAAACATTTAACATTACTTTTTACACTTCCAATGACTTCTGAAGATGGCCTCAAAGAAAACATCGGGCCAGATTTATCAAGGTTTTGGTCACTCTTATGCCACGCTAGGGGTGCAAGGGTGAAGCAAAATCTAAATAAGAATTATCAAGCCACCCAAGGCCACCTACTGCAGCAACCCGCAGGAAGAGGGAAAATGCCTCTCAGGATTGCTTTGTGCAGGAAGGTGTCCGTTCCAGCAAAAACAATCCTGTCTACAATATAGGCATCCTTGCACCATGACGCAAGGCTGCCTGCACTGGCACTAGGCAGCCAAAAGAGCTCCAGAGAGGAAAGAACAGGAATGCATTGTGTAATGGTGAGTACTGCACATTTCCACCTTTTCCCTTTCACGCTGCGTGAAAGAATGAAAAATCTTCCACATAGTGTGCTAGCACCTCCGTAACTCATACAATATTGCATACACACAAATTACTTTCACGCATGGCACCACAAATAAATAAGCAAGATATATAAGTGCAGTCCTGAGCCACGGGGAGTTTTCTTTCTGGTTTTTTTCAGTATTTCTTTGTTGTATTATGTACAGGAAGGAAAGAGCAGTTGGGTGGGTTGTATGATAGAACCACAAATGCCGGAACAAAGCATGCCTTAACAATGTGGTGGGATCCAGGACCGTATTATTTCCATGCATGCCTTTACCACACATGCCTTCACAATAAATTAAATTGTAAAAGCACGCCTAGTAAAGGCATGTGTGGAAACTGCATATGAAAAGGCAAGCATGGTTCCATCATGAAACCCCCCCAACCACCCTGAGGCCCAAAACTACCCCCACCCCTAATACCTAAACTATCCCACCCCCCCACCGACTCTGGGCCCCTAAAAAAAGAAAATCCCAACTCCCAACCCCTGCCCCTAAAAACTACCCCAACACCTCCCACCTGCCCTGAGCCCTAGAAAATCTATCCTGACCCCCTGACCCCCCATCTCCACCCCTAAAAACTAAACTACCTCAACGCCCCCACCTGCCCTGAGCCCTAAAAAAATATCCAGACTCTCCACCTCGCTGTAAAAACGAAACTACATTGACCCCACCTGCTTTGAGCCCAAAAATACTTCCCCAACTCTCCCACCCTGCCCTAAGAAAATGAACAAACCCCAACCCCTCCACCTACCATAAGCCTTAAATCCACACCACTGTTAAAAACTAACCACCAACCCTGCCCTAACCCTACTTACCTCACCGCCTTCTCTCCCAATAATTCCTCCTCTTCTCTCTTCCCACCCTTCCTTATACCTTCCCCACCCCTTTAAAAATAAACTACCTCGCCCCCACCCTGAGTCCTAAATAAAATAAATACCCAACCCCCCACTCCTGCCCCTCAAAAAAAAATGGTCCAATTCTCCACCCTAAGCCCTAAAAAAATACACAGACCCCCCACCCCTTAAAAAAAAAATACCCTGCCCAACCCCCAGCCCACCCCAATCCCTTAATCCACCTCCCACCCCTGCCCCCGCCCCATTTACCTCACCGCGTCCTCTGTGTCCTCTACTGAACAACACATGTTTTTTCTGTGCCTTAACCACTCATATGCGTAGTTTGGACACATGAGTTGTTCAGGCACAGAAAAAGCTGTGCTTTGTTCTGGCAAGCGTAGTTACGCTTGCGTGGGAAACATCTGTGTTGTTTACAATGCGTGGTTAGAGACGTTTCACACCGGGCATGGGTGAATTCATTAGAAACATTTCTATTATTTTACGTGTAAGACCGATGGAATCCAAAGACTTTACATACAGCAGAAACATCCAAATGTGAGAAAAAAAACGGTTAATGGGGATGTAAAATAATGTTTGTATGCTGCAAATCATCGCTTAAGTGCATTTAATACCTAGTTTGATGTGTTGTTTCACTGCTTTAAGTGCAGAAGGACCAGTCAATAAAGAGAAGTTTGGGACATCTGTAGCTCATGCATCTTAATTAGTATAGTGAATGTACACTGACATATTTTGCAGCTGCGCTCCTGGTATTGCAAAGATCCTGTCTATGCACAATGAGTGTGTGCTTTGGGTGCATAAAGGTGGCTCATCTACCACCTGTTTTTCTCATGTGCGGGATGTGCAGCTCTCCATTTTGATCCCTGCAATTTTATTTCAGACTCCTTGCCATCTGTGTCTAAAGTCTGTATGCCAATGCCCAAAAGCACATCATTAAAACTAACAGGTGTGAGCATAAAAATTAGATAATTTATGTTGAATGTTATCTGTGCCTTATTTTTGTTGATCTCAAGAGAAGAAAGTTTCAGAGTGTGCAACCTTTGGCCAATATTTATACTATTCTAGTGCCGCATTTGCGTCATTTTTTGATGCAAAAGCGGCGTAAACTTACAAAATTCAATTATGGCCCATATTTATACTTTTTTGCCCTGTATTTGCATCATTTTTTGACGCAAAAGCGGCGCAAACTTACAAAGTATAATTGTATTTTTGAAGTTTGTGCTGCTTTTACATTAAAAATGACGCAAACACTGCGCTAAAAAAGTATAAATATGGGCCCTAGTGTCAGTTTTCAGTTCAATATTGTGGTGAGAATGCAGTTCGGTTCTCAGCTCTTTATTTTTATGTTTAGTAATGCACTCTTTCACTGATTTCGGCTTATTGATGGTATGAAAGGGGCTGGGGTGGCTTTTGTTCTTTTGAGAAATATTTAGACTTGGGATTTTGGCAACATAAACCACTATTGATTATTATTTTGCATTTACGATTTAGAATATAGAAAATAATTTGAATATTTTTCCATCAAAATATTATATTATGTTGGAAAATATTAGTGTGGCTATCAGTGAACACAGCATACTTATAGTAAACACATAGGCCTTCATTACAACCCTGCCGGTTGGTGATAAAGTGGCAGTAATACCGCCAACAGGCTGGTGGTAAATACAGCCAAATTATGACCATGGCGGAAAGAGCTCAGATAGACAGCCACTTTACCACACCGACCGCCAGGGCAGAATCAACAGCCACCACAGCGGTAGCCGTCTACAGCCAGGCGGAAGACGATGTTCCCCCCACAGTATAATGACAATCCAATCTGCCACCTTTTCCGAGGCGGTACAAACGACATCAAAAGCCTGGCGGAAACACTACACAAAAGGGAAACAACTCACCTTTGGAGACACAGGGAACAACCACGCCACCATAAAACCCGAGCTGCAGATTTTTCCTATGATCTTCTACGTCCTGGTCCACCACGAACCCCAACAACAGCGAAGATGACCACAGTGAGTAGAGCCGCCTAGCACACAGGGAAGGGGGGAGGAAAAAGAGAGTGGCCCACACACACACAACACACACCTTCCCCACCCCCAGCACCTTACACACAATCAGATTCAGTAAGAAAACGTATATACCCCTTACCCCTCAGGAATAATGCAAGGACAACACGAATAGATGAAAGTGAGTGTAATAATATAAATACATCAAAAATACGTATGTCCAATCTAAAAGTTAATACATATGTACAAATAAAGGGACACTGCCCAGTCCTTAATGTGCATGGGCCACAGGGCCACATGACAAAGTCCAAGGCCCCACTTGTCTTCTGCAACAACACGGAGAGAACACTGCAGGGGCATCAGTTGGAAAACAGGCAGGCACCTCAGGGGGATGGGGAATGGGGGGCACCTCAGCCGGCAGATGGAACAACACCACTGGTCCTGGAGGGGCCAACATGCCATATGCTTGGTCCTGGGGAGTGCAAGGCCACAGTCTCTCAAGTGGGTGACTTGCCCACATGACCTGGAGGGGACAACATGCCCTGTGCTTGGTCCTTGGGAGTGCAAGGCCACAGTCTCTCAAGTGGGTGACTTGCCGACATGCTCTGGAGGGGGGCATTGGGCCCTGTGACCTTCATCATGGGGAGGTTGGGGTGAGTGGGTGGCTTCCCCACTGGTTCTGGAAGAGGCATCGTACCCTGTGATCTTGGGGAGGATCGGGTGAGTGGGTGGCTTCGCCACTGGTTCTGGAGGGGCATTGTGCCTGTGATCTTCATCCTAGGGAGGATGGGGTGAGTGGGA
Organism: Pleurodeles waltl; assembly: GCF_031143425.1. NCBI lineage: Eukaryota > Metazoa > Chordata > Amphibia > Caudata > Salamandridae > Pleurodeles > Pleurodeles waltl. Next base: position 364,960,412 of record NC_090437.1, on the reverse strand, counting down.
GACTTCCCCACTGGTTCTGAAGGGGGCATTGTGCCCTGTGATCTTCATCCTGGGGAAGGTGTGGTGAGTGGGTGGCTTCGCCACTGGTTCTGGAGGGGGCATTGTGCCCTGTGATTCTGATCCTCGGGAGTGCAAGGTCATAGTCACAGGATTTGCCTTGGACCACTGCCCACTGCTGGTGGCGGTACTGCTGCTGCTGGTGGTGGTGGTTGGGGGAAGTTCCAGCCCATCCCCTGCAACCTCGGATGGCTGCACAACCATGGTTGGTGGTGGGGGCTCCAACTGAGTCCCTGCACCAGGCCCCTTGTCCTTCCTGCCTGTTGGTGCAGGCCCCTTGCCCTTCCTGGCTAAAGCTGGCGATGGCTCCTTGCTCTTCAGTGCAGCAGCTGGTGCAGGCCCCTTGCCCTTCCTGCAGCAGCTGGGGATGGCTCCTTCCCCTTCCTGGCAGCAGCTGGGGATGGCTCCTTGCCCTTCCTGGCAGCAGCTGGAGATGGTTCATTGCCCTTCCTTGCAGCAGCTGGGTGATGGCTCCATGCCCTTCCTGGCTGCAGCTGGGGATGGCTCCTTGCCCTTCCAGGCAGAACTTGGGGCAGGCACAGTTTCAATGAGGCTGCCTGGTGACTTGGATCCTATAACACCACGAGTTGCTGTGGACACTACTGGGCCCGTGGACTGGGTGGCTGAGGTGCTTGCCTGGGTTTTACCCACCGTGGCCAGACGTGAAGGACAGGGTTAGGGGTAGGGAAGAGGTCAATGGTGGATAGGAATAACTTCTTAGGGACATTGGGGTGGGAAGAGGGAGAAGGTTTGGGAGCGGGGGAAGAGGGAGTAGTTGTAGGAGGAGTCTGTCTGCTGTATTTGGGTGCAGGTGCATGGGCTGGATTGTTGTTGTGAGGTGGATGGCTGTTGAAAGTCTGAGTGCTTGTGTTTGTGTACCTTGGGAGGGGAGGCTCAAACACAGTGAGAGAGGACACAGGGGATGCGTGAATGGCTGTTTGGGTGGTGTCTGCCAGTGAGGTGTGTGTTCTGATAGGTGTGCTGGTGATGGAGGTAGTGGATGAGGATGTGGTGCATGCAGTTGTGAATGTAGACGCAACTGGGAGGCAGGTGGAGGAGGAGGAGGAGGAGGAGGAGGGGGACAGAGTGGAGGCAGTGGATGTTGGTATGTCTGCATCTGGATGGTGTTTGTGTGAGTGCCTGTGGGATGAAGTGGGGTGCTTGTTTTTGCCTGAACCACTCTTGTGTGTTGTCTCGAGTGCGTGCTGGTCTGCCTGTGTGCTTGGGATAGGTTGGGGTTGAGGGGAATGGGATTGGGTAGAGGAAGTTGGAGGGAGGAGCCTGGATTGATCTCCATTGGGTCGCCAAGCCAGTGTGAATCCCCTCCCAAGATGCATTGGTTTGTTGCATTTGGGCTGCCAGCCCTTGGATTGCATTCACAATGGTTCACTGCCCAACAGAGATGGATCTCAGGAGGTCAATAGCCTCCTCACTCAGGGCAGCAGGGCTCACTGGGGCAGGGCATGAGGTGCCTGGGGCAAAAGAGATGCCCACTCTCCTGGGTGAGCGGGCACGGGCAACTCGATGTGCGGCTGCTGGGAGGGCAGTATTGGTACGTGGGTGGCGGCTGTACCTGCAGCTGTGGTGGTCACTGAGGTGTCCACCACTTACTCTGAGATGTCATGTCTGGCCTAAGGGCACCCACAGACACACATCCCCCACCCGGATACCACCCTACCATGCCTAAGTTGTAATGATGGAAACAGTACTCATCCCCTTGTGGCTGCTGTAATGCCCTCAAGCACCCATCCAGCCCTGCTTAGGCCACTGCCAGAATGTGGGCCATCGGGGGGTCAGGGTTCGACGGGCACCCCTTCCTCGAGCTGGGCCTCCATGGTCTTCCATGCCCAGCATCTCAGGTCCTCCCACCGTTTCCAACAGTGGGTGCTCCACCTGCCATAGACCCCCAGGGTCCGCACGTCCTTGGTGATGGCACGCTCACAATAATCAGAGGAATGATCAGTTCCACTGTCTTACCTGTGTGTTATTGAAAGTACTGCCATATGACTGATATCCTGTTGTCCACATCCTCATCCTCTGCCTCCTCATCCTCATTGTCCTGAGGGTCCACTGCTGCCACAGGAGCATTTTCACCCTCCTCCTCCGGGAGATAGGGCACATGTCATCTGATGGCCAGATTGTGCAACAAGCAGCATACAAAAACTATCTGGCAGACCTTCTCAAAGGAGTAGCAGAGGGATCCACCTGTCAGATGGAGGCATCTGAACCTGGCCTTCAGGAAGCCCAAGCTCCGCTCAATTATCCTCCTGGTTTGCCCATGAGCATCATTATACCTTTTCTCAGCCCCTGTCCTGGCATTTCTTACAGGGGTCAGGAGCCACCACAGGTTTGGCCAGAGTCACCTGCAGGAATTGAGGAACAAACATTAGCCTTGCACAATGGTATGGGGGATAACTCCTGAAGGCATACACTGACAGGTATTGGGTGGGGACTCACCTATTAGCCACACCCTGTGCCTCAGTAGTTGTGCCTTCACTTTTGGGATGCTGCTATTCCTCAAAATGAAGGCGTCATGCACTGACCCAGGATACTTGGCAGTGGCATGGGAGGTATACTGGTCAGCCAGGGTCACCATTTGTAAATTGAGTGAGTGGAAACTATTTTGATTCCATCGATGCCATAGAAGAGCAGGTGGCAGCTGTCACTCCAGATGTATTGGTGGCTAGAGTACCAGGATACCACAGTACAGCACATGAGGAACATCCACAGATACAGAGTAAATATTAACAAGGGGCAATGTGGGCAAAAAGTTCATGTTGTGCAGTGCAGCTAGCTATGTCCCAGCACGCCACTGTTTCTGTGTGCAGGGCAAATGGCAGGAATCCTGATCATTTGCCATTATGTGGCTCAGAAATGTCAGTCATACTATCCAGTTACATGTTGCACAGCTCAGTCATGCTCCGTCACATTTCTCCATAACATGTGTGAAGTGCAGCACCAGTCCATGTCCACTTTTGTGAACTAGCACGTTTAGTGGACTGCACAACATGAATCACCAGAATTACAGACCCCACAATACAAATTCAAAAACATGGGGGCCCAATCGCAAGAAAATTGGTGCAGGGCATCACTCAATATCAATCCTTGGCCACATGAATGCAAAGTGCAGGCAGGGCTCAGGAATGTCACTCTTAGGTTGCTGGAAGCCTTTTATGTGATAGATCTATCACAGTTAGCTGCAGAGATCCCAGAGCAGTCCCCCTTCCAGCTCCCTTATGGAGTTCCCCAGAGGTCTTCCCTCAGTCTGACTGTTTTTTAACATGTACATCGCCCCCCTGGCAAAACTGGTTCGCTTTTTTGGGTTCCAGGTTTCATCTTACGTGGTTGATACCCAGACCATCATTTCCATCTTGGGTGATTGGGAAGAGGTGGCGGACAGTTTGAAGGATGTATGACGGAAGACCACAGGTGGATGAGTCAGAACGGGCAAAAAATTAATGGTGATAAAATGAAGATTGTGGTATTTGGTGCGGACAGGTCCATTTGGATGGATTGCTGGTGGCCAGAGACTTGGGACATCTTACCCACTCCAATAATTGTGGCCAAAAACCTGGGGGTGATATTTCATAATCTATTGGCCTTTGACACTCAGGTTAACAGAAAGGCTAGTGCTTGCTTCTGGATGGTTAGGATTCTAAAAAAGTCCTAGATTTTGTACCTAAAGAGCTTAGGGTTCTAATGGTCTTAGCTCTTATCACTTTAGGACTGGATTATCACAATGCCTTGTGCTTGAGCATCAACCAATCTTCTTTGAATAAGCTCCAGCTTATCCAGAATGCGGCCACATAGCTAGCTCTAGAATTACCTAAGCACTCATCAGTCAGTGAGGCTTTGAAACTTCTTCACTGGCTGCTAGTAAAAAAAATAGCATCTTTTAAAGCACTCTGCCTGACATATAAAGCCCTTCATGCTCAGGGGTCTGGGTGTATGTAGTCTGCCATGAACTGGTATACCCTGAGTCGACCCTTGAGATCTGCAGGTCTTTGTAAGGTAGTTGCACCACATAGTAAGAAGGCTAGGTGGGGCGACCAGGCTTTGACAGTTTCTGTGGCTAGGTTGTGGAATTCTCTTCCTGAGAACATTAGGAGCCTGAACTCGTACTTACGGTCCTGCAAGCAAATGAAAACTTGGTTCGTTATACAGTAGTCGTGCAGTGACTCTCTTTTTTTCCAGTATCTTTTGCTCTTTGGCCCTTTGATGCCTGCAGGTTTATTGGGCTTATGAAATGCTAGAAATTAATTAAATGAAATGAAATGCATGTGAGACAGCACAACAAGGCAGAGTGCCATAGTGTACAATGTGAAGCCAGAAGGCAGGATCAGTGAGCTGAATACTGGCCACAGGGAATACAGGTACCCTGAGTATAAGGTAAATCTGAACAGTAGTGGCTTCAATATGTTAAAACACAAACAGTATAGGCATTGTGAAAAACACTGCAAATCACTTTGGCAGATGTGGACTTAACCTCTCCTCATAGGTCCAGGAATGGTAGACCCAGTGACCTGTGTAACTGTGTTGCATTATGTGTAATGAGACAAAAAGTCTTCCTTGTCACACAGTGGTTGTATTAGGAATGCAGAGAAACTGCCATATGAAAGGCAACTACATTGCAACTTGGAGTCTCTACCTCTGTCTAACAGACATCCTACGCATCAATGTTGTTTCGAAAGTCAAATATTAGCAAGTCAGATTGTTAATCAGATTACTCATGTAAACATCTAACAAAGGACACCATTACCACTTCTTTATCCCATTGCAGAGGATGTACTTACACCTCCTGAGCAGCTGCCTGTCTGGGATGACGATCTGGCTGAGGACAACCCTTGACCAGGACACCCTCTGGCAAATTCTGGTCTCTTTTGACACACCATCTCCAGTTGTGGGAAGGGCCGCCAAAGTTGCAGGGTCTCCAAAGGATCTACCTATCACCCAACAAACACCACCCCACTCCCACCACTGGACTTCAAGGATCCCCAAGTAGATTTCCAATCTTGTGCAGTAGGAGTCCAGTGGGAGATGATAGATGTGGTGCAGGAGGGGATGGAGATCATAGTGGCCACCTTATAGGATGTCTGTAAGTGTCTCAGTCCCAGTAAAGACACCTTGGCCGTTATACAAGGCACCTACCCTCCACTCTGTGAACCCAAAAAGTCCCTAGCTGACATCACTGGTGTCATGAGGCAGGGGCATGAACTAATGCCCTTCCAAAGTGGCACCAACGAGATTGCCAAACCTCAGGGGTAATCTACAACATTCTGTAGTCCATGGAGGGGAAGCAGGACATATACATTGTCATACTGTGGAGAAGTGTGGCACAATGGTTAGAGAGGCAGACCCTGATGCAGAGATGTAGCCTGGGACCAGGGTTCAATTCCCGCTTCGGCGGTTCTTGGGCTCAATTTCCTTGGACAGGAGATTTCTCGCCTCAGTGCCTAATCTAATTCATGGGTCTCACTCTGCAACTCTGGGCAATAGCTTGCTTAATCTCCACAACGGCCCCAACAGCGCTGGGATGCCTGGCTTCACCTTGGGGGTTGTCCAGGAGTGGGCACCTCACAGGGAAAACCCAGGAAGGGTTCCACAGCGGTATGCGTTCAGTACCTCGATACCTCAGGGTCAGAGTGCGCTTTACAAGTACGAATTTACATTTACATACTGGGTGCCTGCCACCTCAACGTTGGTTCTGTGCTGGCAAAACAGCAGGCCCTTCCCAGTGCAGTGCTGTCTTACATGTTGGCAGAGAGAAATGCCACTGTGGACAGGGGCTTCACATCTTCAGCCCCTGCTTTGTGTGTGCCTACGTTACCTCCGGCACATACAACACCCCCCCTCACAGGAAGCACAACATACATCAGAGGTGGAAGATGTGGACTTCACCTCTTTGTAAAGTAAAACTGCCAGGTAACATTTCTCTGTGTCAAATTGCCCGTTTCTTTTTTGCCCAGTGCTGATGACCATGCCAGTGTACTTCTTAATTGGTACTGTCCTAAATATGCTGTCCCACCTGTTGATCTCACCCATTTGCGGACTGTCAATGTGACCTATCTTCCTTATTGGCAATTTGTTGCATCTCTTCCTCACTGAAACACCCCTCTCCTTCATGTAGTGTATCCCCCATGGACACTGTCTGGGAATCCAATGACTCAAAAACTGTAGGGGTTGTTACCATGAGAACTGTGCCTGTGATCCTAAAAATGTTTGTACATGTAAATAAATGCACTAAGTTCAACCTGTGTGTTGTATGTCTGTTGGTGTCTGGACTAAGTAAAACACAGTGGATTTTGTGAGTCAATTGCACCAACCACCCCCCCAAAGGGGCATGTGTGTCATGGAGCCATGGATAAAGCTACACAGGCCGAGGAAATACATTTGGTGTACCCTATGTGTATCAAGATTAGCAAGTAGTTACTCATGGTCACAAGCATGAGGTGCAACATGTAGCATGCAGTCAATGTTAATGATGAATGAAGTCACAGCACTGGTGGGGAGCACATCAATGGACAATAGCCAGAAAACAATACTGCTGTGACAAGCAAATGATGCAAGGGTGAGTGTTTAAGTGTCTGCCATCTGTGTGTGAGCCAAAACCCCACAAAAACTAACAATAGTTTGACATGAGCAACCATCTAATACATGTAGCAACATTATGGGAACACTTGTTTTGCCCTGTGTGTCCATTCACAGCAGGAGTGCCACTTATATAATCCAATCATGTATGAGGATCCCTTACATCAGTCCTTTGCAAACCTCACAGATTTAGGTCCTTATGTATTCCACCTAGTCACACATGGAAATTAACATCTACCTTCACATAATTTAACTAATCTTACACATTTACCAGACATGTTACACATCAACTCTAGACCCCCTTAATACACATATTCACACATCAACAACATATACTACTCCTTTACACAAACTAACTATACATGTATATCTAAACAAAAATATATATTGTTTTTAATTTTACTTTTTGGGAATTTTTCTTTTTTTTAAACATTTAAGAAACATCACCCCCACCCCTTAACAAACTACCCACCTATATCCCCAACTTAGAAGATAAACATTTTAAAATCTAACATATCTCTAACACTACACTATCCTAGACTATACCTATGCCAATGTCTAACCTAACCTAATCTACAGTACAAATAGTATAAATGACAGAAAAGAAATGGGAAAGGACAGGAATAAAAAAAATCTTATATTTGGGCAGCCATCCTGTCCACCACCTGCTGCAAACTGTTAAAGCTGTGTATTATTATATCTAACTGCTGCTCAATGCCACCTACATGGCATTTCAGTTCATTAAAGCACAGTCGGACCGGTAGAGGTGCTGGGTCATGATCCATCAGCTCCAACATGAGGAATATTATTGGCATGGTTGGATTCAATCATTGCTGGTTGTTAGTGTGCCTGTGGTTGGGTGTCCCAAGTGTCAGCTGACCTTTCCTCAACATATAGGTGACCCATCATCCAGTAGGCTGGGGCAACATGTTGGAGGTGGCAGTGGAGCTCCAGCCTCACCCCATGGGCCATGGCCTGGTCTGGGGTCATGCTGTCTGTTGGAGAGGATGGAAAGACGTATCATACTAAGCTGTGCTGTACCCATTAGAAACAACATTAGTATTTGGTCAACAAAAACATCACGTATCATGTCCTGACCCAAAGTGACACTTGGGATAGTAAAAATGTTGAGGACTACTTAGACATGTAAACTTTGACAAATGTTATTATACAAAGGTACTCATGTTTCAAGATTGTAGGTATATTAAATGCCAGTGTATGTCCAAATATCTCTGTACTTATAACATTACTGATACTGCTTTGTGAATGTGATGTTATGTACACAAGGAATGGCACACATGCTCACACAAGCTACTCCCTAGAGATATTCAATCAGCATGCAATTATATGGATACATAGTGGGAGGGTGGCTAGGTATTGTACCCTCATGCTAGCCTGTTGTGCACATATACAGTCTTGGCACATGTAAATACATGGAACCATATAACAGGCTCCCTGGACTGAAATACAAACAAAAACATGTGGCCCTATACATACCCTAGTGTCTGGCCCTACAAGCCAGTCTGGATTACCTCCTTGATGAACATAATTTCAACCCTCAGCCATGTAATGATTGTATGCATGAATGCTGTAGTTCTTATATGTATGAATATCCTGTGATGTACTTTGTATGCCTTGGCCTACAGTTCATCAAAGATGAAATGTTTCATGCCCGGGAAATGCCACCAGTTACTGGAACTTCTAATGGCCTGTGTGCTGACCACATGGTGCAGACATGAATGTGGAAAATGTGTACAAGGGCACCTTGTACACATTTTCCTTACACTTACAAAGATATTAGACTTGAGTGTTCACGACTTGCTATTAGTTCATTGGACACAAGAGGACAAAAGTGAGGCCTCACCATGCATTACCCTGGGTGGACTGGTGACATGTGCCATGTCTAGTCATGCCCAATCTGTCTTCACTCAGACAGGAATCCTCACATCCTGTGTGGCCTTGAACTAGTAGCATACCATACATTTACATGCCTACATCTACACTAGCAAAATGCAACAGACAGGCAGATTGCAGTAGACCTGTACAAAGGCAGGCTCACATAGGCCCTCATTCTGACCCTGGCGGTCGGTGATAAAGCGGCGGCCAAGCCGCCAACAGGCCGGCGGTCTAAAATATGCAATTCTGACCCTGGCGGGAACCGCCAACACAGCCCGCCAACTTAACACTCCGACCGCCACAGCGGTACAAACAAACAGCGCGGCGGTTCCCGCCAACAGCCCGGCGGCAGACAAAGTACCGCCCACCCTATTACGACCCACCAATCTGCCACCTTTTCCGGGGCGGGAGCACCGCCGATAAGAACACGGCGGAAACAGACTACGAACGGGAAAACGCTCACCTCTACGCACTCCACGCGAGATTCCGGCAGTATGGAGCCAGAGTTGCAGGTCATCCCCGCACTCCTATTCCTGCTCATATACCAGGAGCACGCCCGGCGGCGTGGAAGACATCGGTGAGTACGGCACCTACGACACAGGGGAGGGAAAAGATTACCGGCACACACCCACCCACCCACACCCACTACAACACACACATCAATGCATTCCCACAGATCACTGTCACAACCCACAAACCACCCCCCTCCGAAATAATGCAAAGACCAAAAGAAGAGATCATAAACGGGCAGATATATTGAAATATGTACACCATTAATCCCAATAAATAAATAAACTACGTACAAAATATATACAGCTACTAAATGTAGTCCAACCACTGTCCGTGGATCACAGGGGTCCTGTGCAAAGGGGCAAGGCCCAGTCCCACGACAAGAACTCCACGGAGAGAACACTGCAGGGGCATCAGAAAGAAAATAGGACAGGCACCTCAGGGGGAAGGGAAGGGGGGGCACCTCAGCCACTTGAGTACATGACGCCAGATCCACGAGGGGACTCCATGACCACTGGCCCATCCTGGGGAGAGCAAAGCCACAGTCCAAACAGTCCATACAGTGGGTGGCCTGCCCACTGGGCCATCCTGGGGAGAGCAAAGCCACAGTCCATACAGTCCATACAGTGGGTGGCCTGCCCACTGGGCCATCCTGGGGAGAGCAAAGCCACAGTCCATACAGTCCATACAGTGGGTGGCCTGCCCACTGGGCCATCCTGGGGAGAGCAAAGCCACAGTCCATACAGTCCATACAGTGGGTGGCCTGCCCACTGGGCCATCCTGGGGAGAGCAGAGCCACAGTCCATACAGTCCATACAGTGGGTGGCCTGCCCACTGGCCCATCCTGGGGAGAGCAGAGCCACAGTCCATACAGTCCATACAGTGGGTGGCCTGCCCACTGGGCCATCCTGGGGAGAGCAAAGCCACAGTCCATACAGTCCATACAGTGGGTGGCCTGCCCACTGGGCCATCCTGGGGAGAGCAAAGCCACAGTCCATACAGTCCATACAGTGGGTGGCCTGCCCACTGGGCCATCCTGGGGAGAGCAAAGCCACAGTCCATACAGTCCATAACAGACCCCACTGCCACTGGAGGAGGCAAGTTGGCCAGAGGACATCCTGCAGCCCTGCCCGAGATAGATCCTGCCCTGCCACGTCTGCCAAAGGGCCAGCGGTTCTTGCCCTGAAGGGCCCAGTTCAGCGGTTCTTGAGACGGCGGGGCCCAGTTCAGCGGTTCTTGAGACGGCGGGGCCCAGTTCAGCGCTCCTTGCCTTGAAGGGCCCAGTTCAGCGGTTCTTGAGACGGCGGGGCCCAGTTCAGCGGTTCTTGAGACGGCGGGGCCCAGTTCAGCGCTCCTTGCCCTGAAGGGCCCAGTTCAGCGGTTCTTGAGACGGCGGGGCCCAGTTCAGCGGTTCTTGAGACGGCGGGGCCCAGTTCAGCGGTTCTTGAGACGGCGGGTCCCAGTTCAGCGCTTCTTGCCTTGAAGGGCCCAGTTCAGCGGTTCTTGAGACGGCGGGGCCCAGTTCAGCGGTTCTTGAGACGGCGGGGCCCAGTTCAGCGCTCCTTGCCTTGAAGGGCCCAGTTCAGCGGTTCTTGAGACGGCGGGGCCCAGTTCAGCGGTTCTTGAGACGGCGGGGCCCAGTTCAGCGGTTCTTGAGACGGCGGGGCCCAGTTCAGCGCTCCTTGCCTTGAAGGGCCCAGTTCAGCGGTTCTTGAGACGGCGGGGCCCAGTTCAGCGGTTCTTGAGACGGCGGGTCCCAGTTCAGCGCTTCTTGCCTTGAAGGGCCCAGTTCAGCGGTTCTTGAGACGGCGGGGCCCAGTTCAGCGCTCCTTGCCTTGAAGGGCCCAGTTCAGCGGTTCTTGAGACGGCGGGGCCCAGTTCAGCGCTCCTTGCCTTGAAGGGCCCAGTTCAGCGGTTCTTGAGACGGCGGGGCCCAGTTCAGCGCTCCTTGCCTTGAAGGGCCCAGTTCAGCGGTTCTTGAGACGGCGGGGCCCAGTTCAGCGCTCCTTGCCTTGAAGGGCCCAGTTCAGTGGTTCTTGAGACGGCGGGGCCCAGTTCAGCGGTTCTTGAGACGGCGGGGCCCAGTTCAGCGGTTCTTGAGACGGCGGGGCCCAGTTCAGCGCTCCTTGCCTTGAAGGGCCCAGTTCAGCGGTTCTTGAGACGGCGGGGCACAGTTCAGCGGTTCTTGAGACGGCGGGGCCCAGTTCAGCGGTTCTGGAGACGGCGGCCGGTCTATGGCCAACTGCTAATTGCCTGGTGGTGCCCTCCTGGGCAGCGGGGATGGTGCTCCTTCACTGCCCACCTGGGCTGTGGGTGGTGGGGCCCTCCTGGCCAGCTGGGCTGGGTCCTCCCTGGGCAGCGGCTATGGGGGTGGTGGGCTCTCCCGGGGCAGCTGTGCCGGTTCCTCCCGGGGCAGCGGCTATGGGGGTTGTGGGCTCCTCCTGGGCAGCAGGCCTGCTGCCTGACCTCTCCGACTTGCTGCCCTTGCCCTCCTTAGTCGTGGGCCTGTGGCCCTTTCCTCCCTTTGGAGCTGTGGCTGGTGACTGTCTCTGGGTGGTGTCCGGGGGGGATGTAGAAGGCGGGCTCCTGCGGCGACCCTTCCGCCTTCTGCTCCTCTTCCCAGGGGGTGGGCTGGCTGTCCCCTTGCTGCTGGGCGAAGATCCAGACATGCGGGCTGGCGGGCTCCAATACCCCTGCACCCTTGTCAAGGGGGCTGCAGGGCTGGTGGTGGCTGAGGTGCTCTTCTTACCCCGACGAGAAGGAGGGGGGGGCTCAGGGTCAGGAAAGAAGTTAGTAGTGGCGAGGAAGAGCTTCTTGGGACAATGGAGAGTGGTAGGTACAGTGGGAATGGGAGTGGAGGGAGAGGATGTGGTTGTAGGTGAGTCACGTTTGCTGTCTTTGGGTGCAGGTGCAGGAGGGATAGGCTGTCGTGAGGTGGATGGCTGTTGGGTGGGTGGGTGGCTGCGTTTGTGTGGTGTGGAAGAGGGGGTGACAGACACAGTGGGAGAGGACACAGGGGACGTGTAAATGGCAGTGGGGGTGGTGACTGCACGTGTGCGGACTGGAGTGGAGGGTGTGCTGGTGATGGAAACATTGGCTGATGGTGAGGTGAATGGAGGTGTGAGTGTAGACGTCACAGGGAGGGAGGAGGGAGACGAGGAGGTGGGGGTCACAGAGGTGGTAGTGACTGTTGGCATGTCTGCATCGGAATGTTGCGTGTGTGAATGTCTGCGTGATCTGTGGTGCTTATGTTTGGATGAGCTTCTCTTGGGTGTTGAGGTGTGTGCAGGCTGGTCTGATGGTGTGGGTGGGACAGGCAGAGGAACAGGAGACTGGGAGGAGGGAGTTAGTAGAGGCAGGCAGGAGACAGGGACAATGGCTGCCGTCAGTGCTGAGGCCAGAGCCTGGAACGATCGCTGATGGGCAGCCTGACCCGAATGAATGCCCTCCAGGTACGCATTGCTGCGATGAACCTCCCTCTCCACCCCCTGGATGGCATTCAAAAGGGTAGTCTGCCCAACAATGAGCGTTCGGAGGAGGTCAATGACCTCCTCACTGAGGGCAGCGGGGGTAACAGGGGCAGGGCCTGAGGTGCCTGGGGCGAAGGAGATGCCCGGCTTCCTGGCAGAGCGGGCACGGGGCGAACGCTGAGGGGCTGCTGGGAGGGCGGAGATGGTGCGCTGGGTGGCGGCTGTACCTGTAATGGCGGGGGGCACGGATGGTGCCACCCCCGCAAGGGAGCCCCCTTCCGAGGACGTGTCCGTGTCGCTGCAGGGTCCAGTCGTCCCCGTCGTGGAGCTCCCCTCGCCCTCCGTCTCACTGGTCCAGTCTGACTCTGTGGCATGGCCCTCCTGGGCCATGTGAGATGCAGCTCCCTCCTGCCCCGATGCCACTTCTCCTCCGCCTGATGATGCTGATGCACACAAGCACAGAAAGACAAACAAAAAGGGGGGGGGAGAGAGAAATAAAGGGATATTGAGTACATGGATCTCCGGTACAGTTAGCGGACATGACAGACACAGATGCCCCCTGCACTAACTTGCGCACTTGGGGTACGCTACGCATTCCGTGGAACATGCCCTACACGCCTAGAGTTGACAACTGCACCCATGGATGACACGGCCCAGGGATGGCTGTACTGACAAACTACTGAGGGTGGTGGCTGGGGACACAGGGGCTTACGGGAGTGCCCAGCCTACAGATATCGCCCTGGCCTAGGGGGACCCCCAGCCCTCCTCCCCCACCCAGACACCTCCACTGCGCGACAACAGAGTAGATAATGCTTGTACTCACCCCCTTGTGTCTGCTGTGCTGCCCTCACGCGCCCATCCAATTCAGGGTAGGCCACCGCCAGGATCCGGAACATCAGGGGGCTCAGTTGACGGCAGGCACCCCGCCTACGTTGGGAGGCCATCCCCAGCAGAGACTCGGCGGTCTTCTTGGTCCCGCGGCGGATGTCCTCCCACCTCTTGCGGCAGTGGGTGCCCCGTCGATGGTGGACCCCCAGGGCCCGGACTTCCTTGGCGATGGCACGCCAAATCCCGATCTTCTCATGGGCGCGGACCTATGTGACACGTACAGGGAGGGAGAAATACCACGTTCAAGTTTCTCAGCATTTTCCTTTCCAGTGGCCCAACGCCCCCCATCCCCGCCAGGCCCCCCGCCATGCCCCCGCCATGCCCAACATGCCCCCCATCCCCGCCAGGCCCCCCGCCATGCCCCCCGCCATGCCCAACATGCCCCCCATCCCCGCCAGGCCCCCCGCCATGCCCAACATGCCCCCCATCCCCGCCAGGCCCCCCGCCAGGCCCCCCGCCAGCCCCAACATGCCCCCCATCCCCGCCAGGCCCCCCGCCAGGCCCCCCGCCAGCCCCAACATGCCCCCCATCCCCGCCAGGCCCCCCGCCAGGCCCCCCGCCAGCCCCAACATGCCCCCCATCCCCGCCAGGCCCCCAAGCCAGCCAGTGGCCCCAAATCCATATTGAATTAAACTCACTTGTTGGTCTGGAGGACCGTAGAGTAGCGCATACTGGGGGAGGACCCCATCCACAAGTTTCTCCAACTCCTCTCCAGTGAAGGCAGGGGCCCTTTCCCCAGTCGCAGCAGCCATTGTCCCTTCCAGACCGAGGTCACAGCAACACTTGCAGTATAGGTCCTCTCCTGTGAAAGTTCAAGTCGCAAGTGGATAAGTAGATAGAAAATGGCGGTCACGTCCGCGGCGGTGCGTACCGCGGCGGTGCGTCCCGCCACCGCCGGCGCCCTTCGCCATTGGCTCCTGAAACCCATAGGCTTCAATGTTAACCAATGCGGCTTCGCGCCGCGGTCTTCGCCCGCCGCCCGCCGCAGTGTGCCACGCCAGCGCATTGACCTCACATCCCATTGTCACACTTCACAGGTCAGGCAGCCGCCATTTCCAGGGCCCACATGGCTCAATTTCAACTGCGTCACACAGGCCTAGGCCTTGCATAGCCACTCAGACACGCCATTCACTGCATAGAGAATCGTATACTGTGCTAGCTGTGAGTACGTACCTGTGGGTTGCTTGACTCTGTGCTCCATGTTGTCCTTCCTAGGCACCGTCCGCTGGGTTGGGCGAGGAGACGGATGAATCCTCCCGTGTACCGACCGCTGGTGGACCTGTCGACAATGGAAGAACGCCACATTATCCTGACCTACCGTCTTAACCGTGCCACTATCCATGAACTGTGTGCCCAGCTGGAGCCCGACCTGATGTCCCCCATCCGCCAACCCACAGGGATTCCCCCTCTGGTGCAGGTCATGTCAGTACTACATTTCTTGGCAAGTGGGTCATTTCAGACAACCGTGGGAATTGCTTCCGGGATGTCTCAGCCCATGTTTTCGAAGGTGTTATCCAGAGTGTTGTCTGCCCTGATGAAATCCGTGAGGAACTACATCATTTTCCCTGAGGTGGGCGAATTGGCTACAGTGAAGGGTGATTTCTACGCCCTTGGACATATTCCCAACGTAATTGGTGCCATTGATGGGACCCATGTGGCTTTGGTTCCCCCAAGAGACAGGGAGCAGGTGTACAGGAACAGAAAAAATTACCATTCAATGAACATCCAGGTGGTGTGTTTGGCTGACCAGTACATCTCGCTTGTAAATGCCAAATTCCCAGGGTCAGTGCATGACGCCTACATCCTCAGGAATAGCAGCATCCCTTACGTGATGGAACAGCTACAGAGACACCGTGTATGGCTAGTGGGGGACTCTGGGTACCCCAACCTGTCGTGGCTACTGACCCCAGTAAGGAATCCCCGGACCAGGGCAGAGGAACGGTACAATGAGGCCCATGGGCGTACTAGGAGGGTGATCGAACGCACCTTTGGCCTCCTAAAGGCCAGGTTTCGCTGCCTGCATATGACAGGTGGATCCCTAATGTACTCACCTAAGAAGGTGTGTCACATCATCGTGGCCTGCTGCATGCTTCACAACCTGGCTTTGCGCCGCCAGGTGCCTTTCCTGCAGGAGGATGGTCGAGACGGTGGTGTTGTGGCAGCGGTGGAACCTGAGGAGAGTGACGAGGAGGAAGACGACGGGGCTGAAACAGACAACAGGGACAGAATCATTGAACAGTACTTCCAATAGGACACAGGTAACATTTCAAAGATAATTTAGTAAATGTTAACTACTCTCCAGCATCTCTGCTGCCTGTCTATTTGCCCCAGTGCATGATGACTGAGTTTTGGCTTTTCCCTCCCTATTTCAGATCTGGGGTCCCCACTACGAGTCCTGTGCTTCGTTTCCCCATGGACTACAGCTTTGTGGCAGCTGTTTGTTGACTTCACCATGTACAAGGACATATTTGCACTGTCATGTCAATTACAATCTATTGAAATCACAGCCAGACTCCTGATATTTTGGTGCAAAATAGGTGTTTATTGAAGTGCTCAAAATGGGATGGGTGGTTTCAAGTGGGTGGGGGCTATGGTGAAGGAATGTCCATGGCAGAGTCCAGAGTAACAGTCACACAGGTGCATTGTCCAGAGGCCTGTGGAGAGATGGAGCATGGGCAGTTCAAGGATGGACAGGGTGACAATGTGGGACAGTGGGATGACATCAGGTGGTATCCTTTGCTGGCGGGGGTCTTGACATCCTACTCTGTCTTCTTGCGAGATCTCAGGGCCCTCTTGCGGGGTGGTTCTTCTCCTGCAGGAGGTGGGGGTCTGGTGGGCTGCTGCTGTGCGGGGGCCTCCTGTCCACTAGCGCCGGCGGAGGTGGATGGCTGTTCTTGGTCCAGGCTAGTGGCAGGGGCCCTTGGGTGTTGTTCAGTGTCCGCCCTGCTGTTTACGAGGTCCTGCAGCAGCCCTACCATGGTAACCAGGGTGGTGTTGATGGCTCTGATGTCCTCCCTGTACCCCCGATAGTGTTCCTCCTGCAGCACCTGGATCTCCTGGAACCGGGCCAGTACCGTCGCCATCGTCTCCTGGGAGCGGTTGTATGCTCCCATGATGGTGGTGAGGACCTCGTGGAGAGTGGGTTCCCTGGGCCTCTCCTCCCCCCCCTGTCGCACAGCTGCCCGCCGAGTTGCCCTGTTTCCCTGGGCCTCTGCCCCCTGGCCGGTGTGCCCACTACCACTGCCCCCAGGTCCCTGTTGTTGTTGGGGTGGTGGGTTATCCTGGGTGCCCTGTAGTGGTAGACACACCGCAGATTGACGCGCCCTGGAGACAGAGGCATGGGCCCGCTGGGTGGGAGCTGTGCTGGTGTTCCCAGAGGGGTTTGGGTCTGTAGTGGCCTGGGCCTGTGTGAGGGGAACCGACTGTCCAGAGGTCTCCGATGGTCCGGGCTGGTCATCGGTGTCCAGGTCGACAGAGCTGCTGTCATCGCTGACGGCCTCTTGGGTGGGGGGTGTGGATAATTCTGGCCCCTCCGCCGCGGTGTGTTGACGGTCGGGTCCTGCAGGGGTATAGAGGTATGGTTATAGTTTCAATGTGTGGCATATGGGTGTATCTGTGGGTTCTCGTGTCCCCAAGTGCTGGCATTCGTGTGTGGGGGCTTTGGTGAGGGTGGCTTGTGGGGGGGATGTGTATATGCATTGGGCATGCTTTGGTGATGGGTGTCCATGCTTAGTGGACGCATGCAGGCCTAGGTTTTGGGATGTGTGGGTTGTGATGGTGAGACATTGGCGAGGAATAGGTGTGCTGGGGGTGGGGGTGAGGATGGTGGTGGGGGTGAGGATGGTGGTGGGGGTGAGGATGGTGGTGGGGGTGAGGGTGGGGGTGAGGATGGGGGTGGGGGTGAGGGTGGGGTTCGAGGATGGGGGTGAGGGTTGGGGTCTGATTTGGCATGCAGGTGGGGGGGAAGCAGTATTGAAGCTTCAACTTACCAGTATCCATTCCTCCGCCGACTCCTGCGAGGCCGTCAGGATGCAGGATGTTCAAGACTTCCTCCTCCCATGATGTGAATTGTGGGGGTTGAGGTGGGGGTCCTCCGCCAGTCTTCTGCACGGCGATGTTGTGCCTGGATACCATGGAACGCACCTTCCCCCGTAGGTCGTTCCATCGCTTCCTGATGTCTTCCCGATTTCTGGGGTGCTGTCCCACTGCGTTCACCCTGTCGACAATCCTCTGCCATAGCTCCGTCCTCCGGGCAATGCTGGTGTATTGTATCTGTGTGCCGAACAGCTGGGGCTCTACCCGAACGATTTCCTCCACCATGACCCTGAGTTCTTCGTCTGTGAAGCGGGGTTGTCTTTGGGGTGCCATGGGGTGGTGTGTATGATGTGTGGGGTGGAGTATGTGTATTTAAGTGAGTTGAGTGTGGTGGTGTGTGTTGTTTTGTGTGTGGATAGTGTGTGGGTGATGGTGTTGAGTGGCTGTGGCTGTTATTTTTTGGATGCTGGTGTCTCGCTCTTGCCTTCTTTCCGAATTTTTTAGCGTAGGGGTTTGTGGGTGAGGTGGGTGTGTGTTTTATATTGTATTGTGTGTGTGGGAGTGGTGTGTGTATGTGTATCAGGTGTGTGGGATTCAAATCGTCCAATGTGGCTGAGTTTTGTTCGTTTGTGTGTATTCTGACCGCGCCGGTGTGTCCCGCCAATGGAATACCGCGTTTGAATGACCGCCGCGTGGATTCGTGGGTCGTAATGGGATGGGCGTATTTCTGTTGGCGTGGCGGTGGAGGTTTGGTCACCTCCACCTTTCCGCCGACCGCTGGTCTGGCGGTCTGTTGTGGCGGTCGGATTTTCGGAGGTTTGCCTTCTGCGGGTCAGAATGACCGTGGCGGGTTTCCGCGACCGCGGCGGGATTATGGAGGGTTTCTGACCGGCGGTAGGCGCCTTTTACCGCCGAGGTCAGAATGACCACCATAGTCTTTCAATCAAACGCATGTTGAACATCCATCCTCTGTGTTCCCTTCCCTCATTTCACTGATATGCAGTAACCTGAGGGATGCCCTATTCCCCATGATGCAGGATGACAGATCACACATATCAGGATAAATGTGGCCTAAGAAGTGCATCCAAGTACATTTGCCATGGATATTCACATCCAATCCTTACAGAGCTCCAGATTAGTTTAGATGAAACTCACTGGTAGCATCGGGGTCACAGAAAGTTTCCACCTCAACCATGGTGTATGGGTCAGGTCCATTTACAACACAAAAACATAGAACAGTGGTTTATGAATTTAGGACATGTATGTTGTGTATAAATATAGCACATTACATTTGTGTCACAAATGTCTCTTCAAATCAGCATATTAGACATGTAGCATATGGCACAATTGAAATGGCCTAATACTGCTCTTAGGTATGCCATGCTGCAGTGTTTACGGCTAATACCGGTGAAATAATGTCTCAGCTGCAAACCCTGTTCAAAAACATCACTTATTTCTACATGTTCACGGGTGCCTGTCATAGATGACTGTTCAGCAATTGAATGGACAGACCATACTCTGCAGGCTAACTGGTTTCATGGCACTTCCTCAAAGGAATATATGTCCTTTACTAAGCTACACACCTCAGACCATAGGCATGCTTGTTTATTCACTTCACTTCACTCATTACATGTAATCGCTGGACCAAAATAGACCTTTGTCCATTATGGTCTTGTTCATTCTCATTAAGGAATATTAAGGCTTCTAAAGCTGACATATGGATATATGTCGGGGTGTAAGAAAGAGCGGCCTGGCTCCGGCATGTAGGTAACCCCCCTTGGTATTCCCTTTGGAGTGAGTGTGACTACAAGGGAAACCCCCCCCCCCCCCCGGCACTAGCCAGACCAGAGGCAGATTGCCCCTTACCCTGGGGCCTACCCCATCGTGAACTACCCGTTCAGGTAGGCCATATAGGTTTTTCACTTTTTGAGCACCCCACTTACTGCGTGTGCTCCGACCCTGATGAATGCCCCTGACCTACCAGCACTGAGTGAGGGCAGAAACATGTTGGTCATCCACTTTTTCTTTTAGACTCCAAGAGACATTACTCTCCTACGAGCCTTTCCCCTTTAGTTTTAGGCTTACCAGCATGCACCTTCATTAAAATTAGCAGAAGCTACTGGTGACATGCTTGGTATTTTTAGTATTCACCCCTTCTGGATCAATGTAATTATCCAGCCAGTCTAATTTCAGCACTCCCTCGGGTTCTTTTAACCACGAGGTTGAGTCCGCCCAAGTAGTATCATCTTACTTGGGTGGGGCTAGGTGGTCATATGATGAAGCAAGACACTATTATGTGTGTGAGACCACCTAGTCCGTAAGGGAAATCCCCCACCCCCCTGTAGGCAACACAGCACCCCTTAGCCTAGACATTTTTCCAGCTATGACGTCCCGACCTGAGGATCTACAGTGACCTTACTAACATCACTGAAAAAAGACTGACCTAGTCTGACTTTCAATTCCTACTACCCCACACCATTAGTGGTGATATAATTTCTATAGGGAGGCGGTGTGGGCTAGCAACACTCCCATTGCTCTCTTTTTGTGTACACATGGGGTGTAAGAAAGAACCTGACACACATGTGACAAGATGACACGTGAGTGTGCTCCCCTGCAGCATGCATGAATGGTGGGCCACACAGTTTGGACAGAATAATGGCCTGGCATGCCAGGGAACAACACTACACACAAGGGCCCATATTTATTGGATTTTGTGCAGGGCAGCACAGCAAGTCACCTTCTTGTGCGGCCCTGCGTCACAAGGTATGGGAAGGAATGCACTGTATCTATGCCATATGGTACATTCTGGTCCTTTCCCCCACACTGCAACCCTTTTGGTGGTCTTGTGCCAATGCATGCAGGATTGTTTTTGTGCAGGAAGGGACATCTTCCTGCACAAAAACAATCCCGGGAGGCAGTTTCCTGTTTCTACACATAAAAAAGGAAAAAATTAGGAGAAACAGAGATATTTCTCCTCATTGCACCTCACGTGGTGAGGATTAAGGTTTTGTTCCATCCTCAGGTTTACAAGCTCTTGTAAATCTAGGGATGTGTCTAAATCCATGGAACACCTCCATTGCGCAGAAAAAGGCAATGCAACGACTTGTGCTGCCTTGCCTTACTCAATTTATATTCGGCTATTCAGATATAAATTGAAGGTTTGTGCCGCCATTGAATTGCAAACAGTGATGCAACTGTGGCATAAGGGGATCATAAGTATGCCCCAGAGTGTCTGATTGATCCCCAATCACCTTACCACCTTACCACCTACCCTGCATTACATGATCTGTTTGTGCCACTGATAGACCCCAGACAACATTTCTCTATGGCATGCTTTTTGCCTAACCGAGTTTGCCTGTACCATAGCATGCTATTCCCAAAACATATCTGATACTTGACTCATAACATCAAGGACAGGTTTTTTTCAAGGAGGTCTCGGCATGTATGTACTTGCCGACAGGCCCACCAACCTGCATGCCCAGATGATCGATCAGATACCCCTCACTGCTGATCACATTCACCCATTGGTGTTTGGTTTAATGGATGGTCCTCCCCACTCCATAGATGCAGTTCAGATAGGCCTAACCCTTTGATCACGGCAATTCCTGTCATGTGTAGAGTATCCCCCACTACCCTACCCCCCTGTGGCTATCATATTTGGGAGGTACTGGATGATCAGCCACAGAAGGCCTCCAAACTCCTCCTCAGATAGATTTCTGGACCTACCCCTCCCCGACATGTCAAAAATGAAAACCCTTAATTTACTCTTACCCCAAAAACTAAAAATTATAAATCTCTTGTAGGAGGCTGGCCCTCTATATAGTGTGCAAAACTAGGCACACTCAGCAGGGGGTCTAGACAACCACACATTTTTATGGGAGCTTGGTCGAGTAGTTAGACTAATCTTGGAGAAGTGAAAAGCATTTGTTGTACTCACAGTATCATAAATGAGACCACACACTCAAAAGAATAACTCAAGACCAATTTACAAAAATACAATGTCTCCTTTTGCAAGTATGTCGAGGTCATCAGTGGGCATTATGGACTAGCTGGAGAAGTTTGGCAGCTCCCTGTACCGGCCGGAGCATCTGCAGAAAGATGTTGAAATTGGTGCCAGGCCACTGTATGGGGACCACTTGGAAAAGCGCTGCACAGGTTGACTTAAAGGTAAGTCCAGTGGGTCCCCTTGAAGTGTTGAAGTTGCAAGGGGTGTGGGACCCTTAAGGCACAGATGGATCTTCAGTGCAGGTCACAGGGTGGCTGAGTGCAGAGTGAATTGGTGAGCCAGTGCCTGTGCACAAAGGTGCCCTTGGAAGCAGGAGGTAGGTCATTTTGAGGGTCACTTGCAGGTAAGCAGGTGAACTCTACTGTGAGGTCTGGGTGGTTCCTGAAGTCCCTTGAATTTGGCTTCCTTCTGGTCCTTTTTCAGTATGGAATGGACTGTCTTTCTGGGTGTCCCATGAGAGGTGACCAGTACTTGGGGCTATTGCACAGTCTGGCCACTGGAGGGCACAGTGCCACCAAACTTGGCCCACTGGCAAGATTTGTCTTCACGGTCTGATAGGTTAAGTTTGGTCAAGCTGCTGTGTCCGTTTTTTTTGGTCAGCAGGCGGTCAGTGAAGTGGCCTTGGGGCTGTCGCCTTCACTCTGGAGGGAGATTTTGGTGATTTGTGAACAGTGGATGTCCTCTGGGGCTTTGTAGAGTCTGTCCAATGTCCAAGCAACTCCTCAGCGACAATTGTTGAGTCCTGGGGGCAGCAAGCAGGGTTTGGTGCATTTTCTTGGGGCAGCAGGACTTCAGTTCTTGAGCCTTGGGTCTTCTTTGTTTCTAGTCTGCTTTTGTCCTTGGAATCTGATTTCTGGTCTGGGGATGCCTACTAAATACTGTATTTAAGGGAAATTTTAGGGGTTGCCTAGTAGACCAAGGGGTCATCTACCTTAGGGCGGCTACACCCACTAAGTGACCACTTCCTGTGGGCAGAGGTCACTTCCCTACACCTGATTGGCTATTTTCCTTCCATGCAAGATAGAGGAAAATGAAATGGAGAGGTCACCTAGCATGCAACACCTATGGGGTGGTGCAAGCCAGTATTGACCACTCCTCCTATCCTTTGTGTGGTTTCCCACTGTTGCTCCCACCAAGTGTAGAGGTTTACAACAGGGGCAGCGATCTGCTGCTAACAACAGGCCTGGGGGTCGAGATTCAAGGGCGGTACGTCCTGTGAAGCTCATCAGCATGGCAGTGCAGATTCCTGAGGGAAGGGGTGTTAGCATCTCCACCCTGGAAGGGCTTTTTTCTGAGTCCCAGAGAGCAGGTTCTTTCTCCTTGAGGGCTAAGACTCTTGTCTGGTGGTGACAAGCTGGTTGTGACCGGCCAGTAACCATGCCAGAGTAGTTAGCTTTTGCAGGGGGCACCTCAAAGGTGCCCCCTCAGTACATTTTGTAATAAATCCAATACTGGTACCAATTTGGATTTATTATTCTGAGTTGTTTGATATAAAAAAAAAACAGGGTTCAGGGTAGCCATCATGTAGCTGTGGAACTCGTACTGACCAGTGTCCAGCACATGCATTAAAATGGTTGCCCTGTTCACTTACTATGTCCCAGGTTTGGCAAGGACACAGTAGGGGCATATTGCTCATGTATCAATGACCACACATACCATGTAGTGCACTGTGCCTCAGGGCTAGAAGGCCTGCCAGAGGGATGAATTACCTATAGTGCATGTAGTGTATAGTGGACAGGGAACACAGGCTGTGTGCCATTTCCAGTTTGTCTTTTAGGATTGCATCATAACACTCAGCCTGCAATGGCAGTGCTGGGTGCTTCTGGATGCATAGCCCTAGAGGGTGACACAATCTGTGCTGCTGCCCTCAGGGGCCTACCCTTAGTACCCAATGCCCTGGGTACCTAAGTACAATTTAATGGGGACTTATAGTGGCAGCTAAAGGTGTTGCCAATTGTGCCAAAATATCACAACAGTTTTAGGGAAAGATATCTGGCCCAGGGAACCTGGTTAGCAGGGGCCCTGGGAACTAATAACTTTGAGGATACATCAAATACCAGGCAACAAGTGGGGCTAACCGTGACAAAAGAATCTTTTTCTCACTCCCCCATTTAGACAAACACTCAACAATACACTGCAAAAACAATACAAAATACAATTACAAGACAAAAATGACAGTTTTTGGACACAGCAGGGACAGCATAGACACCAACAATACCAATGAACAACACAAGATTCTCAGGCAACCACAAGATACAACCTCCAGCCAGCACAGACAGTAAGACTATAAGGGAAAGTGAAAGTAACTTCACACTTCCTGGTTTGCAGCATGGCAGAGTTATTGTATCATATCCCTGGTGGATGTGTCTCGTTTTCTCCCAAAGTGCCATTTTTTCTGATGCATCCATGAAATATTAAGCAGTGTGTGAATTACGCATCAACACATGTCAATGCACAATGCTTCAGTTCTGACATGATGGCATGGATGCAGGTCTAACAGGTGATGCGACAGGTGCAATGTATCATGCATTATGCTAATGCATCTGTTTAAAATGACTCAACAGGCTAAATGTGTGTTTTACAGTGCAGTGTATTGTGAAATTCATGTAAATAATTCAAGGGATCAATATATTTCCAGTGGATATTTGAGGCAACATGCTTGATGTCTTTAAATGTATTGTATGTGTATGTTGACAGTGCACATGTGTGACTTCTTGGATTATTGGGGCCCTCTTATGCATATGGCAGACTTTCTCTGTTTGTGGCATGGTGCACTTACAAGAGGTGCACCTTGCCCAAAGTGAGAATGTGCAACCTTTTGCGTTGAATGCACTTCCCTCAGGGCTTCTGCAAACTTGTGCTGCCCTGGGGGCAGTACATTCAAGTGTAAAATGGAGCGGCTTCTGTAAAGTCGCTCCATGTTTCGCTGGGCAGTCAGCAACCTGTCTATACTTTTTGGGGGGATTACAGATACCCTTGCAGGCTGGTGTAGTGAGTGACTGAACCCATCTGCAAGTGGATGTCTGGGAGCGGCCATTGGACACCCTTTTCCCCCCAAAGGAATTGCCTCATTTCTATGGGACCACGCTACTGTGCAAAGGACAGAACAACCTCTGGTGATAGCACTGGCACTATAAGTGCACCAGTGCTATCAGTATTACATAAGGGTCCACACAAGCATCTGCAACCCCTTATGTGATTCCAAAGTGCCAGGGGGGAACACCTGTTGCACCCCCGGGGCACTTCTAAAATACTGCCCCAGTTGTGAATACTGGGGCATGTAAAGGAGCAATTTCAATTTGCCTGGAATGTTATTAACTAATCTTTGACACAACCCAGGGCAGCAAGCCAAGTTGATGTGCTGAGTTACCTGAAAGGTAGAAGGCAGAACTACCCCCTATTTATGATGATATGGAGCATTTCTGCGCTCTCCTTGCACTGATGTACTTCAGGCAGGCTTGAGCCAACACAGGCACCCGGCAGCAGCTCTTCCTCTAGATTGATACTTTCTTGGGTCCAGCAAAATTTTGTAGAGATGAACTTGGAAAGAGCCCTCTTGAGATGACCGCAGTGTGACATCCTTGCTGCCGCAGTATGGTGTTCCATGTAATCTATTACAGAGGTCGGATTCAAATCCCATGCTGCTTGCAGTGAAATGATGTTGAACTTCCGAAGGAAATCTATTGTGTCATTGTAATAGGGCATCTTTCCAAATCTCTGTTCATTCCATGAGCAGATGTTGTTGAAGTTTTTCTTTGCAAACGCTTTCTGGTTGTCAGTTCCAAGCAGGGTCTAAAGCTTGGGGGAACCAGAAGTATTATTGTGTTTTCTCAACTGTGGTTGAAAATTGCTCCTTCCATGGTTAATCTTTATTTATTGCTTTTGAAATCATTAGATTTTGTGTGTTTTTAGGTATAAATTTAGGGCCCAGTGCTCCACTCACATTTAGAGAATAGCTTACATAAACTGAAGGGGTAAGAAGTCCATCTACCACTTTCAAAAAATTATTACTATTAATATTGCACCGCATTGCATAATATCAATTCCATTTGGGGAAAAATCCAATCTATGCCTGGAACACAGGAACAGTGTGAACAAACAGAGCATGAATGGCTATTGTTTGCAGGATTTGTGTCTTTTGCACTATTGTTGAGCGCAAAATGCAGCCCTGTATCGAAGACAGAGTGAGATTTATGGAGCCCTTGCGCAGTTCCAATGCCACATTAGCGTGATTTTGTTTAAGCTAATGCGGCGTTGGAAGGGGTAAAATGCAGCACCATATTTATAAAGTGGCGCAATGCATGCATTGCGCCACTTTGGAACCCCTTGCGCCACATTGTGCCTGTGCTAGGCATAATGTATGCAAGGGGGGTGTTCCGGCACTAGTGTGGCCGAAAAAATGGCGCAAAGGCATCTATGAGATGCCTTTGCACCATTCTTATCAGCATTTTTTCTCGCCTGCTAAGTTCATGCATTAAAAAGAGGCTCCCATTGATTACAATGGGCCTCTGGGTGCTTTGAAGGATTAGCGTCATCATTTTTTATGCTAGTCCTGCAAAGCACCGAACTAGCGTAAAAAATGATGACGCTAGTCACCCTAACTACCGCTATTGTGTTCCGCATTATAAATACAGCACTATCAGGGTCGCGTTAGGGGGAGCTAAGGGGCACAAGAAAAGTGGTGCTGCACTAGGTGCATTGCCACTTTTCATAAATATGCCCCTGAGGCCCATATTTATGAAAAATTATGCAAAACTGCACAAATGCATTTTTGCATCATTTTTCTTAACGCCGGCTAACGCCATTCCCTAGAGCGATCTTACCTCGATATTTATTAAATAACGCAAGATGGTGCTAAGGAATGCCTAACATCTAAAAAAGGCGCTAGGCGGTCAGGGATGGCAGTAGGAAAAATGGTGCTAGTGGGTCTGAAATGACATTAGGCTGGTTAGCGGAAAAAATATGCAGCCACAAAATGACTCCTGTCTAAGTGTAGACAGGAGTCATTACCACCACCCCAATGCCCACCACAGGGGACTAGTGTGCCCTGGGCAAGCCCAACATACTCAGTGGCAGGCAGGGGGCCCCATGTAAGGGGCCCCCAATGGCACAAAGAAAAATGATAATACTTACCTAAACTTACCTGTGATGGGGTCCCTCTCCTGCAGTGTCCATGTGGTGTGAGTGGTGGTGTTCCTGGGGCATGAGGTGGGCATCTTTGTCCCCATTCAATGGTGTTCCACCATGGAAATAGGCCTACCTGTACCTTAATGCCCGGTCTGATCCAGGCGTTAAATGATAGTGCTAAGCGGGCTTAGCACCTTTATTTAGGCGCACCTCCTCCTTGTGTGTTGTTTCTGCACCTGGAGATAAATATGACACTAGGGGGTTAGCGTTGTGTTTAGGATGGGAACGCCCACTTTGCATCTCATTGACGTAAGGTGGTTTTGTGCATCCTAAACATGGCTCTAACTCCAATATTTTGACGCTAGACCCCTCTAGCGTCAAAATATAAATATGGCATGAGGGTAGTGCTGTTTTAGCACCAAAATTAATGGTGGGAAAGTGACGCTAACCATCCATAAATATGGGACTAAATGCTCTTGTAGTGCCTCAAGCAATAGTTGTACAGCAGTGAAAAAGTAGTTGTATAAATTGTGTCTGGCATGGAGCAGTGTCATTCGTTCTTTGTCACTTCCCAGCAAATTCAACAGCTGTGGTGTTGGGGCCAAAGGAGGAGCCAGACATATGGAAGTGGGACACAGTCCCCATATGGCCCCACCTCCAGAGATGCCACTGACTGACTTATACAACAATGTTGCACTATGGAACTAATCTGTAACTGTTCTGCTCAGTAATGGATGCCTCACTGACCAGAGGTTCAATAAAGCTAATTATTTCTGGTGGGCCAGGTTATGCACATTCATACAATTGGCTATACTGCACAATTAATTTTACTTCAGAAAACTCTGTTTATTGCACACATTTAGAAATTGTAAGGCAACCCCTGAAGGAGCCAAGACATTCCTAGAAGAGACTTGTGATATGCCTGTCTCTCATACTCAATTAGTGGAAGCAAGAGACTTCGAAGAGCAGAAGATTGGCTGAAGAGAGTGGTCTTATTGGCTAATAGGTTAGAAAAGATAATGATAAAACAAGGGTCAGTTCTGTTAAAAGATATTTTTGCAAAACATGTTGCCTTGACTAGTAGTCTCCTAAGGTCTGGCAGGCAAATTATTTCAAAGTCTTTGGAGGATTCTCAAACTTAACAAATATGATCAAACCAGGAAGTCATGGATTAGGCAATACTAGTGGAATTCTGAACAATGTTGACTCTCGCTAATACATATTTGGTCAGTTCCAGATAGAGGTCATTGAAACAGGGGATGGATCAATAGAGTTCATATGGATTCACAGGTTAGGCTAACAATTTTGATTCCAGTTCAAATTGACGAAGCCTCATTTTAAATGTGCAAACACAACAAAAAGGTTGGAGTAAAAATAGAAAAAGTACTAAGACTGCTGACACTGATTGAATACTCACTCACTCTAAGACTAAGGGGGTCATTCCGACCCTGGCGGTCCAAGACCGCCAGGGCCGGGGACCACGGAAGCACCGCCAACAGGCTGGCGGTGCTTCCCAGCCCATTCTGACCGCGGCGGTAAAGCTGCGGTCAGAAAAGGGGATCCGGCGGTTTCCCGCCGGATTTCCCCTGCATGGGCTGAATCTCCATGGCGATGGATTCCGACCCCCTTCCTGCCATCCTGTTTCTGGCGGTTTTTACCGCCAGGAACAGGATGGCGGGAACGGGTGTCGTGGGGCCCCTGGGGGCCCCTGCCCTGCCCATGCCAATGGCATGGGCAGGGCAGGGGCCCCCTCACAGGGCCCATAAAGATTTTCACTGTCTGCTTAGCAGACAGTGAAAATCGCAACGGGTGCAACTGCACCCGTCGCACCCCTGCAACTCCGCCGGCTCCATTCGGAGCCGGCTTCCTTGTTGCAGGGCCTTTCCCGCTGGGCCAGCGGGCGCTCTTTTGGCGGTCGCCCGCCGGCCCAGCGGGAAAGCCAGAATGGCATCCGCGGTCTTCTGACCGCGGAGCGGCCATTTGGCGGTTCCCGCCAGGGTCAGAATGACCCTCTAAATGTTGTGAAAATACTTTAGGTAACATATAATAGAAGATACATTTGAGTGAACTCCCTTACAGCATGTACAAATAAAGAGTCATTGTTGAGAAAGTTGGAATACAAAAAGTCATACAGGTGTATGCTTGTCCTACCACACAAAATACCTAGTGCTACCACTTTACAAGCCAAATACATCAGTAGTGAGGAATATGTGCTTTGGTACCACATTAAAAAAGTCAGGGACATTTTTTGTGATAATTACTGTCTCTTTCAAATTGTTCTTCTTTCTAGCAAATTTAGGTCCAAAGGAACACGTTTTGGGTCAGATAGGGCTTCATGAGATTGGTCTATGAGCAGTTTAGGCATATTCAACACATTGTGGGTCAGCTATGTCACCACATTGCAGAGTAACATCACTGACAAACTCATAAATGTGGTCACAGTGATTAACCAGGGAGCAGCACCCATCCATTTTCAATGTGACTGTTGGAAAAAGAGTAAGATACCTGTAGTGCATGTCGACTCTTTTGTGCTGCCCACATGACTCAATAAACAAGAACATCAGTGGCAAAGACTTTACACAATGATAATAAGCTTGTCCAGTATCACCCACCAACATCTGATCAACAGGCAGCCTTAAATCTTGGCTATCATGGTGATGTTGGGTATAACACACTAAGGACCAGGTTTTTGCAACTATTTATCAAGATCTCAAACATGTTCATTTATTCAAATTGATTGGAATTACGCTGCAGCTTCAAGTAGTTTTCTTGGCAAAATAGCAAAGTAGCACTACTTGTATAGGTCCTGTAAATTAAATGCCACTAGTGGACCTGTAGCACTGAGGGGCTTATTTGTACTCAGTTTGTGCTGAATTAGCATCATTCTTTTTTTTACATGAATTCAGCTCAAACCCAACGCCATATTTATATTTTGAGGCAAGACCCGTCTAGCATCAAAATATTGGTGTTAACATTATTTTTTGCGTGAAACCTCCTTGCGTCAATGAGATGCAAGGTAGGCGTTCCCATCCAAAAAAATGACTCAAACACCCTAGCGCTGTATTTAACCACCCGGGCACAAATGACGCACGGGTGGGAGGTGGACCCAAAAAATTACGTTGACTCTGATTTGCGTCAAAATGTAACGCCTGGGTCAAGGCAGGTGTTAAAATGAGGCAAACACACCACTACTTAAGGAGAACACACAGAAGCAACATTACAACCCACAGGAGAAGATGGAGGTGATACTGATGCAGCTTGCTTGACGGCACAGAGGACAGCAACAACTCCTGCACAGACCACTATGACAACGTGGCCCACAGAGGCAATGCAGAAAGCAGGAGAGGGTCTTCAGAACCAGGACAACCGTCCTTGGCCTCAGGGAACTGGACATTATTAGGACCTACAGACTCAACCGTCAAGCCATACTACACCTGCTGCACCACATTGAGCCACTAATTGCAGCCAGCCTGCAGACCCCACACAGCATGCCACCTATGACAAAGCTGCTTGCTGTCCTGCACATGCTGGCAAGTGGTTCCTTCCAAACAACGGGTGCATTGGTTGCTGGTGTCTCACAGCCATCGTTCTCTGCATTCCTGCCAAAAGTGTTAGACGCTATCATCTCCCTGACACCCTGCCTGATCAGCTTCCCCAACACTCAGCAAAAGCATCAGGAGAACAAACAGGGGTTCTATCAAATCCATGGCTTTCCGCATGAGGTAGGTGCAATTGACTGTACCCATGTCCGGCTGGTACCACTCACAGCAACAGAGCACTTATACCGGATTTGCAAGCAGATGCATTCCATTAACGTGCAGGGCAAAGTGGACCACCACGGAATATTCATACACATTTTGGCCGAGTATCCTGGGAGTGTCCATGATGCCGACATATTCCAGCACAGCAGAATCAATCAACAATTCTAGGATGGACAATTTGGAAAATGCCCTACTTGTGGGTAAGTCAAGAAATCTAGTAATGTACACACAACACACCAACTCTGTCGGACACACAAGACATACACCACTACAGTATCATATGGCCAGGGTAAAACACATGTGCAGGTGATAACACATATGCACCATGCTGCAGTACAGCACAATCAGTGCAAAACACTAATACATACACCCACATGTACGTAACACACCCACAACCTGACAGGCACACCACAGGAAGGACAGGTTCAGACATGTACCTTTTGAGAACAGCAGAACTACACAGACAAGTGCCCTCTGGTTGCCCATTACACACACATCACACACACTACACGAAACCGAGAATAGCATAGACATGTAAAAGACATACACCATGCCCATGTCATGTAACTTCCAAATAGGTACAGATGCCTCAAGTCATGCCGTGAAATCACTGCCAGACCAAATATTAAACACCACACAACTTGCGCCTATAGCAACTGCATCTCATCAACACATACCTAACTTACCTGTAGTGTGCAGAGACATCTGGCTGATGCGTTGGCTCATACACATAGGAATACAAGATCAATGCCCATCACATACCATGTGCCAGATGTGTCAGAAGTGGTACCACACCTACTGTAGTGCAACCTCACATGCAACACTCACTGACTCACAACCCCATCATGTCTGTACCAGTACAATAAATAGCCTAACAGGGGGCAGAGACACAGTCAGACAGTGCAGATCATGGATGTCATAGTTGGACCCAGTAGGAGAAAACAGGACATCAGTGACCTCACATGCACTGTGCCAAGGGACACATTCGCTAAGTAGCTGAGCTCCATCTCATAGCCTGCACTGTGCATGTGTCAACAGAATAAATGTACATTAAGGTTTAGGAATATAGGAGAGACACTGTTAGTTATGTTGAGCATTCTGTTACTATGGGATACACACCCTTAGACACTTCATGGCTGACACAAATATTAGCTGCCACTCAAGAACACCAAGGGAACAATGTAATAGCCACAGCTCCACAGTCATGGCCGGCACTGTATGTGCATCTGGGCAGATGACCATTTCATAATGATTTAAAGCCACATTGTAAATTGGCCACCCTCCCATGCTGTATGTAGTGTGAAAGGGGTGTGCAATGTTTCTCACTCCAGGTCTGTCACCACAAGATACATAGCATGATGATGCAGACTCACATGTAGCTGACCCCTAAAACTCGAGGAAGTGCCAACAACGAATACCACTCCAGGGGTGCTGTATGCAGCTTGCAAAAAGGAAGTAGACTGTGTTACGACCTCAGAGGAATGTGGCACAAATGCATGCTGCACACTGATGCACACACAGATTGTCATGTCCAACAACCTAGTGCTGAGGAAAGATTACCGAAAGATAGGAACTCACACCAAACCACAAATACATATGAGCCACAACCAGCTCCTAATATCAACTTCCATGCTACATGACATACCTGTTGCAAGTCCTAACAACAAATTACTCCTGTGATCTTTTGCAGCGGATTAGGGTTATGGCATACAGCCATGGATAATGATCCCATTTCCCAACCCAAGCACAGCAGCAGAATGTGCATATAATGAGGGACATCGGAGGACACCGACTATTGTGGAGAGCACATTCGGCATCCTGAAGTCCAGATTCAGGTGCCTGGACATCACAGGAGGCAGCCTCCTATATGCCCCACACATCGTCTGCAAGATAATCATGATATGTGCCATCCTGCATAACATATGTGTGCGGATGAACATCCCCTTATATGAGCAGGTAGATGACCTGCCTGAGGAAGAGGAGGAGGATGGTGGAGAAGAAAATGAGAGGGAACAGCACAACACAGCTGCTGGGATACGCCGCAGGCTGCACATTGTTGATAACTTCGTCAGTCAATGATCACATAACTCACCTTGTAGATTTTGTCAATAAACACCTCACTTATTCACACAATCCAGCTTTGGATTCTTCAACCTCTTAAATATATACCTTAGGATTATGAGTCTAACCTCAGGGAGTATGTAACAAACACTAATC
Organism: Pleurodeles waltl; assembly: GCF_031143425.1. NCBI lineage: Eukaryota > Metazoa > Chordata > Amphibia > Caudata > Salamandridae > Pleurodeles > Pleurodeles waltl. The sequence goes on along the minus strand of NC_090437.1, from coordinate 364,927,857 downwards.
TGAAGAGTACTATAACAACATCACATGTGAAGCATAAGAGTGAACTGATACCATCAAACACATCATAATTAGCCTCATCACTTGAATGTGACAACTGAAGGACACAGTCTATGTACCACAACATATTAATTACATCCACGTTTGCCAACTTGTACTACAATAGCTCATCACACAAAACAACAACATGCCCAAATAGGAGGTAAACGAGGGGGCCACACACAAGGCAATGGATGTCAAAATATGGTGAGACTGTAATGTTTGAACAGACCACTAACACAACTCAGTGTGAGAGTTGCAATGCCTGCAGGGAGCATGTGTGACAAGGGAGGCACATCTTTGGTGACAATGCTCAACATGATTAGCCCAGGTATGACAAGCAATGTGAGAATCCATGGAAATCACTCCTGCCACTGCCATGGGGCCCAATCCTGCCACAAGGTACACATTACCTCACACTTTGGATGGACACGTCTGTGGAATGCACATCAGAATGGATGAGAAAATATGCAGTTAGGGCTGCAGGTCCACCACAAATTAATTTGTATTACAATGCAAAGTGTTATGATTTTCAACTGTCTATTGTGTTCAATACATTATGGCCCTCATTACAACCCTAGCGGTAAATCCTGCATACCGCCGTGCCGACGGCTGCCAATATACAGTTCCCGCAGCAGTAATCCGCCATGGGTATTATGACCCTCATAGAGAATACCGCCACAATACAGACACTCACATAAGTCCGCCAGACCAAAGGTCAGTGATAAACTGGCGATAGCAAAACCCACACCATCACGCCAACAGGAATACGCCCACAGTATCACGACCCACAAGTCAACGCGGCAGGCTTTCAACCTCGGTAATCCATTGGCGGTACACACCGCCACGCTCAATATTCACACACATTTACAAAACACCACCACATTGGACAATTCAAAATACACACACCTGACACACATACATACACCACACCCACACACTCACACCACTATAAAACACACACCAATACTACCCACAACCCCTTACAACCAAAAAAAAGAGACCAAGAACAGAGAGACAAGCAAAGAGCATCCATTACCTCACATACACCCCACCATCACAACCCACACATCCCAATACCAAGCCCTAGATGCAACAATAATGCATGAATACCCGTCACCAAAGCATGCCCAGTATAGAGACTCACCCAGCCCACACAATCAGCAATCACACAAGGCCAAGACGACAGGGAAAGCACAATTATACAAGGGAAACACACCTATTGCACAAGATGGCACAGACAGATACAATAACAATGCATTTACATCCCAACAGGACCCCTACCCAACATCACCAGAGAGGAGGTGCCACCAACATCCAGTCCCCCCACAGAAGAGGCCCACAGTGATGACAGCAGCTCTACATGCCTGGATCATGATGACCAACTTGGCCCATCAGGGACCTCTGGACATTCGGTTCCCCGGCCACAGTCCCAACCCACCACAGAGCCTTCCCCCTCAGGAAACACCACCACAGCACCCACCCAGTGGGCCCATGTTACTGTCTCTAGGACACGTAAATCAGAAGTGTATCCACCACTACAGGGACCCCAGGCAACCTCACAAACACAGGACGATCATGGACCTGGGGTCAGTGGGCACACGGTTCAGGGGACAGAGGCACAGGACATCAGGGAAGCTGGGAGTACTGCTGTGCGACAGGGGGAAGACAGGCCCAGGGAACCGATCCTCCATGAGGCACTCTCAAACATCATGGGAGCATACCGCAATTCCTGAGACCATGGGCACGGTACTGTCAAGTTACAGGAGACCCAGCGGCTGCAGGAGGGACAGTACCTGGGGATCAGGTGGGACCTCACAAAAATCTACACCATCCTGGTCACCATAGCAGGGATGCTGGCTGACATGGGCAAGACCATGAGGGAGGCAGTGGCACAACAAAGGGCCCCTGGCACTAGCCAAACCGAGGAACAGCCTTCCACCTCCACCAGCGCTAGTGGATAGGAGGCCCCGCCACAGGACCAACAGACCACTAGCATCCCACCCCCTGCAGAAGGAGAACCCCCCCGCAAACGGTCCCTGCGATCCAGGCAGAAGACAGAGAACATTGCCAAGACCCCACCAGGAAATAGGACTCTCCTGATTGTCACCCTCCTGTCCCACTCTGTCACCCTGTCCACCTTTAAACGCAATTACTCCCCTTCCTAAGCCCCATTGGACAATGCACCTGTGATACCAAGAGACTGGACTCTACCATGGACCTTCATCCACCATTACCCCAGCCCCTTGCACATACCCCCATACTATTTACCACAAAAAATAAACACCATTGAAATATAAACCATACTGGAGTCAGTGTACTAATTGGAAAGATGTATTCTTACTACATTTTGAAAGCATTGCAACATCTATGTTCATTGAATTTTACCAATGTATGACAGTGGGTGGGCAGCAGTACACATAGCAGAAGCCAGAATGGGGTACACATATCTGAAAAAAGGAAACCCAAAGGAAACAATCAGTGGCCATAGACAGAGGGTAAGAGGCTGCCATGTACAATGTCCTAACGTATGCTGAAATGTGAAGAGGAGTTACAGTCTCTTACCTGTGTGTCACTGGAAGTACTGCTGTATAATGTTTGTTCTGTTGTCCACATCTTCTTCGTCTGCCTCCTCTTCCTCACTGTCCACAGGCTCCACTGCTGCCACAAGACCATCACCAGGCTCATCCTCCCGCAGAAAAGGCACCTAGCGTCTCAAGGTCAGGTAGTGCAACATGCAGCATGCCACGATGATCTGACACACCTTCTTGGGTGAGTAGTACAGGGAGCCACCTGTCAGATGGAGGCACCGGAACCTGGCCTTTAGGAGGCCGAAGGTCCTCTCAATAATCCTCCTTGTTCGCCTATGTGCCTCATTGTAACATTCCTCTGTCCTTGTCCTGGGATTCCTCACTGGGGTCAGTAGGCATGACAGATTGGGGTAACCAGAGTCTCCTGGAAATATCGAGGGTCAACTGTTAGACACACACTAACCCTTAGGGACAACCCCATACCCAGCCACCTACTTAGACTGTGTGGGGACCTAATGCTCACCTATTACCCACACCCGGGGCCATATTTATACTTTTTGACGCAAAACTGCGCTAACGCAGTTTTGCGTCAAAAAAATTAACGCCGGCTAACGCCATTTGGATGCGCCGTGCGGGCGTAAAATTTATACTTTGACGTACGGCGGCGCAACCAACAGGTGGGAGTCATTATTTCGTGACGCACACAGCGGCGTTACGTCGTAAAGGAAACCAACGTTAATGCGACGCAAATCACTGTGGGTCGATTTACGACAGCCCAAACTGGAAAGCGTTGTTTTTCTTGACGGTATTGCGTCAAATATTAGCACGAAAACTGCCCTTTCAGCAGAGGAGAGCCAAAATGGATCCCAGAAGCCAGTTTAGACCCCAGGAGGATGACAGCAGACCAGGAACCAGCCAGGAGGATCCATACAGGAACCAGGACATTTTTAGAAAAAAAAGAAAGTGTCGCTTCAGTGCAGAGGAGCAGGAAATCCTGGTGAAAGAGGTGACGGAACACCAGCACCAATTGTTCATCACCTCTAAATTGCCACTCAGTAGGAGAGAGGCCATATGGAAACAAATTGTGGACAAGATCAACAGTGTGGCTGAAGAACGCCGCACAGTCACCGAGTGTAAGAAACGCTGGCATGACTGCAAACGTAGGACAAAAGAAAAAATGGCCAGGAACAGGAAGGCAGCAATGCAGACTGGAGGGGGGAGTCCAGCACAACAGGAGGCCCTGGACCACATGGAGGAGATGGTCGTAGCCGTCATCCCGGAGGACATCGTCACAGGGATTCAAGGACAGGACAGCGCAGACTACCACGAGACAACGCACATGCAGGGTAAGTCGCATGGGGAATTAAATTGCAATAATGGGGACTGTAATCAGGGGGGGGGGGATACCCACTACACAATGCATGTAAGTCAGCACATATATGAAGTGGCATGGGTAAAGGGGCACGGCAGGGGGGCATGGCCAGCACAGACTGAATCTGGGCCACGACAAAATACAGCACCAACAACAGTCCCATGGGGCCATCCTGTAAGTACAACAATAGAGCCAAGGGAAAGCAGCGACAGGTGGGAAGGCCACTACGTCAAACTCACATCCAGGCACTTGTCTTGCAAAATCTATCCTACATCAACTAGGTCCCTATCAGTAATGCAGTAGCCAAAACAACAACTACAATGTAACTGCCACAACAGTTGACAAGAACACCTCTCATCTCTGTGCAGCTATAGTACCAAATGGCAGGAACCTCCCCATGGAACATACATACCTAAATTAGGGGGTGAGGATGACATCTGCAACTATTCATAGAAATAATACAAAGGCACCAGTACACTCAAATGCCGAATGTCCATACTTGCCACATACATAAAGCCAAGTAAACAGCAATAGGAGCCACACAGCACTAAGGACACACACATGCTGCATACGTCAGGGTCTCTCACGTGCCTGGCTAACAAGGCTACATCACTAATGTCATACTGCTCAGACAACAACATTGAGGAGGGGACACAGGCAACTGGTCACTGAAACACACCTGCACAGTCTGACAACCAAATAGAAACTTCATACGATAAACAGGCCAATCCAATTAAACACGCATGACCCAACATCATCTTCAAACATCAACAATGTTTACATCCATACCACATCCTAACATTGACATCCATAGGATATGCCACGTCACATGTACATTTCGGGCAATGTGAATAAAAAGTGTTTGGGGCAGGTCCTGAGAGGCAAGTGTGCTGCCAGGGCATTCACCACACCCACAGCCAGTCAAAGTGTAGTGTTGTAAGTGTAACGTATACTTTGCGCATTAGCTTCAGGCTTTAGGCCTTTGTGCACCTTGCCCTGAATGTACTTTTACTCATTTGCTCACATCTAAGAGCCTCAGAGCACTTTGCACTAAATGCTTTTTATTGGCCTTCCTATCAGTTAATTTAGCAAATAGCCAGTCCTACGGTGTTGTTAATTAGTCAAATCACACTGTTTTGCCTACTTCTGCACTGGAGTTTGCCAGAACATATTCACTCTGTGTCCTAGTCAAGGATACAGTCTGGTACATTGCCGATAGACGTGGTAGGGGTTAAGATTTGGCATTCCTGCGTAGGGACACTTTGTCATCACGATGACATATGACTCATAAAATCACTTCCTTGTCCCAAGACACGCAAGAGGGAGTTTCCAAACAGAGAACCACAACTAGACGCTGCCTGCCTTGCTGCAGATGCAGAACCAGATCGCAGGCCATTGCTCTGATATGAGGGATGATGTCTCCCCAGTGATTCAGACAGGCAAGCTCCAAGCTTAACATGCTGTGCTATAATAGAACAAGCAGAGGGATAGTAGAAACAGTTAGGCTGCATGATAGCTTTGGACTAATGTTTTACTCTCCTGCTGACTATTCCAATTCTAACAGTTTGTATTGTTTGGGTTATTGTGGCTCACACCTAAATATGTACAAGTCAGCTGTACAATGAAATCATCATATTAAACAAGTACTGTCTTTGTCATTTGTGTATGAGAACATACTGGAAAAGAGAGAATTGTGTAGGATCTGAGTGACCACGACTTCCCTGTGAAGTTCCAAAGATGTCATGAGCTCGGATGTCTAAACATTCCTTTGCTGTGGGAGACCAGAGGCACTGCTAGTTAGCCAGAGCAAAAAGAAAGAATCAAGGTGACAGAGTTAATTACAAGTGTGTCAGACTTAGTCCCCCACACCATTAGCTACCCTGCTGCCTAGAAAGCCAGTAATCTCATGAAGGATAATGAGAGCCCACCCAACAAAATGTCCCTCCATAAGAATAGTTAAACACGGAGGGATGAGTAGGACAAAAACATGCCCATTCCTAAATTTTGACAAAGCAACACCTAGAGGCGATCAGGCAGACAAGTCTGATAGCTCCATATCATACATGTGACACACAGGTGGGCCATAGGCCTACAACAATGCCCATATGAAGGACAGCAGATACCAAGACAAAAACAGAGCACAAAGTTAAGGCATCCAAAGGCTTGTATATTAGTGCAAAATTGTCACAACACAGACACACTAATTGTACCCTGTTTCATTGCAGAGGAACATGGATCTCCTGACGATATGCCTGTCCCTGATTTCCCTGATGACATGGATGACGAGCCCATAAACATTCCACAGGAGACCATCCAAATGGTCCTTGAAAGCCTCCAAACCCCACCTTCAGTCACAAAGAGGAGCACAGAAGAAGCAGCCACCACAGGAGAACCACCTGCCACCCCAATTGTAAGACCTGCCAGCTCCAACACATCTGAGGACTCTGACGACACTGGCACCAGCTTCGAAAGAACCGTCTTTGGGGTACAGCGGGAGCTGGCCAAGGAGGTGCGGGTGGGGATGCAAACTATGGCAGCCAGCCTTGAGGGGGTGCGTTCGTGCATGATGTCTTCTGAGGATCAGGCAGCTGCTATGCAAACCCGAACATCTCTCTTGCAGGAACTTGTCAAAACACAGAAGGAAATCTGCACAGCTGTCATCCAGTTGACACAACAACTACAACTGCAATCCAGGCAACGTGTGCACGAATGCAACATAGAACCCCTCAGGGCCGACCTGGCTGCCTACCATCGTGATGTGGCTGCCATTCTGAAAAACCAGCAGGCCCTCCTTGCTTCAGTACTGCCCTTCATAACTCCACAGGGAGCAGCCCCCGGGATGTCTGCCTCCATGTCTTCTAACACTGAGGTGTGTGTTGCCCCTTCACAACCAACAACAACAAGGACAAACCAGGCAACACACACATCAGAAGAAGAAGACATGGAACAGATAACATTCACACGGAAGAGTACCCGGAAGCACTAGTCCCTGCACCATGGCCTACTTTGACCAAGGTCCTACGTTTTGTCAAATGCCAGTCTCACTAAAACTACACTCAATGACTTTTCTGCAATCCACTGTATGACTTGTCCCCATTGCCAGTGAATGTCTCTCTCCTACTATTTGCCAATTCCTGTCCCTCTGCACTGTCTGTGACATCACCCCAGCATGTCAGGAGCATCATCCACACCCCTTCTGTAGGATCACCATGTAAGAATGCACCAGAACGGACTCAGCAAACATGGTGAATGGACATTTTGCACTACAGCACCTATAAATAAATAGCACTTGCACACCTATTATGTCTCTGTGTTATTTCACACTTCAACTGTGCAGTACCTAACTCCAAAGTGCCTGTGTGGCAACCATGTAGATTCTCAATACTACTGTCCTGATTTCATGTATTCTGAAACATCTGTGCAGTGGCCAGGATTGCATCATAGCCTTACCATCTTGATGAAAATAACTGATGAAGGGACTAACCACACACAATCATGCTGTGTTGGACAGAATGATGCACCATCTATAGCTATTCTAGACAACTAATGGTGGCTGAGAAATGTAGGCACCATGCAATACTAAAATAAGAAATAATGCTGCAAAATGTAAGGAAACATTAACAAATTACACTGCATCAATCACCCTTACGGAGTATACTTCCATGAAGGAAAGTCATGCAGAATCAGTACACACATGATGTAGGTCAGCAATGAAAGCAACAAGACAAGAGTGTGAACAACTCCTCATCTACAAAGATCTCCCTGAACTTCACACTGCTGTCCGACCTCTCAATTTACCCACAATAACAAGTCTGGAAGCACTCTTTGTGAAGTAGGATACATACCAACACAAAACCTTGGTGATCAATGCACACTACCAATGGTGGGTCTCCCAAATGGTGGATACTTACCAAGTTTGCACACAGGTAGCTGGCATGTTAAACCTCAATTTCCTGGGGATGGCGAGCATAGGACACAAATGTCATACTAAAACATTCAGCTACACTGATGTCAAGGCCATGATAAAGTAGCACCTAACGCATCATGTAAAGGGTCAACTATATATTTATTTCTATTGAGTAACACAAGAGGCAACTAAGGGAAAGGTAAACCTACACTAATCTAACCTGACTACTACTAACCCACAACTGTCCCTAACTAACCTAAGCTAAACTTACTCCACACATGTAATGAAACGATCTAAACATCAACCCCCCACCCACCATTATGAGACAGGACACATGCAGGACAACACTTACTAACCTACACACATACTATACTATCCTAAACAAACATATATTTTTTTGTAATTTTTTGAAAGTTTTTTTTATTTTATTTTTATTTTTAATTTTTATTTTTAACAGGAATCCCAACATTGCCCCCCACCCACCCACACAAAAAATAAAGATAGAAAGAATAAGGACCCCCCCACCCTCTTCCCTAACACTAACTAAGCTAAATACCTATACTTACCTAATACTAATCCCCAAAACCCAACTAACAGTAGAAAATAGGAAAGAGGAGAGAGGGGAGGGGTAAAAGTTCTACAGGGCAAAAGTCCTATAGGTTCGCCCTCCGTAGTGTCCGCCTGATGGAGCGGACCCGCTTTTTAATATAGCCGATATCCTCCCTCAGGTTGTCCACCTTCTTGACGAGCTTGTCCATTTTTCTTGTTCATGCCAGGAAGGCAGCTGGGTCAACAGGAGGGTCTGAGGTTGTTTGTGTGCCGGCGGAGGTTGAGGTTGTGGCAGGAGTTGGTTGCCCACTGGACTGTCCTGGTATCCCAACACGGCTGGGTCCAGGTCTGGAGGAAGAGCCAGGGTCTATTGTTCCCGACGTTGCTGGGGCCACTTGGGGAGACCTGGTGGATGTGGTGTTGGTGGCTGTTGGTGGCAATGTAGGGGGAGCCTGTGGTGTGGCCCACCACGCCCCGGAGGCCCGATCCGAATGATATTTGCGGGCCATCCTCCGGTACCCACACTGCACTTGCAGGATGTGCCTGTATCTCATGGCACGCCTCTCAAAATGGTTGCGATCTGCGGCACTCATGTTTGCAGCTGTGAAGAGAAAAGGCAAATATTTACCTTTTGAATTGCATTGGGAGGAATAGCACAATGGGTTATTTGTACATTACTAGAAATGTATTGGTTGCAGCAATTATCACAACATAGTTCACTGAAAGGCTCAGAGGAAGTACATGTGAAGCATGCATACATAAGGCCATCTCACACCTAACATATCAATGTCTCTACTTGATGGATGACATCACCCTAAACTACTCATCCAAATTATACCTAAGGCATCTGATGTTATGGCTGCACCTCTTCCGCATACTGACTTCACTAGATATGTCACTCTATGTGATAACTATCACAATCCTCACTCAATGCCATTTGTAATTAGTTGTGTGCTAATATTGAACCCATGGGCCATAACCGAATGTGTACACTAGGGGCCAGATGTAGGAAGCTGGAAAATTGCGACTAGCAATTCGCAATGCAGAACGGTGTCTCCGACACCGTCTGCGAGTCGCTATGGGGTCGCTAAGACCCACCTCATTTACATCAATGAGGTGGGTTCCAAGTTGCGCCCCCTTAGCGACTATGGGCACTCACGGGGATGGAGGCCTGCTGGGAACAGCAGACCTCCATGGCCGTGACTGCTTTTAAATAAAGCAGGTTATTTTTTCCCAAGTGTAGCCCGTTTACCTGAAAGGAAAACGAGCTGCACTTTGAAAAAAATACTAAATCTTCTATCTTGGATTATTTCAGGGCAGTTAGTGGTCCCTTGGATCACTGGCTGTTTTGTACATGATGATTTAGGTCGACTCACAAAGGGGAAGAGTTCCTATGGGGACCCCTTCCAGTTAGCAAGTGGGTTACCATCCACTTGAAGTGGATGATAACTGCGACTCCCTTTGCGACCACGTACTCGGTTGCAAATGGAATTGCATACCACTGCGAGTCGCAAATAGGAGGGGAAAACACCTTCCTATTTGCGATTTGGAAAAGCATTTTGCAAGTATGTTCAGAATCACAAAATACATTTCTGAATAGCAAACAGACGTTTGCAAATCACAAAGAGCAATTTATGACATTTGCAACTTGTAAACATTTTGCTACATCTGGCCGTAGGTTCTAAATCAAGTCGCAAAAGGTCGCAAGTACGTGTAACATACTGGTTGCTACAGTCCTAGGTACCCTGTTTCACATTAACATGGCAGTCTTTGAGGGTGGTGTGGAAATAACAACCAACAATCCCATGTTCAATGCACACCCAGGAGTGTATAGATAGTTCAACAAGTATGTGCCTTCACACACAACATCTATGAAGGGCTAGCAACACATTGGAGTCAGCCAAACATTGTCACATCCAAGGTCCACACATGTCAAAATGCCATGACTTAGGCCAACATCACATACTATCAGTGAGGCATGTTTTACAACACACACAGAGGAGCAAGAACACCCATTATCATGAGTCGACAGAACACCTAGGCCATTGCACTCAAGTCACACACACTTCTAGTTCACCTTGTGGCAGTACATGCCCCCGGAAGATCCAACCTACAGTGTACACAGTCCATCCTCAACTTGGAAGATGCACTTTCCATCAAAGCCATTTGCCAAAGCTATGTGGGAGAATGTCAGTCTGATATGCAGACTCAGTTCATGCCAAGTCCCCGACCAAGTCTTACATTGACCAGTGTATTCCAAATGACTCATCCCATTCCCCATTGCGGCCCAACTGGAATGACCTACAGCCCCTAAATCTGAAAGATGGCTAGGTATTGGTTTACGGAAACAGAAGTGCTATTTGATATCCCACTAAAGCAACAATGCCAACGAACGGCCAGCGCATCAAATCATGAATTCTGTTGAACACACAGTAGTCCATCATGCATCACTAGCAAACAATAAAAATAGCACTCAGGCCACACTCACTGTAGGTATCTGGGTCCTCAAAATGTGCCACCTCTCCCACGGTGTACGGGGCTGGTCCACCTGTAAAGCATGAAAGGAAGAATATACTCAGACTGGGTGCAGTGACAAATAATTGCAGTTACAATGACACTGTGTGAATATGACATGGTAATGATACACTTTCCCACATGCTCATACTGCATGGATGAATTTGTATTCAACATTAACATAGGATGAGTCTCCTGCTACAGTTACACACCCTACTACACACATGCAGTCGCCAGGACAGTCAGGTGTTGTCAAAGATACCCCTCCATTAGTATGCCCCAACAATAATGTCTTCCATACATCGCAGCATGTGCATCCCAGAGAGACATCCAAAAGCTGGTTACTTGAGGACTGCATGACCCCTCACAATCAAACAGGCTAGGTGGACATGTTCAACACACAGCAACCAGACACACATGTGACATATGTGTGGCCAACATATCTAACTTCATGTGACGTGAAGGCAACACACATTTATAGCATCATCATGGGTTACAAATTTTCTGTCTAGCTATGGCGTCAACATATGTAGGTATGTTGTTTCTACATGACTTACTCACTGGCCAATATGACCTGTAGAGTACAAATAGAGGCATTAACGTGTCGCATGTCTGACACAAATGCAACACTACATTACATACAGCTACTGGCATCTGGTATGTGTTGAAAACATGAGCCATCTGACTGCTAGCATTGGTCTTACTACACATTGTGCAACAAATACACATTAGGGCACTTATTTATACTTTTGTAGCGCAGCATTTGCATCATTTTTTGACGCAGAGACGGGGCAAGCTAGCAAAATACAAATATATTTTATAAGATGGCGCCGTTTTTGCGTGAAAATGTGGTGCTAAATCGGGGATAGAAATGTATAAACATGGGCCTAGGTTTCCCTAGCATTACACACAGTCAGCTACTTATCTAGCAGATTGGGTAACTATCATCACATGTCCCCACACAGATTTCTATTATTCCCATGTAATTGATTTGTACTCACCAACATGGCCACCAATCCTGAGTCCAAGGTGGTCCAGCAGGTCCTGTTCCCTGGATATCAGATCTGCCCAGCGGTGCTTTAATTGATGGACATTCCGCATGCTCCCATACACCCGGACCAGGTGATGGCGCACCTTCTCCCACCGGACTTTCCGTGCCTCCGTGTGATACCCCTGTATCACACGGCCCCCAGCCTCCAGCATCAGTGGGAGGAAATGGCAAACTAGCCAAATGAATCCCCCCAATTCATCCTCACCCATCCTGGAAAGGCGAGGCCTACCTGACATATTTACTGAAAAAATTAGACAAATGAAATAATAAAGTAAAAGTGGGAAATGGGGAAAGGTAGAGTTGTGAAGAAAAAAGAAAAATGAGAAAAACAGCCCAACTAACCCCAAAATTATGCTACCCAGAACAGACTCCCACAGACAATACAAACAAAAACAGGATTAGACAAAACTAGACTAAACAGACTGAGACAATATTATGCAACAAGACTAGGATCACAAAAAGACAAAATACAAGGTACACAGGACACAAAAGCAGTTAAACACAGGAAAACACCTTTCACAAAACCACACAGTCTAGATAAATCAGAGACTGCAAAGTGAAAGTGAAAGTTAACTCCCAGTACAGATTTAGTAAACAGGATATCCTATTACATCACTTCCTGCATAAAATGGCCGCCGTTTTTATTTTCCCGTTATGCGTCATATTTTCACGCATACACAATGTGCGTCATTTTTTTATGACGCATAACATTGCACATGATGCAGAGTCAAAAAATATGATATGAAAATTAATAATTTAATAAGGTACATGAGATGTCCAACATATTGTCCATGTTGCGTCATATTTTCCACGCATACATCATGGGCGTCATATTTTTTCCACGTACAGGAGTGCACATAATGCAGAGTCAAAAAATATGATATGAAAATTAATAATTTAATAAGGTACATGAGATGTCCAACATATTGTCCATGTTGCGTCATATTTTCCACGCATACATCATGGGCGTCATATTTTTTCAACGTACAGGAGTGCACATAATGCAGAGTCAAAAAATATGATATGAAAATTTTAATTACATAGCTAAATATGAGAAACATTTATCAAAAATTATATTTGACTCTGCATTCTGTGCACTCCTGTACGTGAAAAAATTATGTTGCCCATGCTGTATGCATAGATATTTGAGCAATTTTTAAATTATGTCTTCATTTTTTAAACTTGGGGAAGTTGATTTGTCATGGGCAAACGGTGCTATGTGATACACATTTGTGGTTAGCTATGACACATGTCCGTTGTTGTATGTATAGAAGGCATTCACACTGTAATAGTTATGATACGTTAAATAATGTATTAACCATATTTGTCCACATATTTTGGGTAATTGCTGATGGCTATTTTGGAATGATGGATGGGATACCATGATGTATTCCTTCTCCAAAATGTGTCCACAATTATGATGGTGATGCTTTTATCTATAGTCCGAACAGGGAGTGCAATAGTCACTTACAGTTTTTATGGGGCTAACCATGTCCCATTATGAATTTGTGTTTCTGATTTTTGTTTTACTTTTGACATGTAGCACACACATGTGCCTTATGCATGTGTTTAGTTGACAAGCACAAGATTCTTGTATATTTGTGGAGCGGTAGAGGTGGACTTAGGCCCCCAGCACCCTAGGATTTGCCCATCCAGATTAGCTAATGTATCCATGGCTTTTATTTGTTCTGTTATGCAAAACCTGCAGCAGCAGGCTAATGTAAGGCCATATGGTATGAATCACTGTTAACCATTCATTCATCTCATTAGCCCATTTGACGTTTGCACTATGGATGAGTTGGAGCAATCTGGCATACCATTTTCCAATAACTATGTTTGCTAAATCTCAGCATTCCTCATGTGCTGATGACAAATATTTAGTTGATGTCTGTGGCCCTTTCGGCATTACCTGGTTTAGTGGCATGTTACATTCTTCCTGCTAGGTTCAAACTGGGACACTACTGTGATGGGCTGCTTTCAAATATTTGGTTGATTGGATGACATATGTGTACATGTGTGTGGGAATGTGGATCCACTATCACCTGTCTGGGTGTATGTTGTCACTGTAACTTCAAGGTCTCCTCATGAGTTAGTGGCAGCTAATGTTGTTCCAATTGGGTATTGCTCATATCACACACTTGAGAGAAGCTATTGATGACATGGTCACGTACACATGGATGGTCCCACCATGTCTCTGAACACGTGTGATGAGACTTTCAAATGATCTACATTTTTGGGCTGGGTGAGTGACTGTCTCAGGTGTCTGGATCAGGCATGTGTAATTGCCACATTTGTACTCCTGTTGGCCTCTGTGTATGGTAATGTATCATGTCACATCCTACCCTCTGTGCATACATTTGTGATGTTTATTTTTGGTGTGATGATTGGTATAGCATTCTTGCTCAATGAGACGACATTCTTCTTCAGCAATTTCAAACTAAAGGTGGACAGAAATGAATAGGCCAAAGCATGATGTGGTGTCTGTTATCTGTGTTTATTTTCAATTGTGCAATACGAGTTGTTATAAGAAATTATGAAAAAAAATTATTGACAAGCTGTTGGCGCCTACGCACTCCTGCTGCCGTGTTAGGTTGTTCCCCCTCCTGTTGCAGGGCAGCATCCTCCTCTTCATCATCCTCAGGCATGTCTGGGTCCGGTTCAAGGAGGGGAATGTTCCTTTTTACACAAATATTGTGCAATATGGCACAAGTGAGTATGATCTTACAGACCATCTCTGGGGAATAGAGTAGGCTACCGCCAGTTATGTCAAAGCAGCGGAACCTTGACTTTAGGATCCCAAAGGTCCGCTCCACAATGCTGCGTGTCCTCTTGTGGGCGTCATTGTATGCCCGCTCTGCAGCAGTATTTGGGTTCCCAAATGGTGTCATTAGCCAATGCTGGATGCCATACCCCTGATCAGCTGAAAGAAAAACACAGAATGGGATAAATTAGATGTAGGAGGCACTGTTGTACAGATCTTTGATGGCAGTAGTTGTCTTGTGTTGTCTGTGACTCTTTTGTGTACTAATGTGACAACCTATAGTTGTTGGTGAAAACTTTTGCATTGATTATTTTTCCTTGGCTGAGCAAGTGTTTGTTGGCTAACCGTTTGCCAGCAGTATGTATTTGTTTTTTCAGTACAGTGTTCCCTCCCTAGCATTGTGACTTGTCATACAGGTGTCCGTGTGTCTTCACTGGGGGTGAGATGATAGTTCCATGCAGAGTTGAAACATGAAAGTGTAGTTAACACGTTCATGTGAAAGTACCCAGGCCATCCCATCCCTTAAATTTAAAACTTATGCAATGTATTAGTGTACAGGTTATTGTGAGACTTCCAATTTGCAAGGTGACATTTAGGCAACCACACTCATTAATGTCTTCCCATTAAGCTGTGGAGTAAAATCAAATGTGTGACCGGTTCAATGGTGACTTCTGAAACATGGCTAGTGATGTGAGTACCTCAGTGTGTTCCTGTCTAGGTGTTGCTATTGTGGTGTATGTGTTGTTTGTCCTAGAGGTTTGCTGTGCAGTGTGTATATAAGTAGAATTTTTGTCCTTACCAACAAGTAGTCCATTGCCATACCGTCCTTCCTGGAAGTGTTGGTTGATGGGAGAGTGACGGAAGATGAATGCGTCATGTACACTCCCAGGATATTTAGCCACAATGTTGCTGAACAATCCTTGGTGATCGACTATGGCCTGCACGTTGATGGAATGTGTGTGCTTCCTGTTGCGGTAGAGGTGTTCAGTCGCAGCAGGTGGCACAAGGCGTACATGTGTGCAGTCGATTGCACCAAGGACGTGCGGGAAGCCACTGATGGCGTAGAACCCCTGTTTAGTTTCCTGCTGCTTCTGCAGTGTGTTAGGGAAGCAGATGTGGAGGGGTGTCAGTCGAATGATGGCATCCAGTACTTTTGGCAGGAATGCAGAGAATGATGGTTGGGATATTCCACCAACCAGGGCACCAGTTGTCTGAAACGAGCCACTTGCCAGCAGGTGAAGTACGGCAAGCAGCTTTGTTTCTGTTGGGATAGTGCGGGGAGTCACTAAAGTGGGGGCCAACTGCTGTTCAATATTTCTCAGCAGCTGCTGAATGGCCTGCCAGTTCAACCGGTACCTCTGGATGATGTCCCGTTCCCTGAGGCCATGCAGGGTTGATCTTGGGCGGAATATCCTCTCCTGCCTTCTGCGCTGCCTTTGGGGTCCCTGCTGTTGTTGTTGTAGCTGCTGTTGTTGCTGCAGGGCTCTGCGTCTACGTGCACGCTGAATCAAAATCACCTCCATGCCTCCCTGTTGCTGCTCTGCTGCTCTGCTGTTTGTTCTGTGTGTTCTGATTAAATACAGGTGTGTTTGCCCCATTTTAACGCCTGCCCTGACCCAGGCGTTAAATTTTGACGCTATTCGTGCTTTGCGTCATTTTTTAGCTCCGCCTACCCGCCGAGAGTAATTTTTGCCCGGAAGCATAAATACGACGCACGGCTGTGTGCGTCGGTTTTTGGACGGGAACGCCTACCCTGCATGTCATTAACGCAGGGCGGGGTGCCGCTTCCAGAAACTGACGCACATTGCGGAATTTACCTTTGCGCCGGCTCGGGCGTCAGTGTTTAAATATGGGGCAACGTTTGCGCTGAATGTGCGTCAAAATTTTTGACGCACATTCGGCGCAAACGGAGTATAAATATGCCCCCCGGTGCCTCTGGAGTTGCCCCATCACATAAGGGATGCTGCTATTCCTCAAGATATAGGCTTCATGCACAGAGCCAGGATATTTGGCATTCACATGGAAGATGTACTGGTCCGCCAAACACACCATTTGCACATTCATTGAATGATAGCTTTTTCTATTCCTGTAGACCTGTTCATTTCTGCGGGGGGACAAATTCCACATGTGTACCATCAATGGCAGCAATGATGGGGATATGTCCCAGGGCATAGAAGTCAGCTTTCACTGTGGCCAAATCCTCCACCTGGGGGAAGACGATGTAGCTGCGCATGTGTTTCAGCAGGGCAGACAACACTCTGGTCAACACGTTGGAAAACATTAGCTGAGACATCCCTGATGCCAGGGCCACTGTTGTTGAAAGGAGCCACGTGCCAGGAAATGGAGCACTGACAAGACCTGCTCTAGAGGAGGGATTACTGTGGGCTGGCAGATAGCTGACAGCAGGTCTGGCTCCAATTGGGCACACAGTTCTTGGATTGTGGCGCGATGAAGTCTGTATGTGATGATAATGTGTCTGTCCTCCATTGTTGACAAGTCCACCAGGGGTCTGTACACTGGAGGATGCCGCCATCTCATATGCTGCCTCAGTGATTGTAGCCTATGGAGGAGAACGGTGAGCAGAAGGTCTTTTACCACATAGATAGCACAACTGTGTTTGAAGTAATGTCACAGAAGCTGTGTGTGAATTGGAGAGTCAATATATGTGCCAATATGTGCTGTGACGCATTTAGGTTGCATGCCATATGCCCCCCAGAAATGGCAGCTGCCGGACCTGTGAGGAGGGACAAGAGGAAATGAGGTAACTGCGCTGGCGTTGCGATGCATCGTGGTAGGCCTTACTGACCGCCGCGCAACTCCGCATTGGTTATCATTGGGCCCTATGGGTCCCAGGAGCCAATGGCGATGTAGGCCAACGGTGACGGTATGCACCGCCGCAGATGTCACCGGCATTTTCTACCTATTCACTCACTTTCTACCTGACCATCAACAGGAGAGGACCTACACTGCAAGTGCTGCTGTGACCTGAGTCTGGAAGCGACAATGGCTAGAGTGTCTGGGGAAAGGGCCCCTGCCTTCACTGCGGAGGAGTTGGAGAAACTGGTGGATGGGGTCCTCCCCCAGTACACGTTACTCTACGGTCCTCCAGACAAACAGGTGAGTACCATGTGAGTATGATGCGTGGGCAATGCCTGTTTGGAGTGGTGTGGATGTAAGCCACATGTTGGGGGGTGCTAAGGCGTCCTGGCCTGAATGCTGCATGAGAGGTGGTCACTGTATGTGCGTCAGGGCATGGGTGGGAACTGGTGGGCAACGAGTATGATGATCCGGACGGGTGAGTAATTACATTTTCCACTTTTTTTTCCCTCTAGGTCAGTGCCCACCAGAAAAAGGGTATTTGCAGTGCCATTGCCAAGGAGGTGCGGACCCTGGGGGTCTATCACAGATGGAGCACCCACTGCCACAAGAGATGGGAGGACCTGCGCCGCTGGACCAAGAAGACAGCAAAGGCCCAGCTGGGGCTGGCCTCCTAACGTGGAAGGGGTGCCCGTCGCACCATGACCCCCCTGATGTTCCTCATCCCGGCAGTGGCCTATCCGGAGTTGGATGGGCGCTTGAGGGCATCATAGCAGCCACAAGGGGGTGAGTACAGTTTCAGAAAGCTGACTTTGTGTGCTTTAGGAACCAACTGGGTGGGGGATGTGGGCTGTGGGTGCCCCTAGGCCAGGGCGATCATGGCAGGGTAGGTACCTTGTTTGCAGGCTCCGAAGCACCCCTACCCCAATGGTACAAGTGGCCAACTACTACTGGGAAGGGTCCTGTGGGTGTCATGTGTGCAGATGCTGGCGTTAGGCATTGTACCCCATGGGCTGGTGACTACCTTAGTGAGTGGTTGGGCATGGCCTAGTGCATAGGGCAGCTCAGTGTGTGTTGTGTACGCCAACGGTAGTGGTGTTGCTGGCATTGACCATGTGTATCCTCTGTCTATCCCCCACCTTCTTGTTTTGTCACCCTGTCCTTGAGTGCATTAGCATCATCTGGCGGAGGAGCAGTGGCACCGGCGACGGAGGGAGCTGCATCCTACATGGCCCATGAGGGTGAATCCACTGAGGGTGAAGGCACCAGTGGGACGGAGGGCGAGGTGAGCTCCACGATGGGGACAGGAGGGGATACCAGTGAAAGCGACTCCTCCTCTGATGGAAGCTCCCTGGCAGTGGCAGACACCTCTGTGCCCACCCCAACACCAGGTACAGCCGCCACCCCCCTACCAGCACCGGCCTCCCAGCAGCCCCTCATCATGTTTCCCCTGCCTGCTCACCCAGGAGGGTGGGCATCTCCTTCGCCCCAGGCACCTCAGCCCCTGCCCCAGTCAGCCCTGCTGCCCTCAGTGAGGAGGCTATTGACCTCCTGAGATCCCTCACTGATGGGCACTCAACCGTTCTGAATGCAATCCAGGGGGTCAAGAGGCATTTGCAACAAACAAATGCATACCTGGAGGGCATTCATTCTGGTGTGGCGGCCC
Organism: Pleurodeles waltl; assembly: GCF_031143425.1. Lineage (NCBI taxonomy): Eukaryota > Metazoa > Chordata > Amphibia > Caudata > Salamandridae > Pleurodeles > Pleurodeles waltl. The sequence goes on along the minus strand of NC_090437.1, from coordinate 364,908,653 downwards.
AACAGAGAGCATTTCAGGCTCAGGCCTCAGCACTGATGGCAGCCATTGTCCCTGTGACCCAATCCCCTCTACCTCACCCTATCCCAAGCACACCTTCAGACCAGCATGCACACACATCAACACACAAAAGTGGCTCAGGAAAACATAAGCACCACACATCATCACACAGGCACTCGCACAAGCACCATACCCATGCACACATACCAACATCCACTTCCTCCACTGTGTCCCCCTCCTCCTCTTCATCCACCTCCCTCCCAGTAGCGTCTCCACTCACACCTGCATGTACAACATCATCAGTCACTGCCTCCATCACCAGCACGCCCATCACAACACATCCCTCACGAGCAATCACCACCCCCACAACCGTGCACACGTCCTCTGTGTCCTCTCCCAGTGTGTCTGTGAGCCCTCCTCCCAAAGTACAGAAATGCAGGCACACACCCACTAAACAGCCATCCACCTCACAGCCCATGCACCTTCACCCAAACTCAGCAGACGTACACCTCCTACAACCACTACCTCTTCTTCCACTCCTTTACCCTTTTCCTGGCTAAAGTTGACCTCTTCCCTACACCTCCCCCCCGTCCTTCCTCTAGGGCCAGGATGTCTAGATCCCAGGCCAGCACCTCAGCCACCATATCCGCGTCCGCTGTGGTACCTGCAAGTCCGAGAAGATCGAAGGGGGCACCCATCAGTGCTGGCAGTGTGCAACCTACCGATGTTAAAGACCACCCGATTCCGCCACCTGCCAAGGTTAAGAAGGGGCCGGCATGCAGCACGGACAAGATGCACCACCCACACAGCAAGGCCTCATCCAAAACAAAAGAGGACAGTGCCAAGGTCCCAGCAGTGACTACCAAGGTGGGGAAGGGACACAAAAGCAAGGGCAACTCACTTCAGGGCTCGGAGCCCCATGGTGAGAGACTGGTGACCACCCTTTGTCCTGACAGGCCAGCAACCTGTACCAGGGTAAGCACCACCACAATGACCACCATCTGCACTGCCCCCTGCACCGTCGATGCCACAACGACAGTCACCAGCATCATCCCCAGTGGGCATCCGTCCAAGGCTGCTGGAGACGGCCTGGTGTCTCCCCCCACTGCTACAGACACCTGCACCATGGGCAGCACCAGCAGCATCTCTGTCGCAGACATCACCGCAGCCACAGCAACCTGCACCGCCATATGTACTGCCACATGCCCAGCCGGTGCCACTACCTCGGACATCAGCAGCATCCCCAGTGGGCAGCCGTCCGAGGCTGCAGGAGATGTCCTGGACCCTGCACACACCACTTGAGGCACCACCACCAGCACTGGCACTACAGGCAGTTTGCAGCCTAAGTCGCCGCAGGATGGAGTGTGGCTCTGCCTCCATGGAATATCATGCTACCTCTTCCCTGCTAATCTCATGCCTCAGACACCCAGGTGAGGGAATGGGAACTGCCACACCCCAGGTGCAGCATCACTGGGCACAAGGCCACCTCCAGAACCAGTGGAGAGATGCATCTACTCACCCAATCCTTGGCAGGATGAAGCACCCTGGGCACAGAGCCCCCTCCAGAACCAGTGGAGAAAGGCATCCACTCACCCTATCTTTGGCAGGATGAAGCATTCTGGGCACAAGGCCCCCTCCAGAACCAGTGGAGAGATGCATCCACTCACCCTATCCTTGGCAGGATGAAGCACACTGAGCACAAGACCCCCTCCAGAACAAGTGGAACATGTCACCCACTTGAGAGACTGTGGCTCTGCACTCCACAGGAGCAAGCAGTGGGCAAACCACCCACTTGAGAGACTTGAGAGGCTGTGGCTTTGCACTCCCCAGGACCAAGCAGTGGGCAAACCACCCACTTGAGAGGCTGTGGCTTTGCACTCCCCAGGACCAAGCAGTGGGCAATCCACCCACTTGAGAGACTGTGGCTTTGCACTCCCCAGGACATCGCTGTGGGCATGGTGCCCCCTCGAGGAGCAGTGGCGTAGTACCATCTTCCGGCTGAGGTGCCTCCCCGCCCCTTCCCCCTGAGGTGCCTGTGTTTTTTCGACCTGATGCCCCTGCAGTGTTATCTCTGTTTTGAGGCAGGAGTCAAGTGTGGGCTTCGCCCATGATTTTTTGGGCCACTGGTCCACGGACATTTACGAAGGACAGTGTACGGCCTTCTGTACATATTGTAAATATTTGTATATACTATTTTTTTATATTCGTTAGCTATATCTGCACTGATTGAACTCAATTCCTTTTGAACTTGTGTTCTTCCAGGGGGTAACAGGGTGTATCTGTAATGTTGCTGGATGTGTCAGTGTGTATGGTGTTGTGGGTGAAGGTGGGGGGTGAGGGTGTTGCGTGTGTGTCACTCTCTTTTTCCTCCTCCCCTCCCCTTTGTGCTAGGTGCAGTACTCACCGTCGTCGTCGCCGCCGCCTTCTTTCAAATTCCTGGTGTATTAGTAGATACACCAACATGGGGAGGACAGCAGTTTGGGCTCCATGGCATCCTGGTTCTTCGTTGAGTGTCGAACGGTGAGTGGTTCCCCTTCAGTGTACTGTTTCCGCAGTGCTTTTGATGTTGTTGGTACCGCCCCAGAAAAGATGGCGGATTGGCCTCTTATAATACAGTGGGCGGTACATTGTCTTCCGCCTGTCTGTTGGGGATGACCGCCGCGGTGTTTGTTGCTACCGCCCTGGCGGTCGGAGTGTCAAAGTGACTGTCTATGTTGGCGGTTTCCTCTGGGGTCATGATCCCATTTTTGTTTACCACCGGCCTGTTGGCGGTATTACCGCCGCTTTAACACCGACCGCCAGGGTTGTAATGAGGGCCTATCTGTTTGGAATGCAGGTAGAGTGTGTCAATCACAGTATGTAACAAATATGTACACATGTCTGACAAATGTGTAGTCCACACACAAGTCATCCATATACTCAAGAGCATCATATAGAGACATTTGTCGGGTATCATTTGCCAGATTGCATTCATCAGCCATCATCAACAATGCCTGAGCTGAGCGTGTCGTCTGAAATGTGATGCTCTGCAAGTCAACTACAACAACACATAAGTGAACACAATTCACAATCACATACCATGACTCTTGTATAGTACTGACTGCCAGACCTGTGTGGATACACTGTTGTCACACATATAGACATATGCATGACATGTGCACATTTGCATGCTGTTGATTCTGTAACACACACATTGGTGTAACAGACCAATCACACACAAATAACATTGTTCAATGGACTACCATATGTGGCCATACACAAAATGCCAAACTGCAACCCAGCCCATTCAATTATTATGTTGATACAGGGTGCATCCATGAACAATTGACAAAATCATGCAATCAGGAATGGAGTAAAAGAAAATGACGCAATGTATAGAAAACATCAGCAAACGCAAAGTACATGACCCATGGGCCCTTAGCTTGATTTCCACATTCGCACGCATTGCAATGCTGATTTACTGTAAAATCGATGCATGATAATGCGTCAATATAAAAAGATGCTCGTAAGTAATGCGTCAGAAATACTCACAGAAATATCAGATGCGTCAAAAAAATGAATGCATAACAGAAAACGTGATGCAAGGGCACAGGAAGTGATGTAATAGGATATCCTGTTTACAGGCATGGTACAGTGGGTGTACTTTCAGTTTCTCTTTACAGTCTGTGCCTCTTTTGACTGTGTGGTTGTGTCTTGGAGTTGCCAGTGTCTTCTTGCTCTTTTTTGTATCTTGTGGTGTCCCTCCTGTTGTGTTTTCTGTTGTATTTGATTGTTATTTGTCCCAGTGTCTGTGAATTTGTGTGTCAACTGTATTTTACCTTGTACCTGTGCTGCGGGGTGTCTGTCTGGGTTAGTTGTATAGGTGGGTTAGTTGGGTTAGTTATTTTCTGGGTGTTAAGCTTCCTTTCCTTACTTATGTTTATTTCTACTACATTTTTCTTTTTCAACCTGTACCCCAGTGCAATGTCTGACAGGGGAGGCATACCAGAATGGGGGAGGAGGAGCTGGGAGGCTTAGTGTGGCTGGTAGCCCACTACCTCCCATTAATGTTGGAGATGGGTGGCCGTGTCATCCAGGGCTACCAGACGGAGGCGAGGCAGCTGCGGTGTGGCAAGGGGGTGTACCACAGCAATCACAATGACCACCATCTCAAGCATCGCTGGGCTGATCTGGTGGCCAGGGAGAAGGATCTTCTGGACCATCTTGGTGTTGTGATTGGCGGCCCTGTTGGTGAGTCCCCCATTGGCAAACTAATTACTGTTCACCTCACTTGAATGACAGTAGCAGATGTGTTGGCATGCTGCATGCAAAGCTTGTGGACAGGTTGCATGCAACCAAAATGAAGTGTCACTGTGCCAGTATAGACATGGGCTTCACATATCCTACCATTTTACCAATGAAAGTCAGATGTTAGGTGAGTCATGCACATCCATCATTAAGTCACACATTTCAGGGGCCATGGCAACATCTGTGCCCCAACATTGTGTCATGTATGATGAGCCAAGACACCACCAGCATACCATATGTAAGTGGATTGTGATAACAAAGTAGGACAATCCATGTATGGTTCAACATTGTTAGATTTTCACATACATCATCCCTGCAATTACATTTACAAAGGGGGCATACCTGCCTTAGGGGGCACTGGCAATGGGCATTTAATGCCATCAGCCAACTGTGACACATCAGTCATGGATTATTAAATGCATGAAAATTGCAGACTAAAAATGTAGCCGCTTGTCCTCCACAAAGTGCCTCTGTGTGCCTTGCAGGACAAGCCAGAATACCTGAGTCAGTTGTCTTCCAGAGCACAAGGGAAGTGTCATTTATCTGTCCCCCAAGTCCCCCTCATTCCATGGAGTTCCATCTTCTACAGTTTGGCCACAAATGGTTGTTGCAGGGTGTAGCCCAGTATAAGAGTGCAGATGTGTCTCTCACTCACCTGAGTGTCAGTCTTATTGTGAGTTTGCAGTGGTGTGTCTGTTGCACTGTCCACAACTTGGATGATACCTCACTCCTCTGAAATAATACACACTGCTATATGTTGTCCACTACTAGTGATATGATACTAACCATGGTTTTCCATCCATATCTTTCAGGTGGACCTGCCCCCTACACCATAGGCGAAGTGGCAAGATTTTTGGACCCAGAATTATCCAGTAAGTGTGATTTTGTCTGTCCTGTGTAGCGTTGTGTGAGTGAGTCATGAGTGTTGCACCCAGTTCTAGAAGTGATGAGCTGTAAAATGATCAGAAATCAAAGTAGACTGGATGGTGACAATGTGTCACATTTAAGTGGTTCCCCATGCACATGCAGAGAGTCATATCTTGTGATGCTTGTGGCACTCAATGGGCATCATTGTGTGAACAAGGTGATGACAAGCCACATGTAGGCGCATATGTGACTTAGATGTGCACCGCTGTGAAAATAATGGCACTGGAACACACCGTCATTCTCACAACACAGTGATGCACCATTTTATAGACAAATTGGTACATCCCTGTATTGTAATGTACATGTAGGACTGGGTGGGCAATTGTCCCCCAGCATGGTGCCACTAAGTTTGTACTCCACTTATGTGACACTTCTATGGAATGTATTAGGCGTGAATGCAGGTCAAGTCCAATCGTGTGCCGGCACGGTTATGGGTGTGTGAGGAATGGTATTGGCTGATCAGGTATTGATGGGTGTCAACACCTGGACACATGATTGTTGATGTGATAGACCTATGGATACCAGCTTCATTTGTGTCATCACCTAACATATGGTCCACTCCCTGACTCCATGTATGAGTGGGCATGAACTGGTGGATGACCTGGACAGTTGAGATGATGATCTGCATGGCCATTTGCCCTGAGGCACAGGGGGTGGGAACAACAAATTTGTAGGTAGATGTGATGCTCACAGTGTAGGTAACAGTCATTTTGATGAGGCTTGCATGTGTACCTATCAACACTGAACCATTATAGTTACCAGCTGCAACCCATACTCCCAATAACAGATGCAAGTTCCTGGTGATGTATGTTTGAAATTTTGACACAGATGATGAGGAATAGTGGCCCTGATCAATGTGACGTTGATGCTGTTTTTGCATTGTCACACATGGTGCAAAACATATGCAGATCTAATTTGGTTTGTTTCATAATCTTGTTGTGAGTGGCTATGGTGTCAATGAAATGGTGCTAAGGCAGAGTTGGCGTTTCATCCATCAGGGCCATTGCATCATCCAGAATGTGAGTAGGAGCTCATGTGCAAATCGATGTAGATAGTAAGCTAATTTTCAGTACATACTCCAGACAGTGCTGACACTGATGGTTGCCTGTATCATTCTAACAGCTGCCAACATGAATAACGACCAACTCCGTGCCTTTCAGAAGAGGGCAGTGCACTATCAGCACATATTGGCAGTGGAATCTGGGTTCAGGAGGATGGCACGCCGCTATCGCCTGGAGCAATTCATTGGTGAGTGGCGGGCATTCAGCCAAGGGGGACCCACACTGCCCAGTTACGGTGGACCAAGCACCACAGCTGTGCAGAGGCCCACAGCTGCCAACATAATTATTGTTCCAGCTGCTGCACCCTCTACTTCCATCCCACAGCTAACCACACCTGCTGTCATGGACACGAGGGTCATCACAGACTTTTAGAGGGATGTGCCACAGGTCCCAAAAAGGTTGGACTCCATAGAAAAGGATGTGGCAAAGAACACAAAGACCCTCAAGAACATTGAGAGGAAACTGAAAAGGGCCAACCTCTGAATGACACGATGTCACTCCTCCCAAGTTCACTCCCCTCCCTCCTCTTTTTTTCCAGGTTTTTTGTGGGTATTAGGGGGTTAGTTGTAGGTTAGAATAGGTTAATGGGTTAGTTAGGATAAGTAGGTTTGGGGTGGGTGTTCTACTTTTTATGTTTTGCAATGTGGGTGGGGGCCGTGGGGGTGATGTTGGGGATTTTATGTTTTTATTAAAAACTATTTAAAAAACAAAAATACCACAACATATATATTTGTTTAGTTATAGTTAGTAAATGTGTAGTTTAGTGGATGTTGTCCTGCATGTGCCCTGTAATATAAAAGAGGTGGGGGGTGAATGTTTAGAGTGTGTCGTTAAATGTGTAGCATGGAGAAGATAGGGTCTGTTGTGGGTTATATATAATTAGGATAGGTTAGGTTAGTGTTAGAAATGAGTTCTTTGGTTGGCAGTCAGGTTACCCCCTGTCCAACAAGGACCCTCACTCTAGTCAGGGTAAGTCACACACAATCCAAATTATCCTGTGCCCACCCTCTGGTAGCTTGTCACTGAGCAGTCAGGCTTAACTTAGAGGCAATGTGTAAAGTTTTTGTGCAATAAGTCATGCAATAACACAGTATAACACCACAATAAAACACCACAGTGTTTAGAAAAATATATAATATTTATCTGGATAATTGCAGGTCAAAAACATCAAGAATCAATAAGTATACTTTGAAATATCACTGTAAAAATTATATAAAGTGTCTTTAGTCTTTAAAAAGTAACAAGTGTCTCGTGCAAGCACAAGGTACGTGGTTTGTGTTCAAATTCTCCGCAAGGGACCGCAGAGGAGGAGATGCATGGAAAACGGGGAGGTGTGCATCAATTTTTCTGGTGCACACAGACAATGCGTTGGTGAGTTTTCACGCAGGGCAGGCTTTGCGTCGATTTCCGGTGCATAGACTGGGATCCTCTGAGGTATGAGGTTTTCGGGCACCCTGGGGATGATGTGTTGAAATCCTGGGCGTGCAGGATGAAGTCACGGGGCTGCGTTGATCCAGTGGGTGATGCGTTGAAATTTCTGCTGCATGGCTGTCGCTGCATCGATCCCTCTCAGGAAGTCGAGCTGCGTTGTTTCAGCTCGGCTTTGCCTCGATCCAGTGGCCCGTGCATTGAATTTCCAGTCGCAAAGCTGGAGATACGTCGTTCTCCTCTTTGGGAAGTCAGGCTGCGTCAATCTAGTTCAGCGTGCGATGATTTTCTCACCACAATGCAGGCTGTGTGCCGTTTCTTGCAGGTTGTGCGTCGATTTTTGCCGCACAAGGAGCTCATGCCACAGCACCACACATGGCATTTTTCACCTGTCACAGTCTTACAAGTTTCACATACACCCATGCTGTGCTGAGACCTTGCACCACCCCAGTGATGGCATTCCTGTGACACTGTGCTCTTGTTGCCATTGATGGCTCCTCATGTTGTCGTTTGTGTCTGTTTGCTACATTGCATAGGACTCATGTGCCTGGAAGAGTTCAGTTTCAACTCCTGTCCGTGTAGGTTGTTTGCCTTACTAAACACCTATGTCCTTACCCTCAATGGAGTCCTCCTTGCACTAAGATACATGAGTGCAGCATGGTGACAGTACAGCTCATGTGACACAAGTACAGGGTTGAACCCAGGGATGGGCAGTATGGGTATGAAATTTCTGCTGTGTACATCATTCTGTATGTGACAGTGCCTGATGCTAAATGTGTCTATGGACACAGCCATTTCACATGAGTTGTACTTAGGTCAGGGCCTGAAGCAACTTCTAATTTCATGTGCATCAGTCCAAGGGGCTCCGGACTGCCACTGTGTAATTGATCGCCCTCAACAGCACAGGTGGTAGTGTCAACTGTTGTCAATGTGGAATGCCCCATGGGCCAATGGCCTGGATAAGGCAGGATACCAGCAGCTTACAAATTGGCTATGGCATCTGTCCTGTGACACCAGACCAGTGATACATTCAATACTACCCTCCAGGTCTATTTCTGCATTTTCACCAGCCTTTGCATGGGGTGTAACCCCCAGTAAATGGTTGTTGGCAATGTGGTGTGGTGTGCCTCGGGGTGCCCCTCTACAGCCCATGAACTCGACATGGGCAGTGCATGAGGTCCCATACCTTGGCCCTTTGGCCTTTCCACACTGCCTGATTTGCAGGGCTGAGTGCATCGTGTCCTGTTAATCTAATGCAGGCCAAAACTGGCACTGACTCTATTTGATCTATTAAAAATGTTTACTAAGTCCCCCACAGAGCTTCCATGTGCAGACAGATTTCCAGCCGCCATCTCAACGTGTGACTCATACTGCCAAGTGCAAAGGGTACACTGCACTGGCAGTCTTAACAACACCGGCTTGCCCATGCACCATCCCCCAACCGTTGATGTGAAATTGTCCACCATTATGTTCACAGCCATACCCCATGTGTTGTATGTGTGTGTTTATTTACCCATTCCCATGTGTATGACATGGTTGTGTCAGAATAGTTGTGGGCTCAGCCTGTGACTGTGGTGACCTACTGTTTGCTATCTGTGGTACATATTTTCTGTAGAGGCACATTTCAGTTCAGCATCAATATGTGTGGTTCAACACAACTTCATTTTAGTTGGTCTGGGTAGTGGCATGTTACAAATGATACTGGTCCAGCTTGCTACTCCCCCAGCGCCTGTTGAGTTAATTGTTCCATGTACCCAGGAGACACCCTGACTGCATGATGTGGTGATGGCTGCCTCATGTGAATGTGTTGTCTATGTGCGGTGTGGTGGTGCTACCAGCACATGCCTGGGTACTGTTGGGACAGTTGCAATGACTTGTGTGCTGTGAGATGCAGCAGACATGCGTTTGGGCAATGAGGCAAGGCAGTTACAAAGTGTTACTGCAAGGGATACCACTATGAAGTAACACCCGGAATTGTGTTGACTGACTACCTGGTCTGTGAGGTCTTGGTCGTGTTAGTGGTGTTGATGTGACTACATTCAAGGGACATTGTGATGTCACAACCAGTGGCACAGTGATTATATATGCCATCCATCCCATGTGGTGCATTTGTACATGTAGGTATTTAGGCGTGGTGTTCTAAACATGTCCAGGTTGTGTATGTGTCAATGGTGCATGGTACTACCAATGCATAGGTACATGTGTAGCTTACATTGGCATGGTGCAACTTACTTAATGCGCATTGTGTCCCTCTGCGCTCCTCTGACATGAATTGTGTGAGTCCTATGTGCCTTCCCCTTCTTGCACTTGACATTTAGGCACATATTTCCCCCATGCAACTTACCCTGCATTTGTGGTGTTTCTTGGTATTTTGCGCTGTCCTGTCCTTGTATTCCTGTGACGATTTCCTCCGGTATGACCGCTGCAACCATCTCCTCCATCTCATCCAAGCCCTCATGCAGTGCTGGACTCCCACCTCCAGTTTGCAGTGCTGCCTTCCTGTTCCGTGCCATTTTTTCCTTTGTCCTTCTCTTGCAATCATGCCAGCATTTCTTGCACTCAGTAACAGTTCTCCTGACCTCTTCCACACTGCTGATCTCATCCACAATCTGCTGCCAGATTGTCTCTCTCCTTTCAATTGGCAATTTAGAGGTGACGAAGAGCTGATGTTAGTGCTCCATCACCTCTCTCACCAGTATTTCATGCTTCTCTGCGCTGAAACGACACTTCATCTTTTTCTTCTCCCTCCGCCCGGTCTTGTCTGTGTCCTCCTGGCTGGTTCCTGGTTGAATGGGGTCTCCCTGGGTTTCTCTCCTGGCTTCCAAGATCCATTTTGAGGCTCCTTTGCACTGTTCTCTCCGTTAGTGCCAGTTTTTGATGCTATTGCGGGCAAAAATGGTGCATTTCTGTTTTGCGATGTGTTTACATGTCGTAAACCAGATTTGAGTCATTTTTCCTCCATTAACGTAATTTTGTCTTACGACAAGGCGCAATGGTTAACATCCAAAAAATGACTCTAACCATTTCTAGCGACACCCAGAGTAATAGTATAAATTTGACGCCCTTGTGGCGTTAAAAAATGGAGCTAGTCAGCGCTAACCTTTTTGACGCAAAACTGCATTAGATCAGTTTTGCGTCAAAAAGTATAAATCAGGGCCTTAGTGTGCCTCCCACTTAAGTAGCTGTTTTGAAACATGTCTCGGCCCTGCAATTTGTAGCCTGTAGTGCAGTTGTAATCTGCCATTAACCTTCCCTTTTAATTAGGGGTGGACGGAACCCGCAGAGTTTCACTCATAATAATTATGCAGAGTTACAAAACAATTCCACAAGATTTCGCAGAATCCAGCCAATGGACAGAAAATATGCAGTGTTATACATGGCGTTTCTGGTTGGCAGTCAGTTTACACTTTGTCCAAGCAGGGACCCTCACTTTAGTCAGGGTAAGGAGTTTCACTCCTCGGGCAAGCCCTGCTCACCCCCTTGCTAGCTTGGCACAAGCAATCAGGCTTAGCTCAGAGGCAATGTGTAAAGTATTTGTAAAATCGCACACAGTAACACAGTGAAAACACCACAAAGGAACTTTACACGAGTTTAGAAAAATAGCCAATATTTATCTGATTAAAACAAGACTAAAACAACAAAAATCCAACATACACAAGCAAAGATGTGAATTTTCAAAGCTTTAACTTCAATATAGCACTTAGAAACACAAATGTTTCAATTTGGTGTTATCAGGGTGTCGTGATGGAGTTGTTCCCAATAATCCGACTCGCCAATGGCACCGGTCACGGAGTCACGCGGTCCCCCAGGTACAGTACCTTTTGAAAGTGAGGAAACAAGCTGGTGCATGTAGTCAGGGAAGCGAGGCATTGCTGGATGTGGTGCGGCGTCAGTTCCAGTGCTGCAAAGCAGTGGAGCAGAGGCATTGGTGTGAAGCGTGTAGTCCTTGCTGCAGAGCAGGGGAGATAAGGTGGCATTGGTGTGAAGCGTCAGGTCCTTACGCTCTGGCAGGGTTGATGTCTGGTGGGTGGAGACGCGGTGGAGCGGCCTCACATGGTTGCGGTCAGGCCACGGAACCGCAGGCTCCACGGCTGAGTCAGGTGTCACGGGTGTCAGTGACACAGCACTCGGGACTGACGAAGTCACGGGACGTCAGCAGCTGCTGAAGCGTCAGGCCTGCGATGTAGGTCAGGGTCATCTTACTCCGGCAGGGACCACAGCTTTAGTTGCGGGGTAGGGTAGCAGCATCAGTCGGGGCTTGTCCATAGTCTGTGCACTTGGTTTTTCTTTGTTTTTCACCAGCTTTCACTCCCAAGGACCCAGAAACTCAAATAGGCACCACCTGGCGAGTTAGGGTCCACAGCAAGTGAACCCAGAGGCTGGTAGGTAAAGCCTTTGCTGTCAGTGCGCCTTCTTAACAGGAGGCAAGCTCAGTCCAAGCCTTGGGAGAGACTTCACAAGCAGGATACACAGCAAAGTCCAGTCTTTGTCCTATCTAAGGCAGAAGCAGCAACTTCAGGCCAACCCAGCAAAGCACACACAGCAAAGGGACAGTACTCCTCCTCCAGCTCTGAGCTCTTCTACTTGGCAGACGTTCCTCTTGATCCAGAAGTGTTCTAAAAGCCTGGGGGTTTGAGTCCACTACTCATACCCCTTTCTGCTTTTGAAGTAGGCAAACTTCAAAGGAAAGTCTCTATTGCTGACAAGATCTTGCCTTATCCAGGCCTGGCCTCACACACACACTGGGTGTTTGGAGACTGCATTGTCTGAGGACAGGCATAGCCCATTCATGTGCAGGTATCAGCTCCTCCCTCCCCACTCTAGCCCAGGAGACTCATTAGGATATGGAGGACACTCCTCATCTCTCTTTGTGTCACTTTCTAAAATGAATTCACAACTAGCCCAACTGTCAGTCTGACTCAGACGTGAATTCCACAAGCAGGCAGAGGCACTGAATGGTTAGGCAAGAAAATGCCCACTTTCTAAAAGTGGCATTTTCAAACTGACAATCTAAAAACAACTTTACCAAAAAATGTATTTTTAAATTGTGACTTCAGAGACCACCAATCTCCATATCTCCATCTGCTTCCAATGAGAAACTGAACTTAAAAGATATTTAAAGACAGTCCCCATGTTAACCTATGTGAGAGATAGGCCTTGCAATAGTGGAAAATGAATTTGGCAGTATTTCACTATCAGGACATGTAAAACACATCAGTACATGTACTAACTTTAACATAGAGTACATCTTGCCCATGGGACTACCTAGGGCTTACCTTTGGGGGCTGTGCATGTACAAAAAGGTAAGGTTTGGGCCTGGCAAGTGGGTACACTTGCCAGGTCAAATTGGCATTTTAAAACTTCACACACAGACACTGCAGTAGTCGGTCGGAGCCATGTTTACAGGGCTACTCATGTGGGAGTCACAATAAATGCTGCAGGCCCACTAGTAGCATTTGATTTACAGGCCCTGGGCACCTCTAGTGTATTTTACTAGGGACTTGCTAGTAAATAAAATTTGCCAATCATGGAAAAGCTAATTACACATACAGTTTACACAGAAAGCACTTGCACTTTATTACTGGTCAGCAGTGGTAAAGTGTCTAGAGTACCAAAACCAGCAAAAACAAAGTCCAGCACAAAGTCAAAAAGACAAGAAGTAGAGGCAAAAAGACAGGGAAAACCACCCTAAGAATTCTAGGTCTAACATGCATCTTGTGCTGCTCACACTGCAACTTAGAGCCGGTAGCACGAGCAGTGATGAAAATCAGTGTGAATAGCAGCATGCATTGCGCAAGAGTATGCAGCCATTCAAGCGGATTTTGCTGCTGCTCGAGTAGAAAATCTGCTCGAGCAGCAAATATACTCAAACTGCAGCCCTCTGACAGCAACTGGTTGCAAATCCTGATGACCACTTGTACTAGAAAATCATGCTAGGAGACCCCAAATCACACTAGTGCTTGCCAGCTCACGAATTATTGAGCCTCACGGAAGAAAAATTCCACCAGGTCGTGATTGGCGGAATTATGAAAGAATTCCAGGTTGAAGAGTAATGCAGAACAACCAAAGTTCTGCCACTTCCACTTGCAGAATGGAATAATTTGCCCACCCCTATTTTTAATAAAAATATGTTACCCCTAGCATAAGCCCTAAACACCCTTTAGAGCAGGGGGAAGTATATTTCATGAGTTGGGCATGTATTTTTAAATTTTACATGTCCTGGTTGTGAACAATTCTTAAGTTTGTTTTTCACTACTGCAGGATTTACTTCTCCCATAGGATAGCACTGAGTTACCTCTTTACATGTATTAAATGATAACTTTTGTTTGGGAACAAGTAAAAAGGTCTTGTTTTCACTGAAATGAATTGTAATTTAAAGCCCTACTCAATGGTAAAGTCACTTTTTAAGCCAATATTAGGAAAAAGCCACTTTTAGAAAGTTTGGATTTTCTTGTCCTAACGATTTGGAGCCTGCAGACACAAATAGGGAGTAGGGCTAATTTTCTATATGACTACTTCCCTCAGCTGACATTTACTAGGAGAACTCCTGAATTGTTGTCTCAGTACCTCACTAACACTACTCTTTTTTTTTTGTCCATGAAACCTTACAAACTCTGGTTGTCGTATAACATTTTCTTTGATAAAACCTAGAACATTATTCTGGAAACAACCTGTGCTTGCCATATGTAGTGAAAAGATCTAGACAAGGCTTCAACATTACAGCCTCAGGCAACCAAGGTAAACATACAAATTCTTTATGGGAAGCTTTGGTGAACGATGACCCAGCATTTGGCACACTGATTAGGTCAGACAGTTCAGCACTATTTAAAACTCTGAAATTGAATCTGATTGTGTTTATTGTCCATGCTGGATATTTTCTGTTCTGTTAAGATAATGATGGATTGAAACAAATTCAGAAAGGGAGATTCCCAGGAGTTAGGAGCTAGATGTGTGAATGAAACCCATGGTACAACAGTATAAGGCTCTTGAAGGTGAGGTAGGCATTCTCCAGTGCTTCAGGACAGACACTTGTGAATGAATTTTTTTAAAGATGTACACTTGCTCAGTCCCACTAGATGTTCTGTAAGCCAATGTGCTGGGACTGGAGGTGTGACTGGAGCCATTCTGATTGCAAAATGAGTAGACAAGGATGAGCATACTTTCTGACCCCTTGCTAAGTAGCTGATGGAAAAAGCTGTCAGATATTCCATTCCTTTCCTTAGTTTTCCTACCTACCCTTTCGATGAAATGAGCTATACCACAAGATGGCAGAATACCTAAATGTTTTTCCCATTGTGAATGATATGAGGAAAAATAAAGACTGGAGTACAGAAGATCCATAAGATCCTTCTTAAACGGGCTCTTGGGTATAATATGTACTACCAGAGCATGCACACACAGCCACATAAAAATTTGAGAAAGTATGCTAATGATGATAGTAAAAAGTCCTATCAGAAAGAAGGTACATTTGGTAAAGTGCTTGAATAATGAAAACTAAAGATTAAGAGAACATGAAAAGAACCCTAATCCAGAACAATGGTATGGTTTGCTAAATGGGTATGGGTATGAGAATATCAGGAAATGCCAGCAGGAATCTCAGGGCCTGATTTAGATGTTGGTGGATGAGTTAATCTGTCACAATGGTGATGGATATCCTGTCCGCCGAAACCTAAATTCCACAGGGAATAATAGAATTTAGATTTCAGTATACTGGATATCCGTCATCGTTGTGACAGAGTAACCCATCCGCCAATATCTAAATCAGACCCTCAGTCTTCAGGAGATCTGTGAAAAACTGAAATGCAAATTTAGCCTTCCGGAAGTAGACGGTTGCACCCTTAATACACTGTTCTCTTCATGATCATTTCACTCAGATAACAAGCAATATAGATGAAACATTAAGGAAGTGGAGGAGGACATATTACATGTTCTGAATGTTACAGTTCTAGCAGGTAATGCTGAAGGTGAACCCCTGATGGAAAACAATTCAGAAAAGTTGCAGCAGCATCCAATGGACATACGGCACAGCAAGCATAGCAAATGCAACAAGCGCAGAAGCAGGGACACATTTGAAAGTTGTGCTGCTAGTGATAGAGCAGCATGACAATAGCACATTTACCACCTTCAGTAGAATATTAGTCCCTACAGTAGACATTTAGGTAACGTTTATGTGCTCATGATATTTATTCTATCGAGCACCATGGGTGAATAAGGAGGAAGGTGTCTTTGGTGCAGTACACTTGCTGGTTTAACCATCATGTTCGGCATGCCCCCCCCTTTTTATCTATCTTTATCTATTTTTATCTGTGTTAATTTTTCAATTCATGTCTCTATTATAGAAACACTTTTAGATTTTTTTCTGTACTTGGAATTTCAGAGACGGGCATCATCTTTTTCATTTTGATTTACCTGTTCCTCTGTCTGGATTGTTTTTTTCACATTTTAGTTGTTTATCTGTGTGTTGTGTCTTTGTTGTTTGTGGAGTATATGGGGTTTGAGTTCTCAAGATCACAGACACATGTTTTTAATTTTTATAGGAGGATGTTATGTGTTACATTGCTCCCTGGAATTGTATTTTATACACACAAGTTAGTGCCCTGAAGAAGGTGGGCGACCTCACCTTGGTCGTCATACACCAAAACGTACGTCGGCACTGTATAACAAATATACGATACTTGCTGTGGCCAATATTTCTTGGTAATTTACAATCAGTCCATTCATTCAACATCAGAAGAGACCAAAGGCTTGAAAGACCAAGGAGGACCTTTATAGTTTAAAAACTACTATATATATTGGACATTGGGGACCCTTCTTGTTGGGCTTTTTACAATTATAATATCATGAAACTATTGGATAACCATGTATCTATGTATCCATTGCAATAGATAGAGTAACCCATTAGGCATGATTGTATATTACATTTTGTAGTCCTTCTTAATTATTTCCGCTTTGGTTTCAAGGCCTTTATTTGAATCTCTATCTTGTTTTTTAACTGTATAAATGAAGTAGTGTGGTTGTGTTTTTCTAGTTCTTATATATTTGTTTTTTCCAGGGTGCACATTTAGCATCAATTTTACTATAGTGTTATATGTATATATATCATGTTTAAGTAATGCTTTACATTTTAATTGAAACAATGTTTATAATGAAATAAATTTAGCACTGTATTTGCTTATATATATGATTCTTTATTTTTTGGGGTTTGTGTCTAGTTTTCTTGAGATCCCTTCTCCTTAAGGGACCCTTGGGATTTTGCACCTGGTACCCAGGGTGTCATTGGGACAGTTATTTCTCATTTGGTCTCATTTTCACAAGTCCCTATGGTTCTTTTGGGGTGCCCTTTTTTACTTTGTTCCACTCAGAGAGTCATACACCCACTTTCAGAGCACTTTCACACACACTCAGACACTATCGAATCCACTCACAGGGCCACACACCCACTCACAGACTCACTCAGACACTCAAGCACCTACTCACAGACCCATTCGGACCCTCAGACACCCAGTCACAGACCCACTCAGACACTGACTCACCCACTCAGACACTGAGGCACCCACTCACACACCCATTCAGATACTGACTCACCCACTCACAGACCCACTCAGACCCTCACACACGCACTCAAAGACCCACTCAGACACTCACGCACCCACTCACAGACCGACTCAGACATTTGTGTACCTGCTCATAGACCCACTCAGACACCCACTCACAGTCCCACAAAGATACTCACACACCCACTCACAGCGGCACTCTCACACCCAGAGACACCCTCTCACAACCACTCTCACAACCAGACAGACACTCTCACACCCATAGACACCCTCTCACACAACCCACTCTCACACCCATTGACACCCTCTTACACCTATTCTCACACCAAAAGAGACAGAGGCCGGCGCAGGTTTGGGTAGTTATGGGGGTGGTCACAGGGCCAGGCCCTGCATCCAACCCCTGCCACACACAGTGGAAGGCCGTGGATGGCAGTGGTTGGATTTATGTACAGTAAATAAAATTACTTTACCTGAAAAATATATTGAAATTCATTGAAAAATCCAAAAGTTACAGGTACGTTATAGTTTGGAAACAGAATAAAAAAAAGCATAAGTTATTTCAAGTAACTATAACTCGTGCCCTAAGGTAACTATAACTCGCATTCTCGCCATGCACTGCTAATTACCCCAGATATTACAGTATTCATTACAAATTTTATACCCTCATTAAAAATATCAATGAAACATCAGCAGTCAAATTATTGAAGAAAATACAGTGAATGGCGGGGTGTGAGTTACAGTTTCCTTAGTGTACAAGTTATAGTTACTTGAAATACCTCTAACTATAATTGCAGAATTTCTATGGTTTTGTACAAGTAAATTCAGATATAAATCTGTCATATCCTGTATGGTACTAAGTTTATGAACTTGTTTTCACATCGATGCCTGTTAAGAAGTATTTGCAACAATACTCCTTGTTTTTTTATATAAAGCGCTTTATGACTATGAGGGTCATTCTGACCCTGGCGGCCGGTGGCCGCCAGGGCCACCGACCACGGGAGCACCGCCAACAGGCTGGCGGTGCTCCAACGAGCATTCTGACCGCGGCGGTTCAGCCGCGGTCAGAAGCGGAAAGTCAGCGGTCTCCCGCTGACTTTCCGCTGCTCGTTTGAATCCTCCATGGCTGCGGAGCGCGCTCCGCAGCCATGAGGATTCTGACCCCCCCTACCGCCATCCTGTTCATGGCGGGAAAGCCGCCATGAACAGGATGGCGGTAGGGGGGGTCGCGGGGCCCCTGGGGGCCCCTGCCGTGCCCATGCCAATGGCATGGGCACGGGCGGGGCCCCCGTAAGAGGGCCCCGCAAAGTATTTCAGTGTCTGCCTTGCAGACACTGAAATACGCGACGGGTGCCACTGCACCCGTCGCACCTTCCCACTCCGCCGGCTCGATTACGAGCCGGCATCCTCGTGGGAAGGTCGTTTTCCCCTGGGCTGGCGGGCGGTTTTTCAGCAACCGCCCGCCAGCCCAGGGGAAAACTCGTAATACCCGCCGCGGTCTTTTGACCGCGGCGCGGTATTTTGGAGGGCGGCATCCTGGCGGGCGGCCTCCGCCGCCCGCCAGGGTCATAATGAGGCCCTATGTATTGATTATCACCACTGTTATTACCAAACCAAAAAAAAAAACATTTCCTTGCGACTGGGTTTCTAAAGAAAATGGGATTTTTGGTTTGGTAAAAATACTTTTCACAAAAAGGTTACGCCAACTCAGCTCCTACATGAAATGTTTCAGAGTGGTTCGTCAAGTAGGTACTGAGTGAAATGGGAGTTTTTTTTTACAATTTAATTGCCTATAGGAAAGAACACTATAGCCAAAACAGCTAAAGAGAATTATACAAAATATTGCAAAAAACTCAGGGGGAGCTGATTTATCTGACTTTCACACAGTGCAATGCAGCAGCACACCTTGCTGCACTGAGGTGTTTGAAAGGGAGAGGGCAAGAATACACTGTATTTAACATTCTGCAACCTATTACCGCTATCTACCTGTGAACAATGTGCTGCCTAGCACCAGTGCCAACAAGCAGGCATGTATGGTGTAAGGGGTCAGCTTTGTATGCAAGATAGTTTTGGTCAGGAAAAGACATGTTCCTGCAAAAAACAATCCTCAGAAGCATTTTTCCTCAATTTGTCCTCGTTGTGCTTCTGGTGGGTAGGCCTACAATTCTGAGGCATTCTCAGGTCTACCAGTGCTGGTAAATATAGGAATGTGTCAGAATCCATGGCTGCATGGATGGGAACACCCACACTCCACCCATTAGCACTCCTCCCTGCAGCAGAGTAACACAAGGCAGTGATTTCCTCTGCTGCAAGTAGTGTGTTACTCTAGATTTATCAAATCACTCAAGGTGACCTTGCATAGCTTTGTAAATCTCCTTCAGGTTTTGCATCACATTTACAATGCAATGCAGCAGGTCACCTTGCTGCACTGCATGAAAGTGAGAGAGCACATATACACCTTATTTAATATTATACGGTGCATTACTGCTGTCTGCCTGTTCTGCCTGTTCTGCCTCACAAACTGCTTCCTAGCGCCAACGCTGAAACCCTTGCACCATAGTGCAAGAGTGTCTGCATTGTAAGCATGATTGTGTTTCTTTGGGAAGAGGCACCTTCCTGCACTAAAGCAATCCTCAGCGGCATTTTCCTGTTTCTAAGTGTGCTGCAGAAAGCAGCGCACTTAGTGGATAAAACAAGGAGAAGTAAAGATATTTCTCCTTGGTGCACATCGGGTTGGGAGGTGTACAAATTTGATGCTTTCCCAGTTGGTAAATCTGGGAAAGCTGCAAAAATGTCAGAATGCATGCGTGGATGTGTGGAAACACTCACTCTGCACCCCTGGCATGCCTTCCTGCAGCAGAGTAATGCAAGACAGTGATTTGCACTACCTTGCATTACTATAGGTTTATCAAGCCATGCAGGGCCATGCACGGTGGCCTTGTGAGGTTTTGTAAATCTCATTTAGGTTTTGAGTTGCCCTAGTGTCCCTTGTGTGGTGCAAGGGTGACACTAAACCTTGATAAATATAGGCCTAGATTTTTCCCCATAAAAGCATGCTATTTGTGATTTGGTGACAATCCGTTCAGCTGTTTAAAAAAATGAAACTTTAAAATGCATGTATATCTGCGGGATACAACGGACCCCACCTTGACCCTGAGGGAGGCCAGGGCACCTCCCCATACTTCCTGATCAGCGCCAGGAGTCGCATAAAGACAGCACATTCCTCCTGCAACGCAGGGCACAACAGAATGCACCTTGACCCTGAGAGAGGCCAGGGCCCCTCCTCTTACTTTCTGATCGGCGCCAGGAGGGGCTTAAAGACAGCACATTCCTCCTGCGACGTGGGACACAACAGACTGCACTTTGACCCTGAGGGAGGCCAGGGCCCCTCCCCTTACTTCCTGATCAGCGCCAGGAGGTACATAAAGACAGTGCATTCCTCCTGAAATGCGGGACGCGCACGGGCGTGTGCCTGGGTGAAAATCAAGGCCAAGAGCGGGCCTGTCTGCACCCATCTGTGGCCAGTCGAGGCTGGGCTGGGCCACCCCCTATGGTCCATACTCTGGCTCATTACTTTTATGCTCTAGTAAGGACTAAGGCATAAGTTATAGATTCCAAATTTGTCTAATGTGAACCTCTCATTCAATGCTGTCTGGGGGAAATTTGTGTGCGGGTTATCTCTCACCCATATGACTTTAGGCAATTTGGGCAGACGTAAGACACCAGTGGCTCCTGCCACTTCAAACTCTACACTAGATGGGTTTCTGCAAAGAGCAGTGGGTGCTCTTAGCAAGGAGATTGAAATGACAGAGAAGATAGATCAAATAATTCAAATTCAGCCCACATCCCTGAGTTAACATCTAGTACATTGCGGGAGAAGAATAATCTGAAGGGAGAAATCCAACAATCTTTGCAGGTTGCCTCGTCACCTGTTACATCTGCCACAAATGTAAATCCTGAAGGATACTGACCTTCACATTTTAGCGTGAGGACTAATACCCCCAGTGAATCAAAAACTTGCTACCGCTAAAAGGAAAAGTGTGGCAGGCACGTCAAGATAAAAAAAGCAGAGAATTGCTATCCAAAAGACCACCCTGAGTTAAAAGGGGGGGGGGTAACCCAGGGACCCGCCAGTTGATTAAGGAGGCCATTGATGGTTCATTGTTCTCACAGGAGGGGTTTTTCTCAAGCATAAAGAAGTTGTTTATTGAATCCTTACAACTGATATTTGAGCGTTTAGAGCAGATGGAGAAACAACTGAATCAAATAGAATGATCACTGACTGATCCAAAAGAAGATCTACGACTGACCCTTTTATGTCAACAGGTCGAGCCATCGTGGGTGTTAATGATACTGTTAGAAATGGGGTTTATGGTTGACTAGGGTATGCACTTAAGCCAGGCCGAACCCACCCACTGTAGTCAGGGCAAAGGAGTTACACATCCAAGATAACCCCTCCTCACCCCCTTGGTAGCTTGGCATGAGCAGTCAGGCCTAACCCGGAGGCAATGCGTAAAGCTTTTGCACAACAAACACAACACATGTGACACAATATGTACACCACAAAGTAAGCACAACACTGAGATGTGTAAAAATAAACTGTATTGCACAAAACATAATTAGACCAAACATTACATGTCAGTAATACCCTGCTACCTTAGCAGTTGTCAGAACGTTACACAGGTTACTAATACTCTACAAGAATAAGCAGTTGTTACATTAGAACACATAAGAACTCAGGATTCTGCAACATAGGCAGTAGTCAGGAATCACAGTAAAGAAATAAATGCACTTGTCATAAAAGTATCATCAATATCCATAAAAGGAACATTAGAGAACATCTGGCAATTCATAAAATCATATTAGCCTGTTATGCCCATAAAAGGAACATTAACAAACATATGTACATCATAAAACTAGGCAGGTTAAATTAATGTCCATACTGGGTGTGTAAGGAATATGTAAGTCCTTTTTAAGTACCTGTCTTCTGATATAGAGACACTTCAGTGCCACGGGGATCATAGAGGGGGCCTCCGGCACTCCTGTGCGCAAGACGGGGCCATGTGTTGATCCTGAGGGGAGGGGGCGGTACACACCCCCTCTGGTGGTGGGTGTCGGGGCCCCTCCTGAGACCTGCTCCTGAAATGTGTCCCCCACAGGCCCCCCCGGGGTCGCGAGTGACCCTCTGTGGGGCCACTAAAAACAAATTCCCAAGGTCGTTGGGGTGTCAACGCTTCTAAGGCAGTGGCTGTGGGAAAAGGAACTCCCTTTCTGCCCCCGTGCCTTGCAATGCTGAAGGTAGACACCCTCATCCTCGTGCGGCTGCCTGAGGAAAGGGGGAGAGGCTGACACCTCTCTCAGCTCGCTGCGCTTCTCACTGGAGTTGAGCACGAGCCCTCTGGGGCTCCAACAAGGCACAGCCACTCTCATGGCCTGAGGGAGTTGTCGGCCAGCATGTCCCCCAAATGGGGCGAGGCGCGTTTCCACTGATCCAGGCTGCGGCGGTGATCCTCGCAGAAGTAAAAGTCTGCGGGTGCCTTGGGGCGCTCCTTAACATGTGCGTTGCCCCGGGGGCACCAGTAGGAGCACCACTGCTCCGGTCTTCCTCGTCTCATGCCCCAGGGGAACGGGGTGATGCGCGCTTTAGACACAATCCAGGAATCTGAGCTGTGGCGATTATTCTGCAAAACCCGGGCTGTGGCAGTGATGCCACCGGCCACGCGCTTCCAAGCGCGAATTGCAGGAACCACAAGGAGAGCACTCACGAGGCGCTAGGGGGCCACGCACAAAGCGCTGCACTTGGTGCTCTGCCCCCAAAACAGAAAAATGAAGCCCTCCTCATGCTTTGGTTAGTTACAGGTGTCAGGGGCCACAGGACCCTGCCCCTGGAGACAAGAGAGGGAGGCCAGCATCAGAGATGCAGATGGTGGCAGTTCCTCCTAGTGACCTGGCAGGTCACAGGTCAGCACAGCAGCAGCAGTCCAAGGTGGGTCCTGGTGAGTCCATTCAGCAGCGTCCTGTGTCCAGTTTCAAGTAAGTCTCTTCAAGTTCCAAGAATGTCTAAATTGTGGGAAAACTTCCCCTGTACTTATACTCAGTTTACAGTGTGTTTTACAAAAGAAGGGGAGAGGAGGTTAGAGCCAGTTACAATTGGTCCTGGGAGTGCCCGCTCTCTCCTGCAGCACAGGCTCCAAACATCAGTTGGGGATTAACGACCCTATTGTGTGAGGCTAGGGCACAGCCTTTACAAACGCAGGTGTGCCCCGCCTACCCCTTCTCTCAGCCCAGGAAGACTATTCAGTATGTAGATGCACCCTCTGTGACACCTCCACCCTTCCTGTGTCCAGGCTTTCTGAAAAGTATGCACAAAGCCCAACTGTCACTCTGTCCAGAAATTGATTGGAGTCAAGCTGCAAAACACCAGAGTCATAAGCACAGAGAAATGCTCACTTTCTAGAAGTGGCATTTCTGTAATGATAATAAAAAATCCACCTACACCAGTAAGCAGCATTTCTCACTACCTTTACAACAATACCAAACATGCCTACGCTACCACTTATAAATTAGACAATACCTCTTACACATAAGGCAGGGCATTTCTAGTGCAATTCTATGAGAAGGCAGCACTCACAGCAGTGAGACACCAAGTTAGGCTGTTTGTCACTACCAGGACAGGCCATGCTACCTGGCACATGTCCTGCCTTCTACATACATAGCACCCTGCCCATAGAGCTAGCTAGGGCGTACTTTAGAGGTGACTTACATGTAGTTAAAGGGGAGTTCTGGGTCTGGAAAGTAAATTTAGATGCCAGGTCTCTGTGGCAGAAAACTGTGCACACAGGCCCTGCGCTAGTAGGCCTGAGACAGGTTTGAAAGGCTACTTCAGTGGGTGGCGCAAGCAGCGCTGCAGGCCCACTAGTAGAATTTAATTTACAGGCCCTGGATATAGGGATACCACTTTACAAGGGACTTATAGGTAAATGAAATATGCCAATTAGGTATAAGCCAATCATATTAAGTTTACTAGGGAGAGCACATGCACTTTAGCACTGATTAGCAGTGAAACAGTTCTCAGAGTCATAACGTCAGCCAACAAGGGTCAGAAAAAGGCAAAAAGTTTGGGGAATGACCCTGTAAAAGGGCCAGGTCCAACAGATACGAATCAGGAGGTTCAGGTGGATGTATGTTTATTGCCGCCCCATGAGCCTATTTTTAACGCTGCTCCTTGTAGCAATGTAATCCCCATTGATAGGCATAATGAAGGTTTTGGGCATTGCCCTACCTCACAGCGAAAAATATCAAACAGATTGTCTGAGACCAGCCCAATGCGATGGGTAGCCCCTCAGGCTAAGGAGGTTCTTGATCGTTTGCATCTGCCCCCAGAGTGCATTCCATATACTGTAGTGTTAGCTGAGGTTCCACCTCGGACTGGTGATTCATCAGAGATTACTCAAAATCTGATAAACAAAGCAGCAGATTGGGATTAAAAAAAGCTAAATGTCACCATTCAATAAATGATTATATTATTATGGCCCATAGAATAAGTTGGGTGGGACCTACATGTAAGACCATTGAAGGAGACTGTATTGTAGTTAGTCTTAAGAACACTAAATGGGTTCATTTTTTGCTATCTAGGTTGAGTTATGCAGGTAGACGACAAAGTAGGGTAACGTGGTCCTGTGTCTTTTAGGTCGTCTTTAGTAATAGTTGATGGTTCAAACAGTTTAAGACCCTCAAATGGCCTGCGGTTTTTGTCCTGGAATGTAGCAGGGATAAGAGACAAAATTCTTAATGAAGATTGGCTGGATTATATCGCCAAATATGACATCATATGCTGTCAGAAAACACGGGCTCTTAACCCTGTATCACTCAAAGGGTACAGGTCCTACTGCTCACCCCCTACTGCTTCAGCGGCTGGAAGAGGAAAGGGGAGCATAGCAGCCTTTTTATCTTGTGGTTTAGATAATTTAACTATTGCCGTGGTAGTGTCTACTCCTAATTTTCAAATTTTGTATTTACCAAAAAACGCAATATTAAACTTAATTATAATACATTTTTATCTAGAGAGGAAGCTTGCGGACTTCTACGGTAGTCAAAAGTTTGGGACTATTTCAATAATATGGGCAGGCAATTTTATCATTGTGAAATGTCGATTCAGTGGGGGGCGCATCTGTGGGTTTTCTAACGTACAGGAGAATTTTAGTGCCCACTTTTTACATACTGTATATGGCGAAGCAATACACAAACTGATTCTGTCTTATAGCTTGATCAACACTTCAGATGTGTTGAACACAAATGATGATAGGCCTCCCACATTTACAGGGCATAGTAGAGGTAGTATGATTGATTTTGTGTTGACATCTCTTGATCTGGATAAAACAGCCAAAATAAAATATGGCAAAAAAATTGGGAAATTGATAATCGCCTATTTCTAAATCATGATTTGACCCAAGGAATTGAGTGTCACATCTGCAGTCAAGATTGGATTGATCATTTTTCCAAGATTTTTAAATCTGAGGAGGCTTCTTTTATTCAGCTGGAAGCTTTACCCTTGTCATGTAATTTAGCAGGGGAAGAATAATTAGCTGATCTCATTGATTTACCCTCTGTGATTATTGCAATTCAAAGTGCAGCAAATAATAGGGATCCAGGTCCAGATGGGATTCCAATCAACTTGTATAAACACAATATTAATTTCTGGGCTCCCCTATCGACTAATGTCCTCAGAGCCGCTGTCAAAAGCAACCTTAGAGACTCATGGAAAAAGGCTATAATTGGGGGAAGCATGTCAAAGCCAAGAGAGGTGTCCTTCATATGGCTTTTATGGACCTCTTTTGTGCTTTTGATCTAGTGGATCGGTCAATTCTCTGGGACCTAATGGATCAGGCTGGCATTGATCACTCTCTGATAGATTTGATGCAAAGACTACACACAGATACAGCCACAAAGACGTGTTATACATTGCTAGGGGATTGTACAAGTCCTATTAGGGTGACCAGAGGTGTGAGACAAGGGTTTATTCTAGCACCTTTATTATTCTACTGTACATTAATTCACTGGGTATTTTTTTAGAATCCCATAGTTTGGATATTCCAAGCCTAGTTTCTCGAGCCGTCTCGGTTCTTCTCTATGTAGACGATGCAGTCCTACTGGCACTAACAGCAAATGGCCTTCAGCAATTGTTGGATGGATTTTATGAATTTATGTCCATACGTAAACTTAAGGTACATTTTCAAAAATCATTTGTAATGACCTGTGGCCCCAAAGCTACCAAAAACAAAGAAGTTTCTTATGGGGGGACCCAGTTGAAAAAAGTGCATTTTTTTTAGCTACTTGGGCATTTTGTTTCATACACGTGGAACTTGGGAGAGACTGATTGCACAAAGAGCACTCAAACTAGGAGCAACGTTGGATGCGTTATTTAGATTTGCAAAGCAGCTTGGTGGTAAATCCATTAAGGAATTGGTACAACTGTATAGAAGCAAATTTATTTCGATTGGGGTTTATGGTGCTGGTGCATGGGGTAGGTCCCCACCGGGGCAACTACAAGTCGCAGAGAATAGATTTTTATCTCGCCTATTGGCATTACCTCAAAGTACAGGAAGTCTGATCCTCCATCTCAAATTAGGGGTAGATTTCATTGAGGACCTTACAGGCTTAGCTCCCCTGTTGCTATGGGTCCAAATTTGGGCTACACCGAATGCAGCATTTTCCCGGTTAGTGTTAGCAGATTATTTAAAATTGGCCAAATGACAAGCAATCCCTTGGCTGGTATATGTCAAAATAATTTTTTACGATCTTAGCTTACAGGCCCTTTTTGATCATCCTGAGGATATTTGCGCTCAAACTAAAGAACAGGTTAAAAAACAGTACCTGGCATACAGGGAAGAAGGGCGTATTGTGAGAGCCCTCAACATGGTGTCAGTGACAAATTTTATTCAGCTTGAAAATATTGCAGGGTTGAATACATACTTGTTATGGCTAACTAATCCTCAGTACACGTTTTATATATTAAGCCTGAGGCTCAATCTGATTCTCTATCTGGTAGCAGGGACAAGAACACCCATACATTCTTGTTGCCCATGTGATAATACCTCTTTTCAATCTACATTGCATTTCGTGTTTTTTCGTAAATTATACCCTGTTTATTGGGCCCTCTTTCTTCAGCCTGTCCTTAAACACATGCAAAGCCTATCATATAAAAACGGTTTGAGATACTTGCAATCTGTTGCCTCTCCTGAAATATGCTTTGCTGTTGTGAGTTTTATTATTACAGCCAAAAACCACCAGAAAGTCTATGGTAGGGGCCCTTGAATTCTGAAGACAGACTGAGTTTTATACTTGTGTTATTATCCAACTTCACGCAAAATGCACTTTATGAGAATTAAATTGAGATATATCTTATAGAGTATTGATTCTGTAAAACTAATGGTTTTAGGGATAATATACTGGGCATATTGGATTAAGAGGCTACACAACCAAAAGTTTTTTTCATTTAGTATGATTAAATGAAAGGTATTGCTGGAAGTGACTTAAATGTTTTGCTATTTTGCACAGTTACCATTCAATTAGATGTGAAAGTCCTCTACAAGACTAGAGCTGAAAAATCTTTTTTAGTGTGTCGACTTTTTCTTAACCCCTTGTGTGCCCAGGACGAGGTGATCTCGTCCATGGCGCCGGTTCCCTGGTGCCTTGGACGAGATCATCACGTCCTGCTATGGGCCCCCGGGGGGTCCAGGTACACCCCTCCCCTAGGCAGGGATGGAAGGGGAATCACTTCCCCTTTCACCCCCGCCCCCTGTGACCCCCCTGTGGCGTCTGATGACAAAGCATTTCTCCTCCGATCACGTGGAGGGGGCAGAGAAGCCTGAAAGGAGAGGAAAGGCCTTTCCTCTCCTTTCAGGCTTCTCTGAGCATTTCTGCAGCTCGATCGCAATGCGATCGGGCAGCAGAAATGCCACTAGACACCAGGGAATTTTTTTTAAAAAATTTACTTCACAAGGAGAGCGGCCCTTTGGGGAAGGGCTGCTCTCCAGGAGGGCAATTTGTTTTTTGGCTGTTGGGGCAGAAACCCCACTAGACACCAGGGAAAAAATATATATTTTTTTATGTTTGGGGAGCGACCCCTTGGGCAAGGGTCACTCCGGGGGGGGGGGGGGGCAAAATATTATTAGGCCATTTTTGCCTCCCTGGGGGCAGATCAGCCTTGCGATCTGCCCCCTGGGGGGGGCAGAAACCACTAGACACCAGGGAATATTTTTTTTCTGGACTATTTGAAGTAAGGGGAGCATCCCCTTGGGCAAGGGCTGCTCCTCGGGGGGCAAATTATTTCTAGGCCATTTCTGCCCCCCCCCCGAGATCATTTTTTTAATTTATTTTTTCATGTTGGGGGAGCGACCCTTTAGGCAAGGGTCGCTCCCGGGGACGGGCAAATCATTATTAGGCCATTTCTGCCCCCCCGGGGGCAGAGATCGGCCTAATATAATTCGGCCGATCTGCCCCCAGGTGGGCAGAAACCACAAGACACCAGGGAATTTTTTTTTTTTTTATACTAACGCATAAGGGGAGCGGCAAGGGCCACTCCCCGGGGGGGGGAAATATTTTTAGGCCTTTTCTGCCCCCCCTGGAGGCAGATCGGCCTAATATAATAAGGCGGATCTGCCCCCGGGTGGGCAGAAACCTCTAGACACCAGGAATATATATATTTTTTATTTACTTTATGTTTTTATGTATGGAGAGCGACCCCTTAGACAAGGGTCGCTACCCTGGGGGGCAAATTGTATTTAGGCCATTTCTGCCCCCCTTGGGGGCAGATCAGCCTATTTTTGTTAGTCCAATCTGCCCCCAAAGGGGGCAGAAACCTCTAGACACCATGGATTGGTGTGTGTGTATGTGTGTGTTTTGTTTGGAGGGGGCAGCCCCGTGGGTAAGGGTCACGCCCCATGGGGGCACATTACTGTTGGCCACAACTGACCCCGTTGGGGGCAGATTTGCCTATTTTAGAAGGCCCAACTGCCCCCAAGGGGGCAGAAAGCCCACCAGAGACCAGGGAAGATTTATTTTCAAAATAAGATGTTGGGGGTATGGCCATACCCCCACCCCAAATAAATGAGGCCAAAGTTGTTCTGCCCACCAGTGGGCAGATTGGGCAATTACCCCCGATCCACACCCTGGGGGGACAGAAAGTCTACTAGATGCTAGGGAATAAACAAAATAAAATAGTGGGGTGGTGGCTACCAACCAGTATGGGCCTGGTTATGCCCCCATCCGAAAAGAAGGGGATAACAGTCTTTCAGCTCTCCCCCGCACACTAAAACATCTTATCCAATGGCAAGCAAGAGGACATTTGATTATTTTTGGTTTTTGTTTTACATTTGGGCCATGAGAGCTTGGTAACTCTCAAAATCATCCAACTTGGAATGGTGAAGGCTGCAATTTTTTTTACTTTGGGATGCTGCCATGTAGAAAAATCCACAAGACCTAGACACATCTGAAAACTAAACATCTAGTTGATTCCAGGGTGGTGTGCTTCACATGCACCTGCACCATTTCCTTACCCACAATGCCCTGCAAACCTGCAACTTTGCTGGAAAGCACACCTCTTTCCCACATTTTTGTGATGGAACCTTCCGGAATCTGCAGTAATTCACAAAATTCCTACCACCCAGCATTGTCTCATCTATACCGATAAAATTTCTGCTGCACTTTTCAGCCTAAAAATGTTTTTTTTCAAACTGCCCTTTTGGACCCACTTTGGTTCACCCTCAATTTCGACGTGTTTTTGGCTCTTCCCTGTCACAAACACTTGGCCCACCTACACAAGTGAGGTATAATTTTTACCGGGAGACTGAGGGGAACGTTGGGTGGTGCAGTGATCCCACAAAGAAATGTGGGAAAAATTTGATTTTTAAGCTAAATTTGCAGTTTGCTGAGGATTCTGGGTAAGAAAATATTGGGGGATCCACCCAAGTCACACCTCCCTTGACTCCCTCGGGTGTCACCCCATCTTGGATTCCACTAGGTCTCTAGTTTTCAAAAATGCACAGGTTTGGTAGGTTTCCCCAGGTGGCGGCTGAGCTAGAAGCCAAAATCCACAGGTAGGCACTTTCCAAAAAACACCTCTGTTTTCTTTGAGAAAATGTGATGTGTCCATTTTGTGTTTTGGGGCATTTCCTGTGGCGGGCACTAGGCCTACCCACACAAGTGAGGTACCAATTTTATCGGGAGACTTGGGGGAATGCTGGGTGGAAGGAAATTTGTGGCTCCTCTCAGACTCCAGAACTTTCTGTCACCGAAATGTGAGGAAAAAGTGTTTTTTTAGCCACATCTTGAGGTTTGCAAAGGATTCTGGGTAACAGAACCTGGTGAGAGCCTGACAAGTCACCCCATCTTGGATTCCCCTAGGTCTCTAGTTTTAATAAATGCACAGGTTTGGTAGGTTTCCCTAGGTGGCGGCTGAGCTAGAGGCCAAAATCCACAGGTAGGCACTTTGCAAAAAACACCTCTGTTTTCTTTGAGAAAATGTGATGTGTCCACTTTGTGTTTTGGGGCATTTCCTGTCGCGGGCACTAGGCCTACCCACACAAGCGAGGTAGTATTTTTATCGGGAGACTTGGGGGAACATAGAATAGCAAAACAAGTGTTATTGCCCCTTGTCTTTCTCTAAATTTTTTCCTTCCAAATATAAGACAGTGTGTAAAAAAGACGTCTATTTGAGAAATGCCCTGTAATTCACATGCTAGTATGGGCACCCCAGAATTCAGAGATGTGTAAATAACCACTGCTCCTCAACACCTTATCTTATGTCCATTTTGGAAATACAAAGGTTTTCTTGATACCTATTTTTGACTCTCTATATTTCAGCAAATGAATTGCTGTATACCCAGTATAGAATGAAAACCCACTGCAAGGTGCAGCTCATTTATTGGCTCTGGGTGCCTAGGGTTCTTGATGAACCTACAAGCCCTATATATCCCCGCAACCAGAAGAGTCCAGCGGACGTAACAGTATATTGCTTTCAAAAATCTGACATTGCAGGAAAAAGTTACAGACTAAAACGTGGCAAAAAATGACTGGTTTTTTTTCACCTCAATTTCAATATTCTTTTATTTTAGCTGCTATTTTCTGTAGGAAACTCTTGTAGGATCTACACAAATTACCAATTCAGAATTTTGTCTACTTTTCAGAAATGTTTAGGTTTCTGGGATCCAGCATTGGCTTCACACCCATTTCTGTCACTGACTGGAAGGAGGCTGAAAGCACAATTTTTTTTTAAAATGGGGTATGTCCCAGTAAAATGCCAAAATTGTGTTGACAAATTGGGTTTTCTGATTCAAGTCTGCCTGTTCCTGAAATCTGGGAAGCTGGTGATTTTACCACCGCAAACCCTTTGTTGATGCCGTTTTCAGGGAAAAAAACACAAGCCTTCTTCTGCAGCCCTTTTTCCCATTTTTTTTTTAAAAAAACGAAATTTTCACTGTATTTTGGCTAATTTCTTGGCCTCCTTCAGGGGAACCCACAAAGTCTGGTTACCTCTAGAATTCCTAGGATGTTGGTAAAAAAGGAGTCAAATTTGGTGTGGGTAGCTTATGTGGACAAAACGTTATGAGGTCCTAAGCGAGAACTATTCCAAATTGGCAAAAAAAAGGCCGGGCACAGGAGGGGGAAAAGGCCTGACAGCGAAGGGGTTAAGGATATTTTACTGTATACATTGGATCAAGAAGCACTACAAACACATATGTTTCCTGTTCCGTACACTCTTTTTTTACAGTCTCTTTTTTGCTTTTTAACTGTTTTTAGATTGCAGGATTATTTGCTATATATATAATGAATAATGTTTGAAATTATATTTCATGTACTTTTATGGTTTCAAGTGAGACCGAATAAAGTTATTTTGTCTGTCTGTCTGGCAAGTATATCTAGCGAAGCAGTACTACAGAGAGAGTAGGAAGTGCTAAAGAGGGAAAAATCAGCAAATAAAGCTTTCTGAGTAGCTGATTCTGTGGGACTGGGACCAGTCCCACAACACTGAATGGTTTGATTTGCTGTCCGCAACATGAAGAAAAACGTTGTGGTCACCAATTTAGAACTCAGGGTATTGGTCTCTGTGTCCTGAACATTAAAATAAAATAACATATAAGTGTATAAGTGTCAGGATAGGGGTGACCTATGGGGGGTTGGCAGTATGCAATGGGGAGTTGGCTGTCTGTTAGGTGTTGGCCGCAGGGCACACCACAGGCCAGGCCCTGTGCCGAATCCCCCGCATTGCATGGCCAAACACTATGGGCCAGATGTATCAAAGAATTTTGCATTCGCAAACGGTGCGAATTGCAAAATTCGGCCATTTGCGAATGCAAAATCACTTTCTGAATGTAAGAAAGGCATTTGCAGTGCAATTTTAAGGAATCGCTAAAATAGCGATTGTAGGAGGCTGGACTGGCTTGTAGTGAGTACCAAGGGGTACTTGCACCTTGCACCAGGCCCAGTTATCCCTTATTAGTGTATAGGGTGTCTAGCAGCTTAGGCTGATAGATAATGGTAGCTTAGCAGAGCAGCTTAGGCTGAACTAGGAGACGTATGAAGCTACTACAGTACCACTTAGTGTCATATGCACAATATCATAAGAAAACACAATACACAGTTATACTAAAAATAAAGGTACTTTATTTTTATGACAATATGCCAAAGTATCTCAGAGTGTACCCTCAGTGAGAGGATAGGAAATATACACAAGATATATATACACAATAGCAAAAATATGCAGTATAGTCTTAGAAAACAGTGCAAACAATGTATAGTTACAATAGGATGCAATGGGGAAACATAGGGATAGGGGCAACACAAACCATATACTCCAAAAGTGGAATGCGAACCACGAATGGACCCCAAACCTATGTGACCTTGTAGAGGGTCGCTGGGACTATTAGAAAATAGTGAGAGTTAGAAAAATAACCCTCCCCAAGACCCTGAAAAGTGAGTGCAAAGTGCACTAAAGTTCCCCTAAGGACAAAGAAGTCGTGTTAGAGGAATAATGCAGGAAAGACACAAACCAGCAATGCAACAACTGTGGATTTCCAATCTAGGGTACCTGTGGAACAAGGGGACCAAGTCCAAAAGTCAAAAGCAAGTCGGAGATGGGCAAATGCCCAGGAAATGCCAGCTGCGGGTGCAAAGAAGCTTCTACTGGACAGAAGAAGCTGAGGTTTCTGCAGGATCGAAAAAGGCTAGAGACTTCCCCTTTGGTGGACGGATCCCTCTCGCCTTGGAGAGTTGTGCAGAAGTGTTTTCCCGCCAAAAGAATGCCAACAAGCCTTGCTAGCTGCAAATCGTGCGGTTAGCATTTTTGGACGCTGCTGAGGCCCAGGAGGGACCAGGAGGTCGCAAATTGGACCAGCAGAGAGAAGGGACGTCGAGCAAGACAAGGAGCTCTCTCTGAAGCCAGTAGCACCCAGAGAAGTGCCAGAAACAGGCACTACAAGAATGCATGAAACCGTGCTTGCCGAAGTTGCACAAAGGAGTCCCACGTCGCCGGAGACCAACTTAGAAAGTCGTGCAATGCAGGTTAGAGTGCCGTGGACCCAGGCTTGGCTGTGCACAAAGGAATTCCGCCGGAAGTGCACAGGGGCTGGAGTAGCTGCAAAGTTGCGGTTCCCAGCAATGCAGCCCAGCGAGGTGAGGCAAGGACTTACCTCCACCAAACTTGGACTGAAGAGTCACTGGACTGTGGGGGTGACTTGGACAGAGTCGCTGGATTCGAGGGACCTCGCTCGTCGTGCTGAGAGGAGACCCAGGGACCGGTAATGCAGCTTTTTGGTGCCTGCGGTTGCAGGGGGAAGATTCCATCGACCCACGGGAGATTTCTTCGGAGCTTCTGGTGCAGAGAGGAGGCAGACTACCCCCACAGCATGCACAAGCAGGAAAACAGTCGAGAAGGTGGCAGGATCAGCGTTACAGAGTTGCAGTAGTCGTCTTTGCTACTATGTGGCAGGTTTGCAGGCTTCCAGCGCGGTCAGCAGTCGATTCCTTGGCAGAAGGTGAAGAGAGAGATGCAGAGGAACTCGGATGAGCTCTTGCATTCGTTATCTAAAGTTTCCCCAGAGACAGAGGCCCTAAATAGCCAGAAAAGAGGGTTTGGCTACCTAGGAGAGAGGACAGGCTAGCAACACCTGAAGGAGCCTATCACAAGGAGTCTCTGACGTCACCTGGTGGCACTGGCCACTCAGAGCAGTCCAGTGTGCCAGCAGCACCTCTGTTTCCAAGATGGCAGAGGTCTGGAGCACACTGGAGGAGCTCTGGACACCTCCCAGGGGAGGTGCAGGTCAGGGGAGTGGTCACTCCCCTTTCCTTTGTCCAGTTTCGCGTCAGAGCAGGGCTAAGGGGTCCCCTGAACCGGTGTAGACTGGCTTATGCAGAATTGGGCACCTCTGTGCCCAACAAAGCATTTCCAGAGGCTGGGGGAGGCTACTCCTCCCCTGCCTTCACACCATTTTCCAAAGGGAGAGGGTGTCACACCCTCTCTCAGAGGAAGTTCTTTGTTCTGCCATCCTGGGCCAGGCCTGGCTGGACCCCAGGAGGGCAGATGCCTGTCTGAGGGGTTGGTAGCAGCAGCAGCTGCAGTGAAACCCCAGGAAGGGCAGTTTGGCAGTACCAGGGTCTGTGCTACAGACCACTGGGATCATGGAATTGTGCCAACAATGCCAGGATGGCATAGAGGGGGCAATTCCATGATCTTAGACATGTTACATGGCCATATTCGGAGTTACCATTGTGAAGCTACATATAGGTAGTGACCTATATGTAGTGCACGCGTGTAATGGTGTCCCCGCACTCACAAAGTTCAGGGAATTGGCTCTGAACAATGTGGGGGCACCTTGGCTAGTGCCAGGGTGCCCTCACACTAAGTAACTTTGCACCTAACCTTTACCAGGTAAAGGTTAGACATATAGGTGACTTATAAGTTACTTAACTGCAGTGTAAAATGGCTGTGAAATAACGTGGACGTTATTTCACTCAGGCTGCAGTGGCAGGCCTGTGTAAGAATTGTCAGAGCTCCCTATGGGTGGCAAAAGAAATGCTGCAGCCCATAGGGATCTCCTGGAACCCCAATACCCTTGGTACCTCAGTACCATATACTAGGGAATTATAAGGGTGTTCCAGTAAGCCAATGTAAATTGGTAAAAATGGTCACTAGCCTGTTAGTGACAATTTGGAAAGAAATGAGAGAGCATAACCACTGAGGTTCTGATTAGCAGAGCCTCAGTGAGACAGTTAGTCACTACACAGGTAACACATTCAGGCACACTTATGAGCACTGGGGCCCTGGGTTACCAGGGTCCCAGTGACACATACAACTAAAACAACATATATACAGTGAAAAATGGGGGTAACATGCCAGGCAAGATGGTACTTTCCTACACAACCCCCCCCCCCCAAACGAAGGACAATAAGACTAGCCATGACCTGATGAGTCTTCATTGTCTAAGTGGAAATATCTGGAGAGTCCATCTGCATTGGAGTGGCTACTCCCAGGTCTATGTTCCACTGTATAGTCCATTCCCTGTAGGGATATGGACCACCTCAACAATTTAGGATTTTCACCTTTCATTTGTTTTAGCCAAAGTAGAGGTTTGTGGTCTGTCTGAACAATGAAGTGAGTGCCAAACAGGTATGGCCTCAACTTCTTCAGTGCCCAGACCACAGCAAAGGCCTCCCTCTCAATGGCAGACCAACGCTTTTCTCTAGGGGTCAACCTCCTACTAATAAAAGCAACAGGTTGATCCTGGCCCTCAGAATTAAGTTGTGATAGGACTGCCCCTACTCCTAATTCAGATGCATCAGTTTGGACATAGAATTTTTTAGAGTAACAAGGGCTTTTCAGAACAGGTGCAGAGCACATGGCCTGCTTCAGCTCCTCAAAAGCTTTCTGACAGTTTGCTGTCCATAATACCTTTTTAGGCATTTTCTTGGATGTGAGGTCATTAAGAGGGGCTGCAATGGAGCCATAGTTCTTAATGAACCTCCTGTAATACCCAGTGAGGCCTAGGAAGGCTCTCACCTGAGTCTGAGTGGTAGGGGGAACCCAATCAATAATTGTTTGGATTTTCCCCTGAAGTGGTGCAATCTGTTCCCCACCAACAAGGTGTCCCAGATAAACCACCTTACCCTGCCCTATCTGGCACTTTGAAGCCTTGATAGTGAGGCCTGCCTTTTGCAGGGCCTCCAAAACTTTCCATAGGTGGACCAGGTGATCATCCCAGCTGGAGCTAAAGACAGCTATATCGTCCAAATATGCTGCACTGAAAGCTTCCAGCCCTTGCAGGACTGTGTTCACCAACCTCTGAAAAGTGGCAGGTGCATTTTTCAAACCAAAAGGCATTACAGTAAACTGGTAATGTCCTCCAATGGTTGAAAATGCAGTCTTAGGTTTAGCATCTTCTGACAATTTGATCTGCCAATACCCTGCAGTCAAATCAAAAGTGCTTAGATACTTGGCAGATGCCAGTGTATCTATGAGCTCATCTGCCCTGGGTATAGGGTGAGCATCAGTTTTGGTTACCAAGTTGAGACCTCTATAGTCTACACAAAACCGCATTTCCTTCTTTCCATCTTTGGAATGGGGATTTGGTACCAGTACCACAGGAGAAGCCCATGGACTGTCAGAGTGCTTAACCACTCCTAGTTCTAACATTTTCTGGACCTCTTGCTTTATGCAGTCCCTGACATGGTCAGGCTGCCTATAGATCTTACTTTTGACAGGTAAACTGTCTCCAGTATCTATAGTGTGCTCACACCAAGAAGTGGTACCTGGCACAGTAGAGAAGAGTTCAGAGAATTGATCTAGGAGATTTATGCAATTGTCTTTCTGCTCAGCAGAAAGACAATCAGCCAAAACTACACCTTCCACAAGAGCATCTTGTTCTGTGGAAGAGAAGAGATCAGGTAGAGGATCACTGTCTTCTTCCTGTCCCTCATCAGTTGCCATGAGCAGGGTGAGATCAGCCCTGTCATAGTAGGGTTTCAGGCGGTTGACATGGAGCACCCTAAGGGGACTCCTGGCAGTGCCTAAGTCAACTAAATAGGTGACTTCTCCCTTCTTTTCAACAATTGTGTGGGGTCCACTCCATTTATCTTGGAGTGCTCTTGGGGCCACAGGCTCCAAGACCCACACTTTCTGCCCTGGTTGGTACTGAACCAAAACAGCCTTCTGATCATGCCATTGCTTCTGGAGCTCTTGGCTGGCCTGAAGGTTTTTACTGGCCTTTTTCATGTACTCAGCCATCCTTGATCTGAGGCCAAGTACATAATCCACAATATCCTGCTTAGGAGCTTTTAAAGGTTGTTCCCAACCCTCCTTTACAAGTGTGAATAGACCCCTAACAGGGTGTCCAAAAAGAAGTTCAAAGGGGCTGAAGCCCACTCCTTTCTGGGGTACCTCCCTGTAGGCAAAAAGGTGGCATGGTAGAAGGATATCCCATCTCCTGCGGACTTTTTCAGGGAGACCCATAATCATGCTTTTGAGAGTTTTATTAAATCTCTCCACCAGTCCATTTGTTTGTGGATGATAGGGTGTTGTGAACTTGTACGTTACACCACACTCCTTCCACATGGCCTTTAAGTATGCAGACATGAAATTGCTTCCCCTGTCTGATACTACTTCCTTTGGGAAGCCCACCCTGGAAAATATTCCCAGGAGGGCCTTTGCCACTGCAGGTGCTGTAGTGGTCCGTAAAGGAATAGCTTCAGGATATCTTGTGGCATGGTCCACTACCACCAAGATAAATCTATTGCCTGAAGCAGTAGGAGGGTCAAGGGGGCCAACTATGTCAACCCCTACCCTTTCAAAGGGAACCCCAACCATAGGCAGTGGAATAAGGGGTTCCTTTGGGGTGCCACCTGTCTTGCCACTGGCTTGACAGGTTTCACAGGACTTACAAAATTCCTTTGTGTCCTCAGACATCCTAGGCCAATGAAACAATGGAACCAGTCTGTCCCAAGTTTTCATTTGACCCAGGTGCCCAGCTAGGGGAATGTCATGTGCCAGTGTTAGGAGGAACTTTCTGTACTCCTGAGGAATCACTAATCTCCTGGCAGCTCCAGGTTTAGGATCCCTATGCTCAGTGTACAAGAGGTTGTCCTCCCAGTAAACTCTGTGAGAGTCACTGACATCCCCATTAGCCTGTTTGACAGCTTGCTGTCTGAGACCCTCTAATGTGGGACAGGTTTGCTGTGCCACACTCAGCTCCTCTCTGGCAGGCCCCCCTTCACCCAAAAGCTCAGCAGTGTCTGCTTCCAGCTCCTCTGGTGTAGGTTCTGCACAGGGAGGGAATTCTTCTTCCTCAGAAGTAGAATCCACTGTAGAGGGAGGGATAGTAGGAAGTGGTTTGCTTCTACTAGCCCTAGCTTTAGGGAGCACTTGGTCCATTGTTCCAGGATCCAAGCTTCCCTGTCCTTTTTGCTTTTTGGCCTGAGCCCTTGTCAAAGCAAAAATATGCCCTGGGATGCCCAGCATTGCTGCATGGGCCTCCAACTCCACATCTGACCAAGCTGATGTCTCCAAATCATTCCCTAATAGACAGTCTACAGGTAAATCTGAAGCTACCACAACTTTCTTTGGACCAGTAACCCCCCCCCAGTTGAGATTAACAACAGCCATGGGGTGGCTAAGTGTGTTGTTGTGAGCATCGGTTACTTGGTACTGGTGACCAAGTAGGTGTTGTTCAGGGTGGACCAGTTTCTCTATGACCATAGTCACACTGGCACCAGTGTCCCTGTAGGCCTGAACCTCAACACCATTTATTAGGGGTAGCTGCTTGTACTTATCCATATTAAGGGGACAAGCAACTAAGGTGGCTAAATCAATAGCCCCCTCAGAGACTAACACAGCCTCTGTGGCCTCCCTAACAAGGCCAACCCCAACTAAGTTACCAATAGTGAGCCCAGCTACTCCCTTGGATTGGCTATTAGTAGGTTTGCTCCCACCACCACTGCTATTAGTAGGGACACTAGGTGTAGCAGTAGGGGTTGTAGTGGTAGGAGGCTTGGTGCCTTTCTTTGGACAACTGGGATCTGTTGTCCAATGGCCTTTTATTTTACATAAATAGCACCATGGTTTCTTTTCCTTGTTCTGATTAAAAGAGGATTTGGGCCCACCACCCCCACCAGAGTGTTTTTGTGGGCCTGATGAAGACTAATTTTTAGATTTGTCCCCACCCTTGTCAGAAGACTTACCATCCTTCTTTTTGTTGCCATCTTTGTCACCCCCTGTATGAACTTTTCTGTTCACTCTTGTTCTGACCCATTTGTCTGCCTTCT
This sequence comes from Pleurodeles waltl, assembly GCF_031143425.1. Classification (NCBI taxonomy): domain Eukaryota; kingdom Metazoa; phylum Chordata; class Amphibia; order Caudata; family Salamandridae; genus Pleurodeles; species Pleurodeles waltl. The sequence goes on along the minus strand of NC_090437.1, from coordinate 364,869,091 downwards.
TTCCCAATTCTTGGGGAGAGGTCAGATCAGAGTCCACCAAGTACTGGTGCAACAAATCAGACACACAATTATTAAGAATATGCTCTCTCAGGATCAAGTTATACAGGCTGTCATAATCAGTAACTTTACTGCCATGTAACCACCCCTCCAAGGCCTTCACTGAATGGTCAATGAAATCAACCCAGTCTTGTGAAGACTCCTTTTTGGTCTCTCTGAACCTTATCCTGTATTGTTCAGTGGTTAAGCCATAACCATCCAGGAGTGCATTCTTAAGAACTTGGAAATTATTAGCATCATTTTCTTTCACAGTAAGGAGCCTATCCCTACCTTTTCCACTAAATGATAGCCATAGGATAGCAGCCCACTGCCTTTGAGGGACATCCTGTACAACACAGGCCCTCTCAAGTGCAGCAAACCACTTGTTAATGTCATCCCCCTCCTTATAAGGGGGAACTATCTTGTGCAGATTCCTGGAATCATGCTCTTTTACAGGATGACTATGGGGAATACTGCTGCTGCCACCATGGGTTCCTAAACCCAGTTTCTGTCTCTCCTTCTCTACTTCTAAAGTCTGTCTATCCAAATCCAGCTGTTGCTTCTTGAGCTTCAGTCTGGTTTGTTCCACTCTCAATCTATTGAGCTCCCTTTCCAACAATCTGTCATCAGGGTGGGTGGGAGGGACATGCTTTGAACCAGAAGTATGGTGAGAATGGACAGAAGGAGACCTGTCCCTTACAGAAGCCACCCTAACAGCTTGGCTAACAGAAACATCACTACCAGTATGGTGAGAATAAATGCTTTTGCTATGATGTGAGACAACACTATTTATATGGTGTGGCTCATCATCATTACCAACTATGCTAGACTGTCTAGTAATGGGCAGGCTAGGAAGTTTCTTTCCTGAATCTTTTCCTGGGGGAGTCCCTGGATCTGATTGAGAACCATTAGCTACTTTTTCTACAGATTGGGCACTTATGGCCTTATCCTGTACTCTAAGCATGTTAATTAACAGTTCTAAGGAAGGATTCTTCCCTACACTCAAACCTCTCTCTATGCAGAGATTCCTTGCTCCTTTCCAGCTAAGGTGATCATATGCAATTTTGGACAGATCAACATTTTGGCCTGTGCCAGACATTTTTAGAGAGAGATAAAGTGATAGTAAAAGATAAAAAGTTTGTCAGAGCTTTTAGAAAGACAGAGAAAAAAACTTTTAAAACTTTTTAGAACTTTTTAGAAAGTTAGAAGTACTTTTCAGCACTTAGAAAAGAGTGAAAAGAGGAAATGCAAAACTTTTTGGCTATGTGTATATACACTGACCTTGTTTTGTATATTTTTCTCTTATGAAAAGTACAATGACAAGAGTGGTAAGTAGTCTCAAAGCACTTATCCCACCGCTGCACAACCAATGTAGGAGGCTGGACTGGCTTGTAGTGAGTACCAAGGGGTACTTGCACCTTGCACCAGGCCCAGTTATCCCTTATTAGTGTATAGGGTGTCTAGCAGCTTAGGCTGATAGATAATGGTAGCTTAGCAGAGCAGATTAGGCTGAACTAGGAGACGTGTGAAGCTACTACAGTACCACTTAGTGTCATATGCACAATATCATAAGAAAACACAATACACAGTTATACTAAAAATAAAGGTACTTTATTTTTATGACAATATGCCAAAGTATCTCAGAGTGTACCCTCAGTGAGAGGATAGGAAATATACACAAGATATATATACACAATAGCAAAAATATGCAGTATAGTCTTAGAAAACAGTGCAAACAATGTATAGTTACAATAGGATGCAATGGGGAAACATAGGGATAGGGGCAACACAAACCATATACTCCAAAAGTGGAATGCGAACGACGAATGGACCCCAAACCTATGTGACCTTGTAGAGGGTCGCTGGGACTATTAGAAAATAGTGAGAGTTAGAAAAATAACCCTCCCCAAGACCCTGAAAAGTGAGTGCAAAGTGCACTAAAGTTCCCCTAAGGACAAAGAAGTCGTGTTAGAGGAATAATGCAGGAAAGACACAAACCAGCAATGCAACAACTGTGGATTTCCAATCTAGGGTACCTGTGGAACAAGGGGACCAAGTCCAAAAGTCACAAGCAAGTCGGAGATGGGCAAATGCCCAGGAAATGCCAGCTGCGGGTGCAAAGAAGCTTCTACTGGACAGAAGAAGCTGAGGTTTCTGCAGGAATGAAAAGGGCTAGAGACTTCCCCTTTGGTAGACGGATCCCTCTCGTTTTGGAGAGTTGTGCAGAAGTGTTTTCCCGCCAAAAGAATGCCAACAAGCCTTGCTAGCTGCAAATCGTGCGGTTAGCGTTTTTGGACGCTGCTGAGGCCCAGGAGGGACCAGGAGGTCGCAAATTGGACCACGAGAGAGAGGGACGTCGAGCAAGACAAGGAGCTCTCTCTGAAGCCAGTAGCACCCAGAGAAGTGCCAAAAACAGGCACTACAAAGATGCATGAAACGGTGCTCGCCGAAGTTGCACAAAGGAGTCCCACGTCGCCGGAGACCAACTTAGAAAGTCGTGCAATGCAGGTTAGAGTGCCGTGGACCCAGGCTTGGCTGTGCACAAAGGAATTCCGCAGGAAGTGCACAGGGGCTGGAGTAGCTGCAAAGTCGCGGTTCCCAGCAATGCAGCCCAGCGAGGTGAGACAAGGACTTACCTCCACCAAACTTGGACTGAAGAGTCACTGGACTGTGGGGGTCACTTGGACAGAGTCGCTGGATTCGAGGGACCTCACTCGTCGTGCTGAGAGGAGACCCAAGGGACCGGTAATGCAGCTTTTTGGTGCCTGCGGTTGCAGGGGGAAGATTCCGTCGACCCACGGGAGATTTCTTCGGAGCTTCTGGTGCAGAGAGGAGGCAGACTACCCCCACAGCATGCACAAGCAGGAAAACAGTCGAGAAGGCGGCAGGATCAGCGTTACAGAGTTGCAGTAGTCGTCTTTGCTACTATGTTGCAGGTTTGCAGGCTTCCAGCGCGGTCAGCAGTCGATTCCTTGGCAGAAGGTGAAGAGAGAGATGCAGAGGAACTCGGATGAGATCTTGCATTCGTTATCTAAAGTTTCCCCAGAGACAGAGACCCTAAATAGCCAGAAAAGAGGGTTTGGCTACCTAGGAGAGATGATAGGCTAGCAACACCTGAAGGAGCCTATCACAAGGAGTCTCTGACGTCACCTGGTGGCACTGGCCAGTCAGAGCAGTCCAGTGTGCCAGCAGCACCTCTGTTTCCAAGATGGCAGAGGTCTGGAGCACACTGGAGGAGCTCTGGACACCTCCCAGGGGAGGTGCAGGTCAGGGGAGTGGTCACTCCCCTTTCCTTTGTCCAGTTTCGCGCCAGAGCAGGGCTAAGGGGTCCCCTGAACCGGTGTAGACTGGCTTATGCAGAATTGGACACCTCTGTGCCCAACAAAGCATTTCCAGAGGCTGGGGGAGGCTACTCCTCCCCTGCCTTCACACCATTTTCCAAAGGGAGAGGGTGTCACACCCTCTCTCAGAGGAAGTTCTTTGTTCTGCCATCCTGGGCCAGGCCTGGCTGGACCCCAGGAGGGCAGATGCCTGTCTGAGGGGTTGGTAGAGGCAGCAGCTGCAGTGAAACCCCAGGAAGGGCAGTTTGGCAGTACCAGGGTCTGTGCTACAGACCACTGGGATCATGGAATTGTGCCAACAATGCCAGGATGGCATAGAGGGGGCAATTCCATGATCTTAGACATGTTACATGGCCATATTCGGAGTTACCATTGTGAAGCTACATATAGGTAGTGACCTATATGTAGTGCACACGTGTAATGGTGTCCCCGCACTCACAAAGTTCAGGGAATTGGCTCTGAACAATGTGGGGGCACCTTGGCTAGTGCCAGGGTGCCCACACACTAAGTAACTTAGCACCCAACCTTTACCAGGTAAAGGTTAGACATATAGGTGACTTATAAGTTACTTAAGTGCAGTGTAAAATGGCTGTGAAATAACGTGTGCGTTATTTCACTCAGGCTGCAGTGGCAGGCCTGTGTAAGAATTGTCAGAGCTCCCTATGGGTGGCAAAAGAAATGCTGCAGCCCATAGGGATCTCGTGGAACCCCAATACCCTGGGTACCTCAGTACCATATACTAGGGAATTATAAGGGTGTTCCAGTAAGCCAATGTAAATTGGTAAAAATGGTCACTAGCCTGTTAGTGACAATTTGGAAAGAAATGAGAGAGCATAACCACTGAGGTTCTGATTAGCAGAGCCTCAGTGAGACAGTTAGTCACTACACAGGTAACACATTCAGGCACACTTATGAGCACTGGGGCCCTGGGTTACCAGGGTCCCAGTGACACATACAACTAAAACAACATATTTGCAGTGAAAAATGGGGGTAACATGCCAGGCAAGATGGTACTTTCCTACAGCGATTCCTTAAAATTGCGACCCCATTTAGAGAATCGCAAATTGCGATTCTCTAAATAAGAAATCGCAAATAAGGAATCCTTATTTGCGATTTCTTAAGCACATGTATGAAGCAATTCCTTAATGCAAATTGGCATTAATGAATCGATAATTACCACCAAGTTGAACTTGGTGGTAACCATGTGCAAAATTTAAAAATGCATTTAAAATGCATTTTTAAATTGTACATGTAAAGCATACATGCCCTTTTGGCATGTGTGCTCCTTACATGTCACCCAATAAATTTTGGGGTGCAGCAGAGGGGTCCTTAGGCCCCCAGCACCCTGGGGTTTTGCATTTCAAAAATTGCGATTTCTGGTTCAGAAATTGCAATTTTGGAAATGCAAAAAATTCGCAGATATGGGCCAACAGGCCCATAGCTGCAAATGGGGCTGGTATTGCAATTTGCGATTCGGTAATAGCATTTGCGATTTTTAAGAAATCGCTATTACCGAATCGCAAATGTGATACATGGCACCTTGCGAGTCGGAAATAGTGATTTCTTAAAAATCGCTATTTCCAAATCGCAAAGGGCCGTGATGATACATCTTGCCCTATATGCTGCAGGTTGTTGGTATAGTTAGGTAAAAATAAATACAAATATAAATAAACTGATACTGCTGCTCCAACACAAGCTAACCAAGTCTACAAGGTTGGCTGCTCAGAATAGTTTACCACTCTTCATGCATGATGTTAACATTTTTATGAGCGATCATTCTAATGGAGAAACTTAGCACTTTGGAAATCTTTCCTACTAATCTTCTATTTTTAAGCAGGCTCTTTCTGGAATGGACTGGGAGAAACACTTCTTCCATCAAGCCTAACTACGAGAGCTTACTTAATCTCTTAAATTGCCTCTTGATTGTAACTTCTTTGTTCTTTTGTTATTTCTCCTTCACTTTAATAGTGCTCTGAAGGCACCAGCATCTACACCATAAAGAAAATACTAAGGAGCTCAATGCAAGTTTTTAGAAAACCCAATGCAGCTGTTAAAGGCAACGAGCAGTCGAACAAAGACTGCAATTGTTGTACAGAAAGAATTGTACCTTAGTTTGCTTTTCCTGATTACATTTCCTCAGTAAAAGCAGGCAGAACATATCTAGGAAAGGTGCTCAGACTGAGGGAAAATCTGTGGAAATTGTTTTTTCCTCTAAGTAGTCTACATTCTAAGGGTAGAAACTTGAAATAATGCAATAGGATTTAGTGTGGTTTTATCGCATCATTTTAAAGTGGGATTCAAAATGGACCCCTAAATAAAACCCTGCATTTATAAAGTCAATAGATATCAACATTTTTTGTGATGTAACAACAGTGGATGCTCATGACAGTGACCTTTAGATGGGTTTGTAAAAACCTTACAAATAGATTAAAAATGGCTGCCACAGATGCATGTGCATTCACAGTAGTCATGTTTGGGGATAAGCTGTTTTACCACCTGTGGGCCCGGCCTACAACTCCCAGCTTTGTTCCTGGAGACAGGAGGGCTGCCACATCATTGTTGTGCTTGGAGGCACAATTGCAGGACAGGAAGGTCCCTGCTGAGCGGGATGTGCTGTTTCACCACCTGGAAGCCCGGACTGCAACTCTCAGCATTGGACCTGGAGAAAGGAGGGCTGCCACATCATTGTTGTGCCCAGAGGTGCTATCAAAGGACAGGCAGGTCCTCACTGCATGGGACGTGCTGTTTCACTGCCGGGGGGCCCGGACTGCAACTCCCAGCATCGCCCCAGCATTGCCCCAGCATCGCCCCAGCATCACCCCTGGAGACAGAAGGGCTACCACGAGGTGCGGATAAAGGACAGGCTGATCCTTGCAGCATGGGATGCACCCGGGCTATGCCCGGGAGAAGACCTGGCCAAAAGCGGGCTGGTTTCCACCCATCTGTGGCCAGACAAGGCCGGGCCCTTTCTCTTGGCCTCATTATCTTTTTTTTGGATGGCCATGGAGAATTCACAGACATATAAGGTACTGTGTGCTACTTATAGTGAGGGCTTCATTAGTTGACCTGAATGTTTATTTGTGTGAGCTGATTCACAGTAACTGATCATGGGCCTGGGACCCCCCCTAGGGGCAGTTATGGGAACACATAAAACAACACTAGCTGCATCTTTCACTAACACCACACAGGAAGGACTTTTACAATGAGCGGTGGGTAAAATAACCAAAGAAATTGAACTTGCAGAAAGAAGGCTGTCTCTATCCTCACCCCCTCTCTGAAACATATATTTAACAGAACTGGGGAGGGGGGTGAGGCAGAGGCTCGGCAGGAAATTCAACCCACTGACCCGCTCTCTCCCATAGTGGTTCGTGACAATTCTCCTAAAAAATCTCTTTACTCAGATTCAGGGGAGGAAGAGAGGCTACAAACTAAGGGCCCCATTTATAAGCCGCTTGTGCTGCCATAGAGTCATTTTGTTTGACACTACAGCGGTGCAAAACAGTCCCCCACCCTGCGCCGTATTTACAAACTGGTGCAATGTCACTATTGTGCCAATTTGTAAAGCCTTGTGGTACATTATACCTGCGCCAGGTATAATATATCCAAAAGAGGTGTTCCCCCGCAGGGAGGCCCAAAAAAATGGCGCAGTGAAATCTACAAGATTTCACCGCGTCATTCGAGCATCATTTTTTAACGTCTATCCAGAGCAGGCGCTAAACTGACGCTAGCCTCTTTTCAATGGGCCTTCCAGAGCTCTGCTGGACTAGTGGCAACATTTTTGACGCTAGTCCAGCAAAGCGCCACAACTGCATAAAAAATGTTGTCACAGTTTTGCTAACGATCGCCACTGTGTGCAGTATTAGAAATACAGTGCTACCATGGTGTCATTGGGGGGGGGCAGGGCCACGGAAGGAAACTGGTGCATCAGAGTCGATGTGCCAGTTCCTTGTAAATGAGGCCCTAATGGAGGGAAAAAGAAAAGGGCTGCGGTTGTTATGAAATCTAAGAAACAAAAGCTCGCTCTCCACAAAAGTGTACATAGCCCCAGTCAGGAGGGAAACTCTGTGGATACTTTTTTGGGCAAAGGGAGGGCTCTGTTGTCACCTGAGGAGTTTTATTCCTATATAGGAAATGTACTTACTGACACTCTGAAATTGATATTGACCCATCTAGGGAAGATTGAGGATCAAATTAAGCATCTAACAAATGTTGATAACAAGGGCCAGCAGTCAAGCTCATTCCGGGCGGACCCTATGAATCAGGATCAGGCCCAATTACGAAAAAGTGATGACTGTGTTGTAGATCCTCCACTAAATGATTGTGTAGAGCCAGCCCAAGGGCATACCATTCAATCTAACTCCAGCATCCCTGTGACTACCATTAACAGGGGAATTAGGGGCATGGATTCTCAGGGCTTACAGCGGAGGGCACAACATAATCGATTATCTAGGATTAAGAGCTTACCCAATCAATTGCAGCCTACTTCTTGGGTTAAATTTAAAGGAGCTTTGGATTTCTTGCACCCTGAGAGCACCCCCTATACAATGGTTTTTGTGGGTGTTCTGCCTTTGGCAGAAGATACATATCAGAGTTGCCAGAGTTTAATGAATAAAGCTGTATTTTGTGGCCCACAGAGTCAACTGGGTTGAACTCACATTGAAACTTATTGAAGGGGACTGTGTTTTCTTAAATTTTAAAGAGCCTGAGGGGCTTATGTATAGGCCCCCACTGCCACCTTGCGATACATTATTGTCATTTATTCTAACGTTAATGTGGCCCAACAAGGCCAAAATCCCCAAGCTGTATTTACAGGGTGGCGCAATGCATGCATTGTTCCACTCTGTGACCCTTTGCGCTACAATATGCCTGCGCCGCCAGGCATAATGTCTGCAAAGGGGGCGTTCCCCCGTTAGGGGAGCCGGAAAAATGGCGGAAGGAAATCTATGAGATTTCCTTACACAATTTTTTCGGCACTTTTAACGTGTGCTCAAGAGCAGGCATTCAAAGGGGCCTTCCTAGAGAATGGGGCCCTATGTACTCTGCAGGAGGGGTGCAATTATTTTGGCGCTACTCCTGCAGAGTACATCAATAGCGTCATGAAAGATGGTGCTATTTCCCCCTACCCTGCTCCATGGTGCGCCGTATTTAAAATACGTCACAAACATGGTGGCGGTAGGGGGGTGCTAAGGGGTGCAGGGAAAGTGGCGCGGCACTCGGTGCAGCGCCCCTTTCCATATATATGCCCCTGAGTGTGTTAATTTTCTATTATCACACCTTAGTTCTGTGAGCATTAACTCTAGTAAAATAAAGGCATGGCAGTTAGTTTTTTTTAATTCCCCCTCAGTGAGTAGAACTCTTAATATATCACAGGGTAGGCCTCACAGGCCATTGCAAAGGCCAGTATCTGCATCATTAAGTGCACATCCCAACCGCTTCGAGGTTTTAACAGGGCTGACAGGTATGACTGACGCCCAGAGTCATCCCCGAAACAGGATACAATTAGTTTTGCTAACACAATTGAGGTTTCCTCTAATAATCCTCTCTTCCCTCAGTTAACCGTAATGAAAACCCTGATATACATAATGTAGATTCTGGCCAAGGATTGAAGTTTTAATCATGGAACATTGCAGGGGTTTGGAATAAACTTCTCAATGAAGACTGGGTCAACTATATTTGAACAAATAATGTTATTTGCTCTCAGGAAACCTGGGCTGTTATATCCCATTGCGAAAAATGGATTTAAATCTTATTGCTCAGCTGCACTACCATGCATCCTCAGCTACTTTTCAATACATTTTTACCATATAAGTATAACATGATTGTTCTCCAAATCTCAAGGTTGTACTGTTTTAAAAGTAGCTGGGTGAAAGTATATACAGAGGTTCCAGTGCAAAACCCTTGATATTCATTTAGAACTAACAGTTTTGCAAAGTCATCCAACCATGAGTAAGGGGCTGACCCAAAAGTCCACTCTACCTATATTCCAAACAACAGGCCTGGCAAGCAGACAGTTAAGTGAAACCTGTCAGTAGCATGGACATTCAAAAGTGAAGAAAATCATTTTCAGTTCGATGGATATCATAATTTACAAAAAAGTATAACGGATGCTTTTCAATACATTTTTTATCATATACATATAAAACATAATTGTTTTCTAAATCTCAAGGTTGTACTGTTTTGCAAGTAACCGGATGAAAATATTTACAGTGAATGCAGTGCAGCCCCTTGATATTAAATTAGAACTGGTAACAGTTGTGTAACTTTCTCTGTGGCAATGGTTCAACACCATTGTGTCTTCTTTATGTATTCATTTGAAAAAAAGTTCCGATTCGCAATACACTTTGTCCATACTGCCCATGGGGACTGTTGACTTGCATTTCCTGTTCCTTCCCTGTTTTTTCTGCAATGCTTGCATGCTTCAGGTCAGTGGCGTGTATGTAGGTCCTATGAGTATTTTTTAATAATACATGGCACAAACACAAAACAGGAAAATGCCTTTCTAGTGTGCACAGTGTTCATGATTCCGCTACACATTATAATTTGTGCTGGCCCACGATTCAAGATGCCTCCCCAGACGGAGACACTTGCCCGTTATTTGGCTGCATGTTCCCTCGAAATCTGTCTTTGTCTCGTCAACGCCATCTGGTTGAACCACACCGGTGACACTGAATCCTAATCAATGACGAACGTGTGTTCAAAACTGAAACAGATTTCAAGCCAGTAATTTGCATGCAAGTCACTCTTTGCCTAGATAGGCACAGCATACATATGAAAGGAACACATTATATAGGATCTAATAGGTAGTTTGTATAGTATATGCCTGAAGCACAAAAATAGAAGTGTTAGAAATGGGGTTTTGGTTGGAAGTCAGGTTACCCCCTGTCTAAGCAAGGACCCCCACTCTAGTCAGGGTAAGTCACACACAATCCAAATTATCCTGTGCCCACCCTCTGGTAGCTTGGCACCGAGCAGTCAGGCTTCACTTAGAAGGCAATTGTAGTGCTTTTGCTCTTAGCTAGTTTTTAAGCACTTACATAACACACCAGAAATGCACTTCTGAGTTCAAAGAAGACTTTTATTGTTGTTAATTCTTCCCCAACCGCAATGTAACTGATGGATTAGTAGATTTCAAGCGCATGTCAATGCACAGTTTGCAATATACACAGCAGGTTATATTTATAAGATATTGAATGCAAAGCAAAACAAATACTTCACCGTGTGGGAAACTATTTACAGCTTCATCTTTCTAGGGTCTGCAAGCTGATGACTCCCTGTCAGCTGCGAGAAAGAGATTCATCTACCCACACGGGATGCTGGCAACTGGCGCCTAGTTCCAGCACGAAGTCAGGCAGATTCGAATCTGAATCTCTGCAGCCTGTGACATTCGTTACAAAGGTGTGCCCCCTCCTCTCAGACTCGGGAAAACTACGCAAGTCTTTGGAGACTGGCCAGGTCTCCGAGACTTCTCCTCTTCCCAGGCTCAAGCGGAGAAAAACAACCAATGTACCCTCTCTTATCAGGTCAAGTCTACTGTGAGAAAAACATCTTGGTTGATCTTGTGCAAAAACACAGCTTGGAAAAATACAGCTTGGATTCTCAACTGCAATGTCTAACTCCCCGTTAAAGGCAATAAGCAGCTAACCTAAATATCAAATGCAATGTCTAGTGTCATGTCAAAGCCAATAGGCATCTGAACTGAATATAAAATGCAATGTCTAATATCATGTCAAAGCCAATAGGCAGCTGAGCTGAATATAAAATGCAATGTATAATATCATGTCAAAGCCAATAGGCAGCTGAGCTGAATATAAAATGCAATGTATAATATCATGTCAAAGCCAATAGGCAGAATACAGAATGTAATGGCTAATGCAATGTCAAAGCCAATAGGCGGCGAAACTGGATACAGAAAGTAATGGCTAATGCCATGTCAAAGCCAATAGGCGGCTCAACTGAACAAAACATACAATGTGCTACTGGTGAACATTGAGCAACTAATATGCGCAGTGGTGAAACACAAAGTCATTGGTCAAACAAAATTAAGCCAATAGGCAGGACAGCAATGTGTAAAGTATTTGTGCAATAAATCATACAATAACACAATATTGCACCACAAAAATACACCACACAGTGTTTAGAAAATATATAATATTTATCTGGATATTTGCAGGTCAAAACGATAAAAGGTGCAATAGAAAATGTAAAGATATCACTGGAAAGTGATATAAAGTGTCTTAAGTCTTTTAAAAGCAAGCAAAGTCTATTTCAAGCACAAATTACCTGGTTTGAGTGAAAAACCTCCGCAAAGGGCCGCAGAGGAGGAGATGCGTGGAAAATGGTGTGTGCGTCGGTTTCGCCCCTTCACACATGGACTTTCATCGTTATTTTCCACGCGGGGAAGATGTTGCGTCGATTTCCGGCACGCGGACGGGTCTCCTCTTCGGAACAAGCTCTGCGCCGACTTTTTCGCCGCACAAGGAGTCCAGTTGCAAGAGAGAAGTCTTTTTGGTCCTGAGACTTCAGGGAACAGGAGGCAAGCTATATCCAAGTCCTTGGAGAGCACTTCTACAGCAAAGCAAGAGAGCAGCAAGACAGCAGGGCAACAGCAAGGCAGCAGTCTTCTGTAGAAAGCAGTCAGGTGAGTCCTTTAGGCAGCCAAGCAGTTCTTCTTGTCAGGGTGCAGGTTCTGGTTCAGGTTTCTTCTCCAGGAAGTGTCTGAGGTGGTAGGGCAGAGGCCCTGTTTTATACCCAAATGTGCCTTTGAAGTGGGGGAGACTTCAATGAGAGGCTTAGAAGTGCACCATGTCCCCTTTCAGTTCAATCCTGTCTGCCAGGGTCCCAGTAGGGGGTGTGGCAGTCCTTTGTGTGAGAGCAGGCCCTCCACCCTCCCAGCCCAGGAAGACCCATTCAAAATGCAGATGTATGCAAGTGAGGCTGAGTACCCTGTGTTTGGGGTGTGTCTGAGTGAATGCACAAGGAGCTGTCAACTAAACCCAGCCAGGCGTGGATTGTAAGGCACAGAAAGATTTAATTGCAGAGAAATGCTCACTTTCTAAAAGTGGCATTTCTAAAATAGTAATATTAAATCCAACTTCACCAGTCAGCAGTATTTTGTATTACCTTTCTGGCCATACTAAATATGACCTTCCTACTCCTTTCAGATCAGCAGCTACCACTTCAACAATGTATGAGGACAGCCCCAATGCTAGCCGATGAAGGGAGCAGGCCTCACAGTAGTGTAAAAATGAATTTAGGCGTTTTACACTACCAGGACATGTAAACTACACAGGTACATGTCCTGCCTTTTACCCACACAGCTCCCTGCTCTAGGGGTTACATAGGGCACACCATAAGGGTGATTTATATGTAGAAAAAGGGGAGTTTTAGGCTTGGCAAGTACTTTTAAATGCCAAGTCGAAGTAACAGTGAAACTGCACACACAGGCCTTGCAATGGCAGGCCTGAGACAAGGTAAAGAGGCTACTTAAGTGGGTGGCACAACCAGTGCTGCAGGCCCACTAGTAGCATTTAATCTACAGGCCCTGGGCACATATAGTGCACTCTACTAGAGACTTATAAGTAAATCAAATAGTCCAATTTGGTGTGATCCAAGGTTACCATGTTTAAAGGGAGAGAGCATATGCACTTTAGCACTGATTAGCAGTGGTAAAGTGCACAGAGTCTAAAAACCAGCAAAACCAGTGTCCAAAAAGTGGAGGGAGACAGGCAAAAAGTTAGGGGTGACCACCCTAAGGCTGTCAGGTCTAACAAGAAGGAACTCCGTACTCATAAAAACATCCCTTTGAACCATGGTGATTTCGGATTTTTTTCTATTCACAGCCGTTGTCTAATTTACTCAAGTAATGTTGGAAAAATCGCAGGTTTTCCAGGAGTATTCTTGGAAATATGACATGTTTACACATTGGTACTCCCACAATGCAGAATTACAGTCTATATTGAGGAAAGTCGTGCCTAAGTGCATTTGCACATTTTCTATTTGTTTCTTTTTTCTCCATAGAGAAAACATGTTTCCACTTGGAGAGCACCGTCCAACACACCTCAAACTTTGGGGGTGCTCCTTTCCCCTTCCAACTCTGAAAGGGGATTTACTTCAGTGTTTTGAAGGAAGAAATCTCGAATCATTACCAGAGTGAGAAAGGCTCATAGGGGAACCTGTAAATGCTCATAACCTCATAAGTTAGTGGGTGTTCAGGAAAAACAAAAACATGCTCGATCCACCTATCCCCACCACTTGCTTTGGTTAACTCCTGTGTAAGTATCTACAGTTACGGCATTCAGTTACACAGGATGTTAGACTTGGCATCCTTGGCGTGGTCTCCCCTAACTTTTTGCCTCAGTTTCCCAGGTTGTTGATGTGTGCTGGGCTCTGTTTTTGTTGTTTTTGTTACTCTGGGCACTTTACCACTGCTATCCAGTGCTAAAGTGCAAGTGCTCATATGTAAACTGTATATGTAAGTGGCTTCCCATGATTGGCATGTTTGATTTACTAGTATGTTCCTAATGCAGTGCACTAGAGGTGTCCAGGTCCTATAAATCAAATGCTACTAGTGGGCCTGCAACACTGGTCGAGCCACCCACATTAGTAGCCCTGTAAAAACGTCTCAGACCTGCCACTGCAGTGTCTGTGCATGCAGTTTGTAGACTGCCAATTCGACCTAAACCTTCCCTTTTCTTACATGTAAGTACCCCTAAGGTAGGCCCTAGGTAGCCCCTGGCAGGATGCAATTATGTTAAAGGTAGGACATGTACTTACGTGTTTTACATGTACTGACAATGAAATACTGCCAATTTAGTTTTTCACTGTTGCAAGGCCTATCTCTCTCATAGGTTAACATGGGGGCTGCCATTAAATATTATTAAAGTGCAGATTCCCTTTGGGAGCAGATAGAAATGTGGAGTTTAGCGTCTCTGAACTCACAAATTAAAAATACATATTTTAGTAAAGTTTATTTTTAGATTGTGTGTTTGAAAATGGCACTTTTAGAAAGTAGACATTTCCTCGATTAAAAGCATCCTGTGACTCTGCCTGTTTGTGGATTCTCTTTCTGGGTCATTTTGACAGTTGGGCTGTTTGCACCTCTCCTCTAGACAGTGACACAAGGGGAGCTGGGGTGTAGTCTGCATATCCCGATGTGCCATCTGTGCTGGGAGGGTGGTGAGGAGTGGTCACTCACACATGAAAGGGCTGTGCCTGCCCTCACACAATGCAGTCTCCAACCCCCAGGTGTGTGTCAGGGGACTGGCCTGGGCAAGGCAGAAACGTACAAACAAGAGAGACTTTCCTTTGAAGTTTGCATACTTCAAAGACAGAAGGGGGTATAAGTAGTGGACCAAAACCCCTGGAAATTAGGTCACTTCTGGAATCAAAAGAGACCTCTGCCAAGTAGAAGAGCTGAAGAGCTGAGGAGAAGTGCTGCCCCTAACTGTGACTGTGCCTTGTTGGGCTATCCTGCAGTTGCTGCTCCTGCCCATGAAAGGGGACAAAGACTGTAATTTGTTGTGCACTCCTGCTTGAGAAGAATCTCCAAGGGCTTGAATTGAGCTTGCTTCCTGTTGTTGAAGTCCAAGGCCATCAAAGACTTCCCCTGCCAGCACCTGGAATCTCTGCTGAGATTCTTGCCCTGCCAAGTAATGCCCTATCCAGTCACTGGGACCTTTAGAGGTGACGCTGGCAGACAAAAATTGAAAATCCACACAGAATGCCGTGCTTGTAAATTTACGCCACACATTCCAGGACGCGGCTGATAAACGACGAGCCGCTGGCTTTGGGGCTGAAATCGACGCTCCACCTGCATCGCGGCTGGAGACCGACACAACACGGCTGGAGAAACGGCATGCAACATCTGCTTATGGAGGCGTATACTGATGCCAACCCCATGCAGCATGGCTTTCTAACATTGTGTGACTGGATTTTCCACACATCGTCCCTGGCCGTCAAAGTCAACCTGCCTCTGTGCGGATCCGAGGTGCCCCGTCTGGAAACCGACACATCACTGTCTTGCAAAGGAGTAAAGTGACGCTTCACTGACCCGACCGGAGAAGGAAACTACACATAGCTCACTTGCGAGTAAGAATTCGGCACATCGCTACCCTTTTCTGACACACGCTTGCCCCTGTGGCTTTATTTTTTACGCTAACCAGGTTCTTTGTAAAACAACAGCCTTTTCACTGTTTTCTAAGGATTAAGACTCTTATTCATTTGAAAATTCCTAACTTGACTTGTGTATATTGGATTTTTTGTCATTTTAGTCTTATTTTGTTTGTTTAAATATTACCTATTTGTTTAAACCTCTGTTGTGTCATATTGTAGTGGTTCACTTTATTACTGTGTATATTTGTACAAATGCTTTACACATTGATTCTGAAGTTAAGCCTGCCTGCTTGTGCCAAGCTACCAAGGGGGTGAGCGGGGGTTAACTGAGTGTTATTCTCTTTAACCCTGACTAGAGTGAGGGTCCTTGCTTGGACCGGGGGTAACCTGACTGCCAACCAAAGACTCCATTTCTAACACAGGAGTAAAATCCATTTGTGTTGCTGGGTATTCCTGTCACTTTAGGCTGCAAACATACGCTAACCATCGAAATTTGCTTTGTAAATCAGGCCGTGATATGTACTCCATCTTTCTCCCTTCCATAGGGTGACCAGGAGTCACAGGTTTGCCAGGACAGTCCCGGTTTTTCACCAGTTGTCCCCGCAGGTTTCGGGAAATTTAGCTCATGTCCCAGTTTTTAAAGAGGGTTGCCTGAAAATGGTGGGAGGTGTTTTTTTCGTTTTCAAAAGCAAAGATACTTTGAAGGTGTTATCAGAAAGCAAATTAATTAACATTCATTACACTGGCTTTAGAAACTGCATTTTATTTATGTTCTTAGTGCCTGTCCTGTAATTCTGTGCCTATAAGCCCTGCCATTCTGTGCACTCGGTTGAAGTAAAGTCCTCCTTCTATTTTTGTGAAACGTCCCGGTTTTTGACTTTAGAAATTCTGGTTACCTACTCTTCTGTAAATATCTTTGTTTAGTACCATTAAAATAAGGGTAATAGTATTAATATACGGTAAGAGGCTAAAACAGAAATGCAGCAGAGGTAGTGTACATGAATACTCAAAAGAGGTCAGTGTCGATTACTATGCTATTCTTACCCCAGAATTAGCAGTATGCACAGAAAAAATAAAATTTATTTTAGAAATGTATTTGTATACACACTTCATCTATATTATTTTCTGTGAGTTGAGTCCTTCAACAGTTCAATTTAGCTTTCTTCAGTAGGAAGCACTTTCATAAAGTCTATTAGAAACAGGAATGCAGTGTAAATACACGTTTGTAACTTGCGTGAGATCCTCTTTGAACAAGAGGCCGCCTTCTGTTTCATCATGTTCAGCATTGTTGTTGAAATCTCTGCTTTGTAGACGACTTAGGTGGTGGCTACTTGGCACATTGCAACACTGTCACTAACTACCCATTCAGACTTAAGCTGGGTCACTGTTACCTGAAAGCACACGGGACTCTGTAAATCAAACACTCACTGGCCATGCATTAGGGAGTGCAAACTCCTCAGCAGAGTCATACAACTTTTATTGTTGGCACATATATTGGTCATGTCACAAAGGGACAGATTTTGAGGAACGTAGTAGCAGCATCATTGACGTCTCTGTGGCATTGCTATGTAAAAATTTAGCTAGGCCTAAACATGCACATCCATGCTGCAGTGGCATGCTTGAGACATGTTTTTCAATGCTACTTTAGTGGGATGCACAATGAGTGCTGGAGGCCCACTAGTAGCATTTAATAGTAGCATTTAATTTACAGACTCTGGGTACCAGTAGTGACGTTACGAGGAATTTACAAGTACATTAAATGGGCCAAGTGGGTGTAGACCAATTTTACCATATTTTAGGGAGAGTGCACAAGCACTTTAGTACTTTTTAGCAAGTAATGTGCACAGACCCTTAAATCCAACAAAAACGGGTTATGTAAAAATCGAGTGGCAAAGGAAAATATGTGACAAATATAATATATTCACCCTGAGATACAGGCTTTAGAGGAATATCCTCCAGAGGTCTGCATGATAATGTCCATCTTTCTATGGTGGCTGAAACTGTTTTGGTGGAACATACTCCATGGCCTTGGCAGATATTTTTAGATAGGTTGTATTGTCCTTCTCTGCACCTTGGGAAGAGGGAAATGCTGCAGTAGTTGTGTACCTCTAAAATTATAAATTAGGCTCATAGTTCCTATAACAAATGAAAGGGTCAATGTAAAATTCAGAAAATGTTGAAGATGCTCATATAAAAGCAGTATTCAATACAGTGGTTCTTATCTGTGATGCATATGTAATATTAATAAAAATCGTGCTCCAATTAGCTTTGCAACACATCATACAGCCAGAAATGCACCTCTCTCATTCAAATGGAAGGAGTGATTTTAGAAGCTTCAATAGAAATTTGAACACATATAGTTATGTAGAGTGCATTTATAAACACATATTAAAATAATCCCAACAAAAGTCGAAGCATCTCAGGTATCCAAACAGATTATATAATGTCCCATAACCTCAACCTGTAACATAATGGAGTACATATAGTATATGTAGCGTAAAAGGTTTCCAACAAGTGGCCATACACAACTCAACATAAAATAATGGCCATTCCTATGCCATAAGGCATTTCCTTGGGTTTGTAATGGCCTAGTTAATGACTTTTCGACCCTCTATGCAATGTGGGGTCTCATCAGAACAAAGCAAATGTTAAAGGGACACCTTCTAATAAACGAACAAAAACTTTCACCAAGTGCATCCACCAAAGTGCAAGGAGTAAAATTCTACTTACAAGACGGAACTTTGCACCCCCTTGATAAAAATAAGTCGGGAGTCAATTGATATCAAGAAGCTTGAACTTTCTCAAAAATGATGCTCTAGCTATCAAAAAAGCCTCCAGGATACCAGTAACATAACAAATCAGCCCTTTAGACAGGGGTCGTAGAATTATTGTATTGAAAACAAATTATGTCACAGTATACAGAGAAACTATAAGGTGGACATGCAAAGTGGGAAACACTGCAAGCCACTGCACACAATAGTGCTCTAATTAGTGCTTGAAACCACTGCAAGCCTCTGCACACAACAGTGCTTTTACTGGTGGAAAATGCTAAAACATGCATCACTATATTATTTAGGCTAAATGCTCTTCCTGACACTCCACTAGATTCTTTCAGTACATCCTAAAATTATACTGTGCCAACTTATGCTGGAAAAGTGTTTGTATTTCTGGTTTTTATATTTTGTGCACCACCCATTGTTGCACCGGCCCACTGAGGCCTATATTTATACTTTTTTAGCACGGCATTTGCATAAATTTTTGACCAAAGGCGGTACAAACATACAAAATACAATTGTGTTTTGTAAGTTTGCGCCGCTTTTGCATCGAAAAGTGGTGCAAATGCGGCACTAAAAAAGTATAAATACGGCCCTAAGTATCTTACATGCTTTAGGTCACTTATAACCACAGTACCCCTGATTCTCAATGATTGTGGGGGATATAGGCACAAAGACGCTCAATATATAGTCCTGAAGTTAAATATTAGTCACCCCAAGGTATATAACCCTCGTAAATATTCATCCCAAAATATGTCTGTAAGGGGAGGGAACCAAATTGGACACTCAAGGGGTCTCTTCTGGCAATGAGTATAAAAGTGCTGGAAAATGTGTTGCCAATATTTAAAGAAATCGGAAAATATCTCGAAATATACCCTAAGTTACATCCATCCCCGTCGACCCCAACAGCACTGAAGCTTGATACATAAATGTGAGAATTCTTTGCCTCATATATTAAATGCCAGGATATTTGTGCACCAGATCATATTTGTTCAATGAAGGTGATCCAAGAAAAAAGGGAGCAGTTATAATTGTCTCTGTATTGAGGATCGTAGGATCTCATCATATAACCCGTCTTTATCGGTATGAAGTCTCCATCCCCATCTCTGTTCATACCACAAAAAGAAACGTGTCATGTTTGGTCTTGTTTGTTTCAATTTCTCTTTCACAAACCATTCCATGTCATCTGCTCTATGATTGTTTGCGATGAAGAGGTTTGTGAGTCTAGTGGAGTCACATTTGCAACAGATCATTCTCCTATGTTCACAGATCTGTGTTCCCACTCTCCTAGTGGTCATCCCTATGTATTGTAACCCACTGGGTTCATAATCACATATTTTACATTTATGCTATAACAGCTCAAAAGGGAATTCAGTTTCCATGGTGTTTAAAGTCCCAGATCTAGTTTATTAATTTTCTTAGTGAATCTGCAGACACTGCATTTCCAACATGGTGAGTGGCCGGACAGTGGGGACAGATTCCACAAGGTCTGTTGTCTATCACTGGTTGGTCTGTTTCTTGGTTGCATATGTACAATTATGTCCCAGATGCTTTTTGCTTCATTGAAGACATGCATCTGTTGTGGCAAAGGTAGGCCCCCTGTAGTTAGTATTCTCCATTTCTCCTTTAAGATCTTCTGTAGTTTATAGGAGAGAGGATTGATTGTAGACACAAAATCAATCTCTCCTCTGTTGTTTTCTTTTTAAATGACTCAAGTAATTGTTCCCTGTTAGTGCTACGGACCCTCGTATCTGCTATCTGTATCAAGTGGCTAGGATAATTCTTTGCTGCTAGCTTATTTGAGAGTTGTTGGGCATATTTGAAGTATTCTTCTATGCCTTAGCAGTTACGTCTTAAATGTAAGAGCTGGCCTAACAGTAATTTCTCTCTCAGGGCTCTTGGATAAAAGCTCTTGAATCTCAGCAGATTGTTGGCTTGTAGTACAACTGGGTTTTAAGGACTTTGTTCTCAGCCTGAATTCGGAGATCCAGGAAAGGTAATTCCTTGCCTAATTTGATGATGAAAAACCAAAGGAACAGGTTAGTTTGATCAGCCACTCAGCAAACACCATTGCCTCATCCCTTGTGCCATTTCAAATCAGTAATATGTCATCAATAAATCTCTTCCATAGTCTACGTTTTTCAAGAAATGGGTTGGAAGAATGTAAGACACAGTTCATCTCAAATTAGTGGGCGCAAAGGCATGCCAGGCTTGGCTCAAAGGTGCTGCCCGTTGATGTCCATGGACTTGCAAGTAGAATTTACCCCCAAATTCAAAGTAGTTCCTGGTAAGCACTAGGTGTTTTGTATCCAAAATGAACTCGGGAGGCGTAATTGGTTCCCATTTGGTCTTACTGAGGATTTCATCTATTACACCCAATGTTGCTTCCTGAGTGATGTTGATGTGCAAAGATTCGACATCTATACTAATCAGTAACTCCTTATCACTGTCAAATGGCATTTTCTCCAACATTTTTAAAATGTCTTTTATGTCTTGCAAATACGTTGGCATTTGTTTGACTAGTGGCCTGAGGAAGGTATCACAAAACTGTGACAGTGGTTCCAAGGCTGACCAATACCTTAGAAAATGGGTCTTCCTTGAAGAGGGTTTTTTCCTTTGTGGACCTTTGGGAGCATGTACAAGTATTGTATTTTTAGGTTCTTCTGTACCAGAAAAGCTAGGTCATGTTTGGTAATCCATCCATTCTCAAGACCATTACAGGCAAGGAAATTGATCTCCTCCTTGATTTCAAGAGTCGGGTCTCTTGCCAAAAGCTTACAATTGCAGGAATCATTTAATAGGCATAAGCATTCCTCCTTGTACATTTCAATTGGCACCATCACTATATCCCCACCTTTGTCTGCAGGCTTAATGACAATGCTGTTATATGATGCCACTCTGTGTAGGGCCTCCATTTTCATACTGTTTGTATTGTATGGTATTGTTTATTGTTAAGATTGTCAATTTCCTTACTTATTCCTTTTTCAAAAGCAAGCACCTCAGGTGGCATCAGGTTCACAGGTGGTAAAAAAGTTGACTTGGGGCGTAGGCCAGTGTTATTGCGTTCCTAAGTTATTGTCCGCAATCCTCTGCTAATCTGCCAAAGCCAGAATGTAGAGGCAAGTTGCCAGAGGTAAGTGGTGGACTGGTGTAGATCTAATTCGGTGTGCATGGTCCCCTAAAGTGATGGATTTATGAGGTCGGCAGAGCCCATGCTCGAGCTACGAGCTTTGCTTGTTGCTACGCTGTGCTGGGATTCAATCAGCCCTAGTGCTTACCCACAACTTTGGTTAATTTTAAATGCTTGAGGCCTAAGAAGCAGTTTCTTCCCCCCACAGACAACCTTTGATTAACAGGGACAGGATGAATAAATGGGGGATAAGAGGAGGGAGGATCACGCTGTCTTGTGGCTAGATTAGCCCCCATTACACTGTGTAGGCCAAAATGGCGCCTTTTTCCTTCATAGTCTCTCTAACCGAGATAAAAGTGGGTGAAGACACTGATCCCGGCTCACCCTAAGTTTCTCACTTATACGGTTACCAATTTCTAATTTGATGGTTTCCAGATCAGTCTCAGGCACAGATAAAGTTAACTCGGTAGGCAAGGGATCTATCACCCTGCTTTCCACAGATCCAGGGCCCCTTTTCTTTCTTTTAATGACAGGAGCCACATTTGTTCCATGAAGTGAGCAGGCAACAGAATCACTGGAAACAGAATCATTCACTTTTTCATCTGAGTCAGGGTAGGCTACTGCCAGACTGTGATACACCTTTGGGGTCAGTAGCCACTGGACCTTCTATTTCTGCTCAGAGGGCCTTCACATTTGATTTAAGGCAATAGGCAAGTCCACCAATGAAAATACACCCAACGTTTTTAACAGAGATTTTCCAGGACTTGTAGACCCCTTGTTGGTTAACCTCCCTTGCCTCC
The DNA here is from genome assembly GCF_031143425.1 of Pleurodeles waltl. Lineage (NCBI taxonomy): Eukaryota > Metazoa > Chordata > Amphibia > Caudata > Salamandridae > Pleurodeles > Pleurodeles waltl. The sequence continues at coordinate 364,846,899 of NC_090437.1, read as the reverse complement.
CTTGCAATGGTCCACCAGATCTCCTTCTTCTAATGGAGGCTGACTGATGTAAAGGAAATTCCCAAAATAGAAATAATGCTATTGATAAACATTAAATAGCAGACATCAGATATTTTTATAAAAGATTACTGAAATGTTATGTGAAGTTGTTAAATCGAAATGGCCTATTCCAACATTCTTTCTTTATTCTTGGTTAGAGATATAACAAAGCAGCCAATGCGTTTATATCCCTTTGACTATGAGACTTCTTCAGGGTTGTAAACAGAATAAAAACACAACATATTTGTTGTGCTAAAACACGATTAAAATCAATAAATGCAAGAAAGATTCATCACATTTCCTCATCAAAGGAAATATAACAATGCACTTAAACTGAACAACATCACAAACAATCCTTAGAAATAGAAAGTGCAATAATTGAAAGACGAACAAAGTTATTTATCTCATCAATACCAATATAGAAACCTTTATTTAAAATAATTCATCATTGGATTGATGTACAGATATAACTGGTCAAACTTTTATTTCATGTGAAAAACACTTTTACTCACTACTTACTAAGCCCTATTCATAACTATCAAGTCTCTCACATTATGAGCATTCAATTTGGAATCAAATCAAGAACATAAAAGGTTCAACATTGGTATTGATGCGACTTGAATAACTGTCTGTGATTATGTTTTAAAAATTGTGCTCTTTTTCTCTAAGAATTGATTGTGAAGTCTTTCAATTTCAGTAAATGGTTACTTGTCCTTTGATGAGTAAATGTGATGACTCTTTTATGCATTTTTTGGTCGTTATGACATTTAAGCATAGAAATTGTACTATAGTTTTATTCTATTCACTGCACTGGAGTAGTTCCATATTGAAAGGGACAAAAGACATTGGTTGTTTTGTTGTATCTCTAACCAAAAGTAAAGAAAGAATATTGGAATTGGCATTTTGAATTGTCTCAAGCATTGATTATATTGAAAAGTGTGCTCCTCCTTAATCATGATTCAGGAAAACAAGACATGCCTTGTACCAAGGATGCCTCTCAATTCGCCGCTCAGGTTTTTGTTGACATGGGTGACCGCCCAGCAACCCTGTACCAAATTGAGGCCCTGCATGCCTTGACCAATGTCTGAGAGAGAAGAATTGTTTTTGTACATATCTGGCAGAAAGACGACTCTGGGCCAGATTTTGAGTTTGTTGGATGTGATTCCATCAGTCATAGTGCAAGAGGACATTATGCCGCCCAACCTGACAGACTACTATACATCAAACTCAAAATCAGTCCCAGAGTAGTGGCCCAGATATGTCTTGTTAGACCTGACAGCCTTAGGGTAGTCACCCCTAACTTTTTGCCTGCCTCCCTCCTCGTTTTTGGATACTGTTTTTGCTGGTTTTTAGACTCTGCGCACTTTACCACTGCTAACCAGTGATAAAGTGTATATGCTCTCTCTCTGTAAACATGGTAACTTTGGATCATACCTGATTGAACTATTTAATCTACTTATAAGTCCCCAGTCATGTGCACTCCAGGTGCCTAGGGCATATAGATTAAATGCTACTAGTGGACCCGCAGAACGGATTGTGCCACCCACTTAAGTAGCCCCTTTTCCTTGTCCCAGGCCTACCATTGCTAGGCCTGTGTGTGCAGTTTCACTGCCACCTCGACTTGGCATTTAAAAGTACTTGCCAAGCCTAGAACTCCCCTTTTTCTGCATATAAGTCACCCTTAATGTGTGCCCTGGGTATCCCCTAGGGCAGGGTGCTGTGTAGGTAAAAGACAGGACATGTACCTGTGTAGTTATATGTCCTGGTAGTGTAAAACTCCTAAATTCGTTTTTGCACTACTGGGAGACCTGCTCCCTTCATAGGCTAACATTGGGGCTGCCCTCATACACTGTTGAAGTGGCAGCTGCTGATCTGAAAGGAGCAGGGAGGTCATATTTAGTATGGCCAGAATGGTAATACAAAATCCTACTGACTGGTGAAGTCGGATTTAATATTACTATTCTAGAAATGCCACTTTTAGAAAGTGAGCATTTCTTTGCACTTAAATCCTTCTGTGCCTTACAATCCACGTCTGGCTAGGTTTAGTTGACAGCTCCTTGTGCATTCACTCAGACACACCCCAAACACAGGGTACTCAGCCTCACTTGCATACATCTGCATTTTGAATGGGTCTTCCTGGGCTGGGAGGGTGGAGGGCCTGCCCTCACACAAAGGACTGCCACACACCCTACTGGGACCCTGGCAGACAGGATTGAACTGAAAGGGGACCTGGTGCACTTCTTAGCCACTCTTTGAAGTCTCCCCCACTTCAAAGGCACATTTGGGTATAAAACAGGGCCTCTGCCCTACCTCATCAGACACTTGCTGGAGAAGAAACCGGAACCAGAAACTACATCCTGCCAAGAAGAACTGCCTGGCTGCTCAAAGGACTCACCTGTCTGCTTTCTACAAAGGACTGCTGTCTTGCTGTTGCCCTGCTGCCTTGCTGAACTCTTGTCTGGCTGTGAAAGTGCTCTCCAAGGGCTTGGATAGAGCTTGCCTCCTGTTCCTTGAAGTCTCAGGACCAAAAAGACTTCTTCCTTTCACTTGGACGCTCCGTGCGCCGAAACTTTCGACGCACAGCTTGTTTCGCGGCGAGAAAAACGCCGCACACCGACGCTGATCGACGCGACGCCCTCGGGGCGATCGAGACTTCGACGCACAACCTCGCAAGGACAAAGCCGCTCGACTTTCCAGGCGAAATCGACGCGACGCCCACCGTGAGCGCGAAACTTTGACGCACGGCCTCGCAAGGACAACGCCGCCCGACTTCCAAGGAGAAATCGACGCGACGCCTGCCGTGAGACCAAACTTTCGACGCACGGCCTCGCAAGGACAACGCCGCCCGACTTCCAAGGAGAAATCGACGCGACGCCTACCGTGAGATCGAAACTTCGACGCGCAGCCCCGCAGAACGACGCGCAGCCGGAAAACAAGCAGGAGAATCCACGCACAGACCCGGGACATCTGGTAATCCCCGCGATCCACAAAAAGAGACTGTCTGCGCGCCGGAAAACGACGCCCGACTTCCCCGCGTGGAAAAGACCGACGCAAGTCTGTGTGTGCTGAGGAGAAATCGACGCACACACCCCTTTTTCCACGCATCTCTTCTCCTGTGGCCCTCTGAGGAGATTTTCCACCAGAAACCAGGTACTTTGTGCTTGAAAGACACTGTATTGCATTCTAAAGGACTTAAGACACTCTATATCACTTCCCTGTGATATTTCTACAATTTTCCATTGCAACTTTATTCTTTTTGACCTACAATTATCCTGATAAATATTATATATTTTTCTAAACACTGTGTGGTGTATTTTTGTGGTGCTATATGGTGGTATTGTATGAATTATTGCACAAATACTTTACACATTGCCTTCTAAGTTAAGCCTGACTGCTCGTGCCAAGCTACCAGAGGGTGGGCACAGGATAATCTTGGATAGTGTGTGACTTACCCTGACTAGAGTGAGGGCTTTTGCTTGGACAGGAGGTAACCTGACTGCCAACCAAAAACCCCATTTCTAACATTGGTGATCAGCGGTGAGGATAGGACTTGTATTTGTGCAGTGACATACAGTAGCTAAGTATTTCACTACATACCCACAGTTGAAGGTCAACTTGGTTTTTATCTCTTTTTGAAAATCCGTTTTTTTCCTGACAATTTTCAAAAACTAAATCCTCACTCAACATGTCTCTGACTGGGTCTCAGACAGGGGACTTTGACCTAGTCCAGTTGGATACATACACGGTCAAACAACTAAGAGGATTCTGCAGGGCATTAAGGGTACCCACCCAAGGGGCCTCCAGAAAGGAGGACTTTCAAGTGGCGCTGAGGGCCTGGGCAGAAGCCCATTTAGAGGATGATGAGGAAGAGGAGCCAGAAAATGGCCCCTCAGAAGGATTTCCACTATCTATGGATAGTGTTACCACTGCAATTGTGCACCATTCCAGACCAGGGAGCAGTGTCTCCATGCAAAGCCTGACCGCAGAGGAAAGGAGAGAAGAAAGGGAGTTCCAATTGCAAATGGCAAAACTGAAAATTGAGGCACAACAGGAGGAGAAGAGGGCAGAAAGAGAAGCCAAACAAGCTGAGGCTGAAAGAGCAGCCAAACAGATTGAAGCTGAAAGAACAGCCAAACAAGTGGAAGCTGAAAGAGCGTTGGCTGAAAAGAAACTATTGTTGGCTCATGAACTGAGTCTCAAGGAGCTGGAGATCAAGGCAAGACAGTCTGAATCCAGCAATAATGGTGGCAGCATACAGACAGGACCTGCTGGAGAAAAGAAGGTTCGTATACCCAAAAATGTGGTGCCCAGTTTTGTGGTGGGAGATGACATAGATAAATGGTTAGCTGCTTATGAAGTTGCACTAAGGGCTCATGAGGTTCCTGAACGGCAATGGGGGGTAGCTATGTGGGGTTATGTGCCGCCATTGGGGAGGGACACACTTCTCACATTGGATCCACCGGATCAAAACACATACCCACTCCAGAAAGCCACTTTACTTGCTAAGTTTGGGCTGACCCCTGAGGGATACCGTCAGAGGTTCAGGGACAGCACCAAACAAACCACACAAACATGGGTAGATTTCTTTGATTTCTCTAGTAAGGCACTGAATGGATGGGTGCGGGGCAACAAAGTAGCAGATTATAAAGGTTTATATGACTTGATCCTGAGAGAGCATATGCTTAATGTTACTTATACCGATTTGCGCCAGCACCTAGTGGATAGTAAGCTGACTGATCCCAGGAAGCTTGCTGAGGAGGCGGACCTCTGGGTTAGCACCAGAGTGTCCAAAAAGGTACCTGGGGGGGACTCCCACAAAGGTGGTCAGGGTTCCCAACAGAAGAAAGAGGGGGGAGATAAACTTACAGATAAGGAACTCTCTAAAGGCCCCCAAAAGAATTCCCAGGGAGGGGGTGGCAACCCTTCCTTTTCCAAATTTGGGAAGAAACCAGGGACATTTGACAGGTCAGGAAAATCTAGCCCCAAATGCATGGAGTGTTACCAATATGGTCACTACAAAGGCGATCCACAGTGCCCCAAGAGGGCACCGTCCACTACCGGACAGGCGCCTGGGTTGACTAGTGTAGCACTCGGGGGGGAGATGGACCCCACTAGCTTTGGGGAGCAGGTAGAGATTTCCCTAGTGTCCCTGGGAGAAGGAGAAATGATGTCCAAGGTCCACATGCCTAAAAATACTTCCAAGTACCGGCAGTGGGTCCTCATTGATGGGCAGAAGGTGGAGGCTCTGCGTGACACAGGAGCCAGTATGACTACTATCAAGAGTCAGCTGGTGTCCACAGAGCAGATAATCCCGAATACATTCCACCAGGTCATAGTCGCTGACAACCGCGAGAGTCACCTACCGGTGGCTCGGGTTCCCTTTGAGTGGGGGGGGGTCTCTGGTACTCTGAAAGTAGCTGTGAGTCCTGCCATGCCTGTAGATTGTCTGTTAGGCAATGATCTAGAGCATACTGCTTGGAAAGAAGTAGAGCTCAGATCTCACCTGGAGATGTTAGGGTTACCTGAGTGGGTCTGCATGACCACCCGGTCCATGGCTGACCGAGAGGGAAGTCAAGGGCATCTGGAGCCTGGAACGATGGCCCAGGGAGCTGCCAAGAGGAGGGACGAGGGGCGCGGGAAACCGGCCCCAGAAGTTCCCACAGTGGCTGACGGGGCTCCTGAGGAGGAGACTCCCGAGCCAACTGGGGAAGACATTGCCACCCTAGGTGACTTACCGGAGCTTGCTGGCTGGCAAGTTGAGGGTGGACCCACCAGGGAGGAATTCTGCCAGGCGCAGAAAGAGTGTCCCACTCTAGAAGGGTTGAGGAAACAAGCCTTAAACCAGGCAGCAGGTGACGCCTCTGGCAATCACCACCTATATTGGGAGAATGATCTCCTCTACAGTGAGCCTAGGGTTCCGGTCTTTGGGGCAGCACGTGTGCTGGTGGTCCCCCAATGTTACCGAGCCTTCCTACTGGGTCTGGCTCACGACATTCCCCTGGCAGGACATTTGGGACAAGACAAGACCTTCAACAGGCTTGTCAACCACTTTCACTGGCCCAAAATGAGGACACACTCAGACAAGTTCTGCAGGGCTTGTCCTACCTGCCAGGCTAGTGGTAAAGCAGGAAAGAGGGTTAAAACCCCCCTGATTCCACTTCCTGTCGTTGGCACCCCCTTTGAAAGGGTGGGCGTCGACATTGTTGGCCCCTTGGACCCCAAAACTGCCTTAGGCAACAGGTTTATCCTGGTTTTGGTGGACCATGCCACCCGGTACCCAGAGGCAATCCCTCTGAGGACCGTAACTGCATCGGTGGTAGCCAGAACCCTGATGGGGATATTTACCCGTGTGGGATTCCCCAAGGAGATAGTGTCTGACAGAGGCACTAACTTCATGTCCGCGTACATGAAGCATCTGTGGGATGCGTGTGGTGTAACCTACAAGTTCACCACACCCTATCACCCCCAGTCTAATGGGCTTGTGGAGAGATTCAACAAGACCCTGAAAGGCATGATTGGTGGCCTCCCTGAGGCCATGAGGCGTAAATGGGACGTCCTCTTACCATGCCTTCTCTTTGCTTACAGAGAGGTCCCCCAGAGGGGGGTAGGGTTCAGTCCCTTTGAGCTTCTCTATGGGTACCCCGTCAGGGGACCCTTAAGCATTGTCAAGGAGGGATTGGAGAACTCTCCAAAGACACCCCCTCAGGACGTGGTCAGCTACATGTTGGCCCTCCGCAATCAGATGACCCGCTTCTGGAAAGAGGCCCAAAGTAACCTGGAGGCCAGTCAAGAGGTGATGAAACAATGGTATGACCAGAAGGCCACTCTGGTAGAGTTTCAACCTGGAGACAAAGTGTGGGTAATGGAGCCAGTAGAGCCCAGAGCTCTCCAAGACCGCTGGTCTGGCCCATTTGAAATAAAGGAGCGGAAAGGGGAGGCCACTTACCTAGTGGACCTCCAAACCCCTAGGAACCCCCTAAGGGTGCTCCACGTGAACCGACTAAAAGCTCATTTTGAGAGGTCGGAGATCAACATGCTTCTGGTCACAGATGAAGGAATGGAAGAGGAGAGTGAACCTCTCCCTGACCTCCTCTCTGCCCAAGAAGGTGATGGGTCCGTAAGCGGGGTCATTCTGTCTGACTCCCTGACTCTAAACCAGAAAGGAGACTGCTATGAGCTGTTAGAGCAGTTCTCCCCCCTCTTCTCCCTTACTCCGGGACTGACCCACCTCTGTGTTCATGATATTGACACCGGTGACAGTCTCCCTGTGAAAAACAAAATTTACAGGTTGTCAGATAAGGTGAAGGCCAGCATCAAGGAGGAGGTCTCCAAGATGTTGACGCTAGGGGTTATTGAGAAGTCCAGTAGTCCCTGGGCCAGCCCAGTGGTGTTGGTCCCCAAGGCTACTGCCCCCGGCGCGAAGCCAGAACTCCGGTTCTGCGTGGACTACCGGGGTCTCAACTCAGTCACACGGACTGATGCTCACCCCATCCCCCGAGCTGATGAGCTCGTGGACAGGCTAGGCGCTGCCAAGTTCCTGAGTACGTTTGATCTTACTTCAGGGTACTGGCAGATCGCCCTGACTGAGGGGGCTAAGGAAAGGTCCGCCTTTTCCACCCCTGACGGCCATTACCAGTTCCGGGTGATGCCGTTTGGATTGAAAAATGCCCCCGCTACCTTCCAACGGTTGGTTAACGGGGTCCTGGCTGGCAAGGATGCCTTCTGTGCAGCCTACCTGGATGACATAGCTGTCTACAGTTCCAGCTGGGAGGAACACCTGCTCCACCTCAAGGAGGTGCTTCAGGCCCTGCAACAGGCAGGCCTGACCATCAAGGCTAGTAAGTGCCAGATTGGGCAGGGTTCCGTGGTGTACTTGGGACACCTAGTAGGTGGTGGCAAGGTGCAGCCACTCCAGGCCAAGATCGAAACTATCAAGGCCTGGCAACCACCTCGAACCCAGACTGAGGTGAGGGCCTTTTTAGGCCTCACCGGCTACTACCGCAGGTTTGTCAAGGGCTATGGTACCATTGTGTCCCCCTTGACACAACTCACGTCCAAGAAGCAACCTAGGTTGGTGAATTGGACAGAGGCTTGTCAGAAAGCCTTTGACGCCCTAAAGGAAGCCATGTGCACGGCCCCCGTGCTCAAGGCCCCTGACTACTCCCAGGAATTTATCGTGCAGACAGACGCTTCAGAGCATGGCATAGGGGCAGTCCTAGCACAGCTAAATGAGGAGGGCCAAGATCAACCGGTAGTCTTTATTAGCAGAAGGCTATTACCACGGGAACAGAGGTGGAGTGCTATTGAAAGAGAAGCTTTTGCTGTGGTCTGGGCACTGAAGAAGCTGAGGCCCTACCTGTTTGGGACTCACTTCCTAGTTCAGACAGACCACAGGCCCCTCAGATGGCTCATGCAGATGAGGGGTGAGAATCCAAAACTTCTGAGGTGGTCCATTTCCCTACAGGGGATGGACTTTACGGTGGAACATCGCCCAGGGGTTGACCACGCCAATGCTGATGGTCTCTCCAGGTACTTCCGCCTTAGCGATGAGAGCTCCCAGGAGGTCGGGTAGCTCTCCCCACATTCAGCTGGGGGGGACACATGTTAGACCTGACAGCCTTAGGGTAGTCACCCCTAACTTTTTGCCTGCCTCCCTCCTCGTTTTTGGATACTGTTTTTGCTGGTTTTTAGACTCTGCGCACTTTACCACTGCTAACCAGTGATAAAGTGTATATGCTCTCTCTCTGTAAACATGGTAACTTTGGATCATACCTGATTGAACTATTTAATCTACTTATAAGTCCCCAGTCATGTGCACTCCAGGTGCCTAGGGCATATAGATTAAATGCTACTAGTGGACCCGCAGCACGGATTGTGCCACCCACTTAAGTAGCCCCTTTTCCTTGTCCCAGGCCTACCATTGCTAGGCCTGTGTGTGCAGTTTCACTGCCACCTCGACTTGGCATTTAAAAGTACTTGCCAAGCCTAGAACTCCCCTTTTTCTGCATATAAGTCACCCTTAATGTGTGCCCTGGGTATCCCCTAGGGCAGGGTGCTGTGTAGGTAAAAGACAGGACATGTACCTGTGTAGTTATATGTCCTGGTAGTGTAAAACTCCTAAATTCGTTTTTGCACTACTGGGAGACCTGCTCCCTTCATAGGCTAACATTGGGGCTGCCCTCATACACTGTTGAAGTGGCAGCTGCTGATCTGAAAGGAGCAGGGAGGTCATATTTAGTATGGCCAGAATGGTAATACAAAATCCTACTGACTGGTGAAGTCGGATTTAATATTACTATTCTAGAAATGCCACTTTTAGAAAGTGAGCATTTCTTTGCACTTAAATCCTTCTGTGCCTTACAATCCACGTCTGGCTAGGTTTAGTTGACAGCTCCTTGTGCATTCACTCAGACACACCCCAAACACAGGGTACTCAGCCTCACTTGCATACATCTGCATTTTGAATGGGTCTTCCTGGGCTGGGAGGGTGGAGGGCCTGCCCTCACACAAAGGACTGCCACACCCCCTACTGGGACCCTGGCAGACAGGATTGAACTGAAAGGGGACCTGGTGCACTTCTTAGCCACTCTTTGAAGTCTCCCCCACTTCAAAGGCACATTTGGGTATAAAACAGGGCCTCTGCCCTACCTCATCAGACACTTGCTGGAGAAGAAACCGGAACCAGAAACTACATCCTGCCAAGAAGAACTGCCTGGCTGCTCAAAGGACTCACCTGTCTGCTTTCTACAAAGGACTGCTGTCTTGCTGTTGCCCTGCTGCCTTGCTGAACTCTTGTCTGGCTGTGAAAGTGCTCTCCAAGGGCTTGGATAGAGCTTGCCTCCTGTTCCTTGAAGTCTCAGGACCAAAAAGACTTCTTCCTTTCACTTGGACGCTCCGTGCGCCGAAACTTTCGACGCACAGCTTGTTTCGCGGCGAGAAAAACGCCGCACACCGACGCTGATCGACGCGACGCCCTCGGGGCGATCGAGACTTCGACGCACAACCTCGCAAGGACAAAGCCGCTCGACTTTCCAGGCGAAATCGACGCGACGCCCACCGTGAGCGCGAAACTTTGACGCACGGCCTCGCAAGGACAACGCCGCCCGACTTCCAAGGAGAAATCGACGCGACGCCTGCCGTGAGACCAAACTTTCGACGCACGGCCTCGCAAGGACAACGCCGCCCGACTTCCAAGGAGAAATCGACGCGACGCCTACCGTGAGATCGAAACTTCGACGCGCAGCCCCGCAGAACGACGCGCAGCCGGAAAACAAGCAGGAGAATCCACGCACAGACCCGGGACATCTGGTAATCCCCGCGATCCACAAAAAGAGACTGTCTGCGCGCCGGAAAACGACGCCCGACTTCCCCGCGTGGAAAAGACCGACGCAAGTCTGTGTGTGCTGAGGAGAAATCGACGCACACACCCCTTTTTCCACGCATCTCTTCTCCTGTGGCCCTCTGAGGAGATTTTCCACCAGAAACCAGGTACTTTGTGCTTGAAAGACACTGTATTGCATTCTAAAGGACTTAAGACACTCTATATCACTTCCCTGTGATATTTCTACAATTTTCCATTGCAACTTTATTCTTTTTGACCTACAATTATCCTGATAAATATTATATATTTTTCTAAACACTGTGTGGTGTATTTTTGTGGTGCTATATGGTGGTATTGTATGAATTATTGCACAAATACTTTACACATTGCCTTCTAAGTTAAGCCTGACTGCTCGTGCCAAGCTACCAGAGGGTGGGCACAGGATAATCTTGGATAGTGTGTGACTTACCCTGACTAGAGTGAGGGCTTTTGCTTGGACAGGAGGTAACCTGACTGCCAACCAAAAACCCCATTTCTAACATGTCTGTATTAGAAACATATACTTTTCTGTAGGTCTGCTGTCAGGGCGTGCCTTTAATTTAGGATCGTGGGGCGATCGCCCAGGGCACTGTCAATTGAATAATCCCAAGTAACCCAAATGTGAAATTAAGTAGCTAAACTCAAATCTTTGACATACACCGTACTGTACAGTATTTGTTTTACTGTATCGAGTGGCTAATACACAAAGTGCGAACCAGAGGCTGCATACGCCTTTAGTAATGTGGCATTTTAAACTTCGGGTTCAGAGCGTGAGCCCCCTCACAATGTTACTTAGTGCAATATATCAATACCAATGTAGAATAGAAATAACATGTATTTAGCACACTAGAAGCTCTGCTAGACCATATATCTGGCTGTAGTTAGTCAGGTCCCCCTCTACAAGAATGTTGAACTCCTCCGGAGTGAAGTGGGCACTCTCACGTGCATCTTCCCAGCTGAAGTTAGTGAGCAGCAACAGTAGAGGAGGCATGCTATAAATGATGGAGGAGGTTAATGGCCTTAAACATTATTTAGGTGAATGTGAGGGATTTTCTGTCAGTGGACATTTACATGGGTGACAGCATATTCCACCAGTACATTATAAGGTATTTTGGTGAAGCTTTCGGACCCCAATTGCTTCTGAACAATACTTCAGTGGCAGGGCCGCATCAGCTTTGTGTATATTCACCAGACACAGAGTCACGCCAGGCACTTTTGAAGTATAGACACTTTTGACGTATAGACCTCCGGTCAATTTGTCTCCAAGTGCTAAATACACACGCAGGGCCACATCGGCATTGCGTACATTCACCAGCCACGGAGTCACGCCAGGCGCTTTTGAAGTACAGACCTCCGGTTAATTTGTCTCCAAAACTGAAGTAAAATAATGAACTACTAATCTCAGAATGCCTCAATGTATATATAAACCATGACGACAGCAATTAATGCAAAGTGGCAGCTAGAACCACTTGAAAAAGAGGGATTGTTGAAACGAGTTGTGGCATGCTGTTCAAGCAATAAATGGAATGTATTATACAAGCGCCAGGAGGGTAGCGTTTAGCTTTGGATTACATATTACAAGGGTTGTGGTCTTAACCCCATTGCTGGCACCAGCAGTGAGAATGCATCGCTTCTTTGACCAATTTGCTTTGACATTAATTTCTGCGATGGCACCCGGCACTTGTGAGGATTTCATGTGAAGCCATGGAGGGAACGAGGGGGTACTATGCCCCTGCGGGTGTATTTAGCACTTGGAGACGAACTGACCGGAGGTCTGTACTTCAAAAGCGCGTGGCATGACTCCGTGGCTGGTGAATGTACACAATGCAGATGCGGCCCTGCCACTGAAGTATGGTTCAGAGGCAATTGTTGTCCGAGAGCTTCACCAAAAGATCTTATAATGTACTGGTATGAACTGGGAAGTAATTGTACATAAAATTGGAAGTTTTAAAAACCAAGTAAAAAAATGAGCTACTAATCCCAGGATGCCTCAATGCATATATAAACCATGACAACAGCAATTAATGCAGAATGACAGCTGAAACCGCTTGAAAAAGACCGATTGCTGAAACGCGTCGTGGCATGCTGTTAAATCAATAAATGGAATGTATTATACAAGCTCCGGGAGTGCAGCGGTTTCGCTTTGCATTATGTATTCCAAGGGATGTGGTCTTAACCCCATTGCTGGCACCAACATTGAGAGTGCATCGCTTCTTTCACCAATTTGCTTTGACATTCATTTCTGCGATGGCACCCGGCACTGGTGAGGATTTCATGTGAAGCCATGGAGGGAACGAGGGGGTACTATGTCCCTGCGTATGTGTTTAGCACTTGGAGACGAACTGACCGGAGGTCTGTACTTCAAAAGCCCCTGGTGTGACTCCGTGGCTGGTGAATGTACACAATGCAGATGCGGCCCTGCCACTGAAGCATCGTTCAGAGACATCGCTTCTTTGACCTATTTACTTTGATATATATATATATATATATATATATACGCATATATATATATATATATCGTTATGTCCAGTCACTTTCACAGACCTCCAATACGGCAGCACAGCACAAAATTCATTCAAGCCAGGTAATCTATTCAAAATTATCTTCAATTTTATTAAGTTAATGCCAAGTCAAAAATTACCAAGGGCAAAAGATAAAACACGATATATATATATATATATATATATATAAAATTAATTTTGTGGGGGGGAGAAACGCATTTGTAAAATTATATAGTTGTGTCAGTTGCATATTATATTTAAGTGTCTGTAACTAACATTATCAACATTATTCATTTCATATTGTAGCTGTGTGTTATAAGTGTCTGCATTTAAATGTTTGGCTAACTTCATATTTTTACAAATGAATCTTTCTAACATAGACATTGTATTTATATTTTACAGATATGTCCATCATCCATGCCAAGCAAAATGGAGAATATGCTGACATTATGAATTTAGAGAGAATGCACACAAGACACATTATTAGGAATGCAGACTGAGCTTCAAAATCATAGAGGCATTGGAACTTCTACTACAATCAGACCTTTTGCCTGCCATTCAGACTACCATCCCCATTATTGTATAGATTATGTCAGTGTTACATGTCTATGCTCTTGGCTCATTCCAACATACGGTGGCTGACTCAAATGGAATATCTCTGACAACTTGTTCTATTGTCCTCAACGAGGATCTGGATTTTACACTCAGAAGCATGAATGACTACATCCAGTTTCCTATAGATAATGCTTCATTGAGCAATACCAATGCTGTGGAGGCATAACACAAGCTCTAAATGCCATGGATGGGAACCATGTTGCATTAATGCCACCTCATGACTGGAAGAATTTATCGTCCATCAATCTGCAGGTTATTAACATTGTGGACTTCTACATTATCAGTGTCTGTGCAGGATTTCCCAGCATGAAATAAAAAATCTTTTTGTCTGACAGGGACTGTAAAAGAATGTGTCATTGGTTGGTCTCCCCTTGGAGAACTCCTCTTTGACAATAGAACCTGTAAACAAATGTCATTTTCTGTTCAGATTGTTGTTTGCTCCGTGTTTTAAAAGCATTAATGAGATGAATACTGTTTTGTAATTTGACTACTGTGTACATTAGTTTTATCAAAGGGCTTGATGTCATGTAATGTGAGTGCCAAAGCCTACAACTACTGTAATAATGACACCACATGGTATGCTTGTCAAAGCCTAGACATCAGATGTGATGTTATTAGACTTTCCATATCTATGGATATTTGATGCACCTTATCCATGCATCAGAGTGTAATCTCTATGGGATATGTTGAAATATTGACAACAGAAACATTCTGCAACAAGACTATCATGGAAAAAATATTGAGGACCAAAATGCAGAGAATGTAAGTTGTAGGAATTCTCCCCTTTCTGCTGTCACCAAGGATTTTTTGCCTCTTTGATAAATTATATTTCTGTTGTCTCTAGAACTTTGTGCACTTTTCCCTGCTAACCACTTATAAAGTGACTGTGCTCCCCTTTCAACAGAATTAATTTGGCATACCCCTAATTGGCATACTTAACTTGCCTTAATTACCTAGTATGTGGTAGAACATGTGCCCACAGCCTATAATTTAAATGTACCACAAGTGGACTGCAGCACCCATTGTGCCATCCCCTACAGTGATGGCGTAAGCATGACTTGCAGATCCACCCTCTGCAGCCTGGTTGTGCAGTTTTAAACTGCAAATTTGACCTGGCAAAATAACCACTTTTGCCAAACCTATGCATTAATATATATTATTACTACTAATAAGTCATCCCTAAATGGGCTTTAATGCCCAAAAAGGCAGGGTGCATGGTATTTAAAATAGGACATAAAGGTTTAATGTTAAACATGCAAAGGCACCAAAAACTATTTTCACAATAAGAGGTTCGGCTGTTTCATTGTTAAGAACTAGGATGCAATATTAAAATGTAACATTATGAACTTGCTCCCACAGTTGCAGCAAAAGGCCTTGGGTGTGGTGAAGTGTTGTTTTTCCCTTGATAGAATGGCCTCTGGGCGGTGCCCAGTAATGTATTATCTTCAAAGAGGCCTAAACTGTCACAGTGAGATGTAGCTAACTTCTAGGCCTGCCCCTTTCCTTTGTTCCCTTAGTCAGACAGGCATCATTCCCAGTGGGAGAGGAGCAGGCCCAGTAGGGACATTCATGGGGTGTCAAATTCAAATTTCTTCCAATCCGGGCTTCCGCACAAAAAGTCATTGGCTTCACCAAGACATTTTCCAGTGTCTATCAGACGACTTGGAGCCTTTTTCGGCCAAAGCATGCTGCCTTGTTCCACTGAGGATTTTTGAGTTTCATTTCAGAGTTTAAGTCCGAAGATAAAACTTCTGGTCACAGTTTGCTTCTGTCTCTGTCCTGCATTCCATTGTGGGGGGCCTTAACTTCTGCCTAGGTACCAGTGAAGTGCAATCGCGATTGTTGCGTGAAGTTTTTTGGCAATATGATAAATACGACCACAGCACACAGAAAACATATATAATAATGAAACACTAGTAAAAGCTTCGGTAAGTCTAGAAAACGTTGATGAATAATACAGTAATCTTCTTCGTCTTTCAGAAAGATGTTTATTTGTATCAATCGTTGTAGGTCGATAGGCACAGCCAAACAAGCACAGCCAACACATGTTTCGTCACAACAGTGACTATTTCAAGGCTGTAGGGAATATATAGTACAAAGGTTTGTTGCTACTCAATGATACATTAAGACGGCAAACAGGAAAGAAATTTGTTTAAAAATAAAAACATATATATGATTACAGAATAATAGAATAAATACTGACATGAACAAGGTAACTAGACAAATAGTGAGATAAATGTGAGAGAAGGTACCATCGCACCAAATTAAATATGCTAGATAAAGGACACCCAGAAGTGTTTGCCAATTGCAGTCTGTTGGCAGTTTTAAACTGCTAATTCAAATTGGCAAAATAACTCGCTTGCCAAGCCTTAAACTTGGTTTTCATTACAACTACGTAACCCCTAAAGTAGGTCTTAGACAGCCCTTAGGGCATTGTAATTAAAAAGTTGGACATATACTTTTAAGCTATACATGTGCTGGTGGTGAAAAACTCACAAATTTGTTTTTCACTGCATACTTCTGCACATTAGTATATGAACTTACTTTAAAACACTTGATTCACTTTTTGACACCCCCAATACAAGATGGCATTGCCTATAGTCCCTTTTATTTCATGTCTAGCTAAATAGAGACCTCTTTCACACTATTTATCCAGGCATCAGTCAAATAATACATGTTCTCTGACTATTTAGACTGCAGCAGTGTAAACAGTGACATTTCCAGAAATGTACTGGGTTGCTGCATAATAATAGCAAAGATTATGTACTATTTTGGAGGATGCTGGATAACTAGCAGAGATCATATATACTTTGGTAAATAAATATCTGTGTTAGTCCTATGTGGGTAAGTAAGGTGAGTGCTGGGCAGGAGGCAGGAAGGGCATCTCAGGGTTGCAGAAGCTGTGCACTATATGGGGCGGAAGAGATTTGTCTGCACGTTTATGGTGCTGAAGTGAGAGTGCAGGCAGGGGTGTGGGCTACAGGCCATACTCCTTAACCAGCCATGGATTTTGTGGTCTGTTGTTTCCGGACCTATACATTTTGAATATTTTAACAGCGAGCTACACTAAGATGACAGGCGCCTTATCCAGCTCCGGATACCGCACATCATAGTGGAGGCCTAAAACAGCATATTCTGAAACTGCACTTTTCAAGGACTGAACAAACATGCTGAATATGAAATTGCTCAGTAAAGTATGTATTTATATAAATTTAGGGCCATATTTATACTTTTACAGGCAAAACTGCGTTAGCGCAGTTTTGTGTGTAAAAGTATAGCACCGGCTAGAGCCATTCCTGGATGCCGGCCGGGAGCCATATTTATGGAATGGTGCTAGCCGGCGCTAATACCCTACTAGTGTCATTGTAAAATATGCTAACCGGGTGGGGGAGGAGTAGGGGAAACCAGAGCCTGTGCGCCGAATTATGACGCTACACTGTTTAGAGGCAAAACAATGCCTCTAAGCAGTGTAACACCATTTCCAGGCGCACAAACCCCATGGACATGGCTCCTGTCTTAGTAAAGACAGGATCCATGCCCATCACCCCAATGGTCATGCCGAGGGACTGAATGTCCCCTGGGCATGGCCATTGGGGCCAGAGCCATGCAGGGGGGCCCAAGTCAGGGCCCCGGAGTGGGGAAAAAAAGAAAAAATATATATACTTACCGGTACTTACCTATGATTGATATCACATCCTGTGATGTCCCTCTGGTGTGGGTGTGGTGTCCCTGGGGACAGGGAAGGGCACCTGTGGGCTCTTTCCATGGTCTCTGACCATGGAAAAAGGCCCACAGGTCCCCTAATGCCTGCCCATACCCAGGCGTTAAACAATGGCACAAACCAAGCTTAGCACCACTATTTAAGGCCCCCATCTCTCGTGCTTGAATTTAGCACAGGGAGATAAATATGACGTTAAGACCATATCGTCATTTCTGGACAAGAATGGCTACGTTGCATCTTATTGACACACAGTAGGTTTTCACGTCCAGAAAATGACGTTAACTACATATCTTTGGTGCTAGACGGGCCTAGCGCCAAAGTATAAATATAGAGTTAGGTTTGCGCTGAATTAGTGTAAAAAAAATGACGCTGATTCAGCGCAAACAGGGCATACATATGCCTCTTAGGCCCATATTTATTCTTTTTTAGCGCCGCATTTGCGTTGTAGTTTGATGCAAAATCAGCGCAAACTTACAAAATACAGTCGTATTTTGTAAGTTTGTGACGATTTTGCGTCAAAAAACGGCGCAAATGAGGCGCTAAAAAAGTATAAATATGGGCCTTAGGGGCATATTTATACTCTATTTGCGCCGGAATTGCGTCGTTTTTTTTTACGCAATTCCGACGCAAAACTAACTCCATATTTATACTTTGGCGTTAGACGCGTCTAGCGCCAAAGTCCATGGAGTTTGCGTCATTTTTTAGCGTGGACACCTACTTTGCGTTAATGATATGCAAGGTAGGCGTTCCCGTCTAAAAAATTGACTCTGAGGCATGTGCGCCGTATTTACACTCCCGGGCAAAATTCACGCCCGGGAGTGGGCGGGTCAAAAAAAATGACGTCCAGCCGCTTTTGCGCCGTTTTTTAGCGCCTGGTCAGGGCAGGCGTTAAGGGACCTGTGGGCTCGGAAGGAGCCCAAAGGTGCCCTCCCATGCCCCCAGGGACACCCCTGCCACCCTTGTCCACCCCAGGAGGACACCCAAGGCTGGAGGGACCCATCTCAGGGACATTAAGGTAAGTTCAGGTAAGTATTTTTATTTTTATTTTTTTGTTGCATAGGGGGGCCTGATTTGTGCCCCCCTACATGCCACTATGCCCTATGACCATGCCCAGGGGACATAAGTCCCCTGGGCATGGCCATTGGGCAAGGGGGCATGACTCCTGTCTTTGCTAAGACAGGAGTCATTTCAATGGGGGTTGGGAGTCGAAAAAAATGGCGCAAATCGGGTTGAGGCGAAAAATTTGCCTCAGCCTGACTTGCTCCATTTTTTGGCGCCCAAGCTCCATATCCCCCTACGCCGGCGCTGCCTGGTGTACGTCACTTTTTTTCACGCACACCAGGCAGTGCCGGCGGCTAACGCAGGCTAACGTCATTGAATAAATACGGCGCCCTCATGGCGCTTCAGAATGGCGTTAGCTGGCGCAAATTTTTTTGACGCAAAACTGCGTTAGCGCAGTTTTGCGTCTAAAAGTATAAATATGGCCATCAGTCTTTTTCAATTTCTGAAACGGAGTTTCCTGGCAGATGGCACCGCAAATTGTGTTGTACTGCATCAGAAGTTTGAAAGAGCCTGTATGCCGACAACTTAAGCATCGATTAAGCATTTGAACTAAATGCCAGGGCATCATTCCTAGACACGGTGAATTGCCTCTCACCTGATGTAGCATTTTGATCTGCCAGGGCGACATTATCCATTTAAAAACATAAATGTTGCATTCTACTTTTAGATGAGATGAATACCTAGTATTACAATCCACTTGAAACCAGACATCGCTCGAACTACTCTTGTACATAATTACTTGAAAGCCACGTCCACAGCTAGAGTAGAGCCCTCGGTGTTACAGCTTGTTCTGAAAAAAATAATGCGCTATTAATTCCGTCCTGGTAAACTTCTGTCAAAGGCACACACCATGTGCTGTTCCATAACAGCACGCTCCTCAGGAGCCAGGCCGAGTTCACTGCCCTGACACGCCTAATGGGTTAGAGTTGTTTCACAACCATACTCTTTTTGGATCAATGTGTTCTGCGTTCACGCGCTCCCTGACTTCACTCGTTGTGAAAAAAATCCTAGTAGATGGACAACGGAACTTTATACACGGTTGTATGTTACATGAAACTAGATTTTTTTTAATCAGAAGGCGGCTAAGTTTTTTCATATAAAGGCTCAAATTAATGATTAAATCATTGCATCATAATGCTGTATTTTGATATTTATTAGAATTACTTATCTACCTTTAGTTAATATGGTCTTAATATCTTGTTTAAGAAGGCCAAATGATTGTCATATTGATGCGAAAATATCGTTTTGTGTTTTTGCTGAGGCTCAATTCACATAATTGTTCGAAAAAGTCTAGAATCGATGAATCCGTGAATTACACCTATGATTTACATATATATTCCGAACTTGTTCGGGACTCTCAAAAATCCTGACGTGCATTAATCAAAATCTACAAAGACTGTACATTTCAATATTTCTCGTTACCCATGCAGAAGTGGTAGATCGTGGGATTTGTGCATTAGCATTGCTTGCGCAGGTGTCTTAATAAAAATTATTAATGAGTGTTTATGTATTTTGAATAATACGTTTATGTAGAAAAAAGTGATTACGTAGAAAAATAATGCACACATTTGAAAATGTGATTACGAAGAATGGCCACCAATGTTAATGAAACCTACTAATTAATGATTTAATGCTTATGAAATGTTGAATATGTGTTAGACTAATGCAGTAATATGTCATATTAAGAGTTATGAATTAAGCTTTAGCTTTATTAATTGTAGGCCTTAGCTTAGGGAGTGTTTTGGCCTACTTGCCAGGCCGCATGTAAAAGCTGTGGCCCGTATTTATACTTTTTTTAGCGCCACATTTGCGCCGCTTTTTGACGCAAAACGGCGCAAACCTACAAAATACAGTGGCATTTTGCAAGTTTGCGCCGTTTTTGCGTCAGAAAACGACGCAAATGCGGCACAAAAAAAGTATAAATACTGGCCTGTATTTCTTAGCGCTTAATGAAATAGCTGACCAAGTGAATTAAACTGTGAATTTCTATTGCAATGTGTAAATGTGCTCATAATGGAAGCTTTTCGTGAGAACCGACTGCTAGGACAGGATGTTCTTGCTAATGCAACATTTTATGTGTAATGTGTGTGAGACTGACTATCCCAGGACAAGAACAATGAAGATACTGACTAGAGTAGAAGCTACAACAATATTGTTACCTGGCAAGCCGGATGATGAGGATATAGCAAGACGAATCATTCAACAATATGTGAACAGAGAAATATTAGAATTCATAGATTTTAGTTTTATTGGGCAGAGTGTGAACATATGATTGACTGACCAATAGGGATTTGGGGGGTAGTTTAGGTGACTTCAACTTAACGACACTGCACAGAAGCAAGAGAGCTCATTCTGAGAGAAGACAGTTTACTGCCCAGTTTTCCTGATCAAAAGGTTACTACTTCCTTATGCGTCTTGACAAGAGACGTGGTTAACTTTAATGCTTAATAGACTTTACCCTTTTTTGATTCTGATGCTGAATCCTGATGCATTGCTGATCGACTGATGTCCTGAGGATGAAGAATGATTCTGCTTTGCTGATCCACCCTGAGGATAGGTATATTCAGACTGTGATTATCATGCATATTTGCTTTATCTTTCTAGGTACCAACTGTGCTATTTTGATAAGACCATAGTTAGATGTTTTACAAATTTGTGTTACTAAATTGTTTTGCATGAAGCCAAACATGCTGATCCTAATCTGATGATAGTGAAGGATTCTCACTAATAACAGGGACTAATGCTTGCTGAATTCCATGTATGTTATAATGTGGACACAGCTGACTTTGTTATTGATTTGCACCATAACTTTAGAATGTGTTGTAGTTCAAGCTTTGATTAGATTACGTTTCTTCAGCCGCTTTGGACAACCAGTGTTAATCCTGTACATGTTTCATTTGATCTTGAGATTAATCTACATGACTTTAGCATTGTTAATATAGGGAAATAAACATTCTAAGCTTTTACTAAAGATATGGTTATTCATGACTGAAAGGTCATTGTGCGCGACAATTACTGACTCCATTAACTATTGATGTTATTGATTACTATTGATTATTGTGTATTGATTATGTACTGGATCTATGGCAAGAACATATTAATTGCGAGTCAAACGGTTCATTGACCTATTCGCGTCCCCTTGTAAATTTACTTATTAAGGTCAGATGCGCTAACAGAGATGGTAGCAGACTGATGGTTAGTCTCCTTAAGAGCTTGCCATAGATGTCCGGTATAGAATAATAGACGAACAGAGACATGGTAAGAGACTGATGGTTATTTTCTTTAAAATCACAGATGTGAAGTACACAGTAACATGTGTTTTCAGAGAGAGTAGCAGCTTGATGAGGTCGTCCTTTGAGAGTTCATTATTATTGAGATTTGGATTTTGTTTTTCAATGATGATAATTAGAGAGAAAATGATGTTCCCTTTGGTCCAGAAATGACTTCCCCAGTTCCTGGATCCTGCTAATGGTTGTTTGAGGATGTTCCCAGCATTCTAGTGACAGAGTGAGTGAAATAGGTTGCGCTTGCACAGCTTATGCAAATTGCAGGTGAATTGTGAGGTTTGCAAGGATTTTAGGGAGTTTGCGTACTCCAAATGAAGTTATAGTAGGAGTGTGCATACTCCACAGTGTGAGAGTGGGGAAGTCCTCGAATTCATGTGAGTGCAGCGCTTTGTGCTAAAAAATTGTCTACGTTGTTGATGAACAGACCCTGTATGGTCTAAGACTCCGGAGTATATTGAAAAGTGTATGAGACACCTGGGTTTATGTTGTAATCTATTTGGTTTAGTAGGTTGATCGGGCGTGGTCAACAAGTCAGTGTGTGAATTAAATTGAGTAAATTAAATTTAATCTGAGATTTGGTGAGTTCTATGTGCACCAGGACAGACCCACTGATCAGTTGAGAGTAAAATTTGCTGGTCGAATTTTGCTTGCGAATCTGGGAGACCGAGAAAGAAGGAGTAGTGCAGGAAGAGCCATCAGTGAAAAATCCATAAGGTTTCCGAAGCGATTGTGTTACCTTTCTTGTAGTAAACCCACAGATTTGTTTTTGTTTTTTGTTTTTTGATTAGTGCTCGCAATATTTTGCATTAGTTTGTGTGAATTAGAGTGAAGGAGGATGAGCCACAAGACTTTGTCAGCCGCAGTACGTGTGAGTGTGACGTCATTGGAGCCGCGCTGGGATAGGTCGGTTTGTGAGAAGGGTCGTGCACGGATTGGCAGCCATCCGTGAGAGGCAATTGGTTGAGATTGTAGGTGAAAGGAATCTTGGGATTAAAAGTGACTTCCTGATTTGATTTCGAATAACAAAAAGTTAGAAAAGATAAAGGTGGTCATTACAACCCTGGCGGTCGGTGTTAAAGCGGGGGTAAGACCACCAACAGGCCGGCGGAAAAAAAAATGGAATCACGACCGTGGCGGAAACCGCCAAGAAAGACAGCCACTTTAACACTCCGACCGCCAAGGCGGTACAAACAAACACCGTGGCAGTAACTGCCAACAGACAGGCGGAGGACAATGTACCGCCCACAGTATCACAACCTACCAATCCGCCACCTTTTCCAGGGCGGATTCACCGCAAACAAAAACACGGTGGAAACAGGACTTCGAAGGGAAAACGCTCACCTCTACACACCCAACGAGGAACCTGGATGCCATGGAACCAGAGCTTCACATTTTCCCTGCCCTTATCTTCTTGCTCCTCTACCAGGAGCACGAACGTCGGCGTCGAAGATCACGGTGATTACTGCACCTATGACACAGGGGAGGGGGAGGGAAAAGCCAGGGACACACACACGCAATACGCAACACCCCCACCCTCACCCACGATAACACACACACTAATACAGCATGATACATTACAGTTACACCCCCCAACCCTCCCGGAAGAATGCAAAGACAAAAGGAAATAAGTGTAACCATTGTAATCTATTAAAATCCAGTACGCAAAAATATATATACACTATAAACAAATATATACACCAAGAATAGTAATCCAGGTATTGCTCCATTGAAGTCTGTGGAACACTGGGCTCACCCTGCATGGGCGAGGCCCACACTCAATACCCGAACATGACGGAGAGAACACTGCAGGGGCATCAGATAGCAATAAAACAGGCACCTCAGGGGGAAAGGAAAGGGGGGGCACCTCAGCCGGTTGAGTGCACAACGCCAAATCCACGAGGGGGCCCCATGCCCACTGTTCAATCCTGGGGAGTGCAAAGCCACAGTCTCTCAAGTCTCTACAGTGGGTGGGTTGCCCACTATTCAATCCTGGGGAGTGCAAAGCCACAGTCTCTCTACTCTGCAGTGGGTGGGTTGCCCACTGTTCAATCCTGGGGAGTGGAAAGCCACAGTCTCTCAAGTCTCTACAGTGGGTGGGTTGCCCACTGTTCAATCCTGGGGAGTGCAAAGCCACAGTCTCACAAGTGGATAACAGTCTCCACTGGTTCTGGAGGGGGCTTTGTGCCCAGAGTGCTTCATCCTGCCAATGACTGAGGTAGTGGATGTATCTCTCCACTGGTTCTGTGAGGTAGTGGATGCCTTTCTCCACTGGTTCTGGAGGAGGCTTTGTACCCAGAGTGCTTCATCCTGCCAAGGACTGAGGTAGTGGATGTATTTCTCCACTGGTTCTGGAGGGGGCTTTGTGCCTAGAGTGCTTCATCCTGCCAAGGACTGAGGTAGTGGATGTATCTCTCCACTGGTTCTGGAGGGGACTTTGTGCCCAGAGTGCTTCATCCTGCCAAGGACTGAGGTAGTGGATGTATCTCTCCTCTGGTTCTGGAGGGGGCTTTGTGCCCAGAGTGCTTCATCCTGCCAAGGACAGAGGTAGTGGATGCCTTTCTCCACTGGTTCTGGAGGGGGCTTTGTACCCACAGGGCTTCATCCTGCCAAGGACTGAGGTAGTGGATGCATTTCTCCACTGGTTCTGGAGGGGGCTTTGTGCCCAGAGTGCTTCATCCTGCCAAAGGACTGAGGTAGTGGATGTATCTCTCCACTGGTTCTGGAGGGGGCTTTGTGCCCAGAGTGCTTCATCCTGCCAAGGACTGAGGTAGTGGATGTATCTCTCCACTGGTTCTGGAGGGGGCTTTGTGCCCAGAGTGCTTCATCCTGCCAAGGACAGAGGTAGTGGATGCCTTTCTCCACTGGTTCTGGAGGGGGCTTTGTGCCCAGAGTGCTTCATCCTGCCAAGGACTGAGGTAGTGGATGTATCTCTCCACTGGTTCTGGAGGGGGCTTTGTGCCCAGAGTGCTTCATCCTGCTCGTGGCGGACTCAGTAGCGTCAGTGCTCTTGGCGCTCATGGGCCAGTGGTGCGTGTGGCGGAGGTGTCCTGTTCAGTGGTGCTTGTTGCGGCGGGGTCCTTGGCAGCGACTCAGCTGCTGGCAGTCCTGTCTGGCCCAGTGGGGCTGGTGCTGGTGATCCTGTCGCGGCAGTGCTGTCTGGCCCAGCGGGGCTGGTGCTGGCGATCCTGTCGCAGCGGTGCTGTCTGGACCAGCGGGGCTGGTGCTGGTGGTCCTGTCTGGGACAGCGGGGCTGATGGCTGTGGCCTCCTGGCCAGCGGGGCTGATGGTGGTGGCCTCCTGGCCAGCGGGGCTGATGGCGGTGGCCTCCTGGGCAGCGGGGATGATGGTGGTCGCCTCTTGGGCAGTGGGGCTGATGGCGGTCTTCTCCGCCGTGCTGCTCTTCCCAGACTTGCCGGGTTTCTTGTGCCCCTTCCCCACCTTGGAAGGTGTTGCAGCTGACTCCACACTCCCACCTGTACCCCTGGGAGCGGGTTTGGTGGCTGGAGTTCTCCCCATCTCCTGCCGGGCACTGGCCAACTTTTGATGCTTGACAGGTGGGGAACTGTCCGTGCTGTGGCTCCTTGCCACACTGGCTGCCCTGCTGACTGGTGCACTCCAGAATCCGGTGACTACTGGCACCACTGATCCCGCCGATGTCGTGGCTGAGGTGCTAGGTTGGGACCTCAAGAGTCGGGCCATAGGAGACTGACGGGGTGGGGGAGGTGAGGGAAAGAGGTCAAGGGTGGACAGGAAAAGTTTCTTGGGAACACTGGGACGGGTAGCTGGAGGGGGTTTGGGAGAGGAGGAAGAGTTTGTGGTTGTTGGAGGTGTACGTTTGCTGACTTTGGGTGAAGGTGCATGCGCTGGAGGCTGTTGTGAGGTGGATGGCTGTTGGGTGGGTGTGTGCCTGCATTTGTGTACCATGGGAGGTGGCGTCACAGACACACTGGGAGAGGACACAGGGGACGTGTGAATGGTAGTGCGGGTGGTGAGTACACGTGAGCGGGGTGTGGTGGTGTGTGTGCTGGTGATGGAAGTAGTGGCTGTAGATGTAGTGCATGCAGGTGTGAGTGGAGACGAGACTGGGAGGGAGGAGGAAGACGAGGGGGAGGGGGACACTGTGGAGGCAGTGGATGTTGGTGTGTCTGCATGTGTGTGATGCTTGCGTGAGTGCTTGTGGGATGTGTGGTGCTTATGTTTGCCTGAGCTTCCTTTGTGTGTTGAGGTGTGTGCATGCTGGTCTGATGGTGTGCTTGGGATAGGCTGAGGTGCAGGGGTGTGGGTCTGGGTGGAGGAAGTTGGAGGGGGAGGATAGAGACAGGGACAATGGCTGCCATCAGTGCTGAGGCCAGAGTCTAAAAAGCTCGCTGAAGGGCTGCCTGACCAGAATGAATGCCCTCCAGGAATGCATTGGTTTGTTGCAACTGCTTCTCTACACCCTGGATGGCATTACAAATGGCAGACTGCCCAACAGTGAGGGAACTGAGGAGGTCAATGGCCTCCTCACTGAGGGCAGCAGGGGTGACTGGGGCAGGGTCTGAGGTGTCTGGGGCGAAGATGATGCCCACCCTCCTGGGTGAGCGGGCCCGGAGCAAAGGCTGAGGGGCTGCTGGGATTGTGGTGCTGGTGGGGGGGGTGGCGGCTGTACCTGTAGATGCGGGGGGCACAGATGTGGCCGCCACCATAAGGGAGCTCCCATCAGAGGACAAGTCCGTATCACTCGTGTCAGCTCCTGACCCAGCCGTTGAGCTCCCCTCGCCCTCCGTCCCACTGGTGAATTCGGACTCCATAGTGTCGCCCTCCAGGGCCATGTGGGATGCAGCTCCCTCCTGCTCCGGTGCCACTGCTCCTCCACCTGACGATGCTAATGCACACAAGAAAAGGGAGACCACAAAAGGGGGGGGCGACAGAAGATCGACATGTTGAGTGCATGCATTACCGCTACCGTTGGCAGA
The DNA here is from genome assembly GCF_031143425.1 of Pleurodeles waltl. Taxonomy (NCBI): domain Eukaryota; kingdom Metazoa; phylum Chordata; class Amphibia; order Caudata; family Salamandridae; genus Pleurodeles; species Pleurodeles waltl. Next base: position 364,820,359 of record NC_090437.1, on the reverse strand, counting down.
CACGACAGACACAGAAGCCCCGTGCACTACGCCGCGCACTTGGGGCCCACTCTTCAATCCCTGGGACATGGCCTACAAGGCTATGGCCGACATCTGCACACATGGATGTCACAGGAGCCTGACTAGGTTTAGTTGGCACTGTACACAGGTGGGGTGTCACAGGGTCTACCAGAAGTAGGGGACCTAACTAGCACACTCGCCCTGACCTAGGGAATTCCACAGCCCACCTACCCCACCCAGACACCTCCACTGCGTGCTGAATCAGCTGAAAGAGAGTGTACTCACCCCTTTGTGGCTGCTGTGATGCTCTCAAGCTCCCATCCAACTCCGGGTACGCCACCGCCAGGATCTGGAACATCAGGGGGGTCATGGTGCGGCAGACACGCCTCCCACGTTGGGAGGCCATTCCCAGCTGGGCCTCTGCCGTCTTTTGCTCCAGCGGCGAATGTCCTCCCCTCTCTTATGGCAGTGGGTGCTCTGTCTGTGATAGACCCCCAGGGTCCGGACGTCCTTGGCGATGGCACGCCAGATGTCCTTCTTCTGGTGGGCGCTGACCTACATGAATTGTACAGGGGAAAAAGAAAAGTTATTACCAACTGCACCGTCACAGTCATTGGCCCCCATCCCTACCCGTGCCATGTGGCACATGCACACACCGTCGTTTCATGCACACCTCATTCTCCCCCTCCGTCTTTCATCCACCCCACTCCACACAGGCATAGCCCATACAGCATGCTGCCAGTGTACTCATCTGTTTGTCTGGAGGACCGTAGGGTAACGTGTACTGGGGGAGTACCCGATCCACGAGTTTCTCCAACTCCTCCGTGGTGAAGGCAGGGGCTCATTCCCCAGAAGCACGAGCCATTGTCTCTTCCAGACTGAGGACACAGCAGCACTTGCAGTGTAGGTCCTCTCCTGTCGAAGATCAGGTATTGAGTGATTGAACAGATAGAAAATGGCAGTCACGTCCACGGCGGTGCGTACCGTCGCTGCCGGGGTACATTGTCATTGGCTCCTGGGACCCATAGGGTCCAATGCTAACCAATGCAGAATTGCGCCGCGGTCCTTTACCGCCTACTGCGACGGTGTACAACGCCAGCGCAGTTACCTCGCATCCCATTGTCCCACTTTACAGGTCAGGCAGCCGCCATTTCAAGGGCCCGCATGGCTTAATTTTTAACTGCGTCACACATACCTAGGCCTTGCCTCAACACTCATACATGCAAATTTCGGATTATGAATCGTGTTCTGTGTAAGCTGTGTGTACGTACCTCTGAGTTGGTTGACTCTGTGCTCGCTGTTGTCCTTCATAGGCATTGTCCGCTGGGACATGTGAGGAGATGGCGGCATCCTCTGGTGTACAGACCGCTGGTGGACCTGTTGACAATGGAGGAAAGAAATGTGATCATCACCTAAAGGCTTGATCGGGCCACAATCCTGGAACTGTGTGCCCGGTTGGAGCCAGACCTGATGTCAGCTATCCGCCATCCCACAGGAATCCCCCCTATAGTGCAGGTGCTGTCAGTACTCAATTTCCTTGCAAGTGGGTCATTTCAAACAACAGTGGCCATAGCATCAGGGATGTCCCAGCCTATGTTTTCCAACATGTTGTCCAGAGTGTTGTCTGCCCTGCTGAAACACATGCGGAGCTACATCGTTTTACCTCATGTGGAGGATTTGCCTACAGTGAAAGGTGACTTCTATGCCTTGGGACATATCCCCAACATCATAGGTGCCATTGATGGGACAAATGTGGCTTTGGTACCCCCCGCAGGAGTGAACAGGTGTACAGAAACCGGAAGAGTTATCACTCGATGAATGTGCAGATGGTGTGTTTGGCAGACCAGTAAATCTCCCATGTGAATGCCAAATTCCCTGGCTCAGTGCATGACGCTTACATCCTGCGGAATAGCAGCATCCCTTATGTGATGGGGCAACCACAGAGGCACCGTGTGTGGCTATTAGGTGAGCACCTGGACGCAAGTCAGTGGGAATGGTTGTCTGTGGATATCCCTACAGGCTAGTGTGTGTCTAACAGTTGTCCCTCACCATTTGCAGGTGACTCTGGTTATCCCAACATGTCATGGCTACTGACCCCAGTAAGGAATCCCAGGACAAGGGCAGAGGAACGCTACAATAAGGCACATGGGCGAACTAGGAGGATTATAGAAAGGACCTTCGTCCTCCTGAAGGCCAGGTTCAGGTGCCTCCATATGACAGGTGGTTCCCTATTCTGCTCACCAAAGAAGGTGTGCAGATCATCGTGGCCTGTTGTATGCTTCACAACTTAGCTTTGCGACAACAGGTGCCTTTTCTGCAGGAGGATGGTCTAGATGGAGGTGTTGTGGCAGCTGTGAAGCCTGTGGACAATGAAGACGAGGAAGCAGAAGAAGAGGACATCGACAACAGGAACTCAGTGATCCTGCAATACTTCCAGTGAGACACAGGTAAGAAGACAAACCTGCCTACTACATGTACTTTAACACTACTACCTCTCTACTGTCTGTCGTTTTCACCCAGTGTATGGTTACTGAGTTGTCACTTTCCCTTATGATTTCACAGATGTGGGTCCCACTGTATGACATCTGCTTTGTTTCCTCATGGACTAGAGCTGTGTGACATAGGTATGTTGACATTACAATTGAAAGATCATTTTGTCACTGTATTTGCTAATACACTATTTCGAAATCACAGACAGACTCCAGATTGTTTTGTGCTTTAAGGGTGTTTATTTAAGTGCTCAGTATTGGAGGGTGCTGTGAAATGGTGAGGGGTGATGGTGGAGGAATGTCCATGGCAGAGTCCAGTCTATTAGTCTCACAGGTGCATTGCGCAAAGGGGCATAGAAATTGGAGCTGGGGCAGTTTGAGGATGGACAGAGTGACAAGGTGGGACAAAAGGATGACATTCAGGGTGGTCTTATTTCTTGGCGGGGGTCTTGGCATCATTCTCTGTCTTTGTCCTGGATCTCAGGGACCATTTGCGGAGTGGTTCTCTATCTGCAGGGGGTGGGGTGCTGGTGTGGTGGTCCTGTGGCGGTGCCACCTGTCCACTAGCGCCGGCAGAGGTGGTGGGTAGTTCATCGTCCAGGCTAGTGTCAGGGGCCCCTTCTTGTGCCACAGTGTCCCTCCTGGTGTTGAGGACTTCCTTCAGCACCCCTACGATGGTGCCCAGGGTGGAATTGATGGATCTGAGTTCCTCCCTGAAGCCCAAATACTGTTCCTCCTGCAGCTGCTGGGTCTCCTGAAACTTGGCCAGTACCGTTGCCATCGTCTCCTGGGAATGGTGGTAGGCTCCCATGATGTTGGAGAGGGCCTCGTGGAGAGTGGGTTCCCTGGGCCTGTCCTCCCCCTGTCGCACAGCAGCCCTCCCAGTTCCCCTGTGTTCCTGTGCCTCTGTCCCCTGAACAGTGTGCCCACTACCACTGCCCCCAGGTCCCTGTTGTTGTTGGGGTGGTGGGTTAGCCTGGGTTCCCTGTAGTGGTGGACACACTGCTGATTGACGTGTCCTGGGGACAGAGGTATGGGCCCGCTGGGTGGGTGCTGTGCTGGTGTTTCCAGAGGTGGGATGCTCTGTGGTGGCCTGTGCCAGTGTGAGGGGAACCGACTGTCCCGAGATCCCAGATGGGCCGTGCTGGTCATCTAGATTCAGTTGGACAGAGCTGCTGTCATCACTGTGGGCCTCTTCTGTTGGTGGTGTGGACTTGTGTGGACCCTCCTGTCCGGTGACGTTGGGTAGGAGTCCTGCAGGAGTATAAAAGGATGTTTATTGCATCTGTGTGTGCCATGGTGTGCAATGGGTGGGTGTCCGTGTACCACAGTGCTTGCATTCGTGTGTGGGACCTTGTGTGATTGTGGTTTAGGGGGGTGTATGGGTATGTGCAGTGGCCATGCTTTGGTGATGGGTGTCCATGCTTTGTTGTTGCATGCAGGGCTTGGTGTTGGGATGTGTGGTTTGTGATATTGGGACATTTGTGAGGAGTTGGAGTGATGGGGGTGAGGGCGAGGGTGGGGGTATATGATGGCATGCAGGTAGGGTGGGGGATATAATAGTAAAGCATTGCCTTACCAGAGTCCATTCCTCCATCTACTCCTGCGAGGCCCTCAGGATGCACAATCACCAACACTTGCTCCTCCCATGTTGTTAGTTGTGGGGGAGGAGGTGGGGGTCCGCCGCCAGTCCGCTGAACCGCAAGGTGGTGTCTTGATACCACAGAACACACCTTCCCCCGTAGGTCATTCCACCTGTTCCTGGTGTCATCCCTATTTCTTGGGTGCTGTCCCACTGCGTTGACCCTGTCCACGATTCTTCGCTATAGCTCCATCTTCCTAGCTATGGAGGTGTGCTGCACCTGTGATCCGAATAGCTGTGGCTCTACCCGGACGATTTCCTCCACCATGACCCTGAGCTCCTCCTCAGAAAACCTGGGGTGTCTTTGCCGTGCCATGGGGTGGTGTGGGTGATGTGTGGGGTGGTGTGTGTTGTGATAAGTGGGGTGAGATATAGGGGTGTGTTGTGTGAGGAAGTTATGTGGGTGATGGTATTGTGTGCCTGTGGATGCTTGGTAGTAGTTTGTAGTGTCTCTCTCTGGCCTTCTTTCGGTATTTTGGTCATAGGGGTTTGTGGGTTATGTGGGTGTGTGTTTTCATATTGTAATGGGTGTGTGGGAGTGGTGTGTGTATGTGTATCAGGTGTGTGGATTTCGATTTGTCCAATGTGGCTGTGTTTTTTAAGAGTGTGTGTATTTTGAGCGCGGCGGTGTGTACCGCCAATGGAATACCGCGGTTGAAAGACCGTTGCGTGGATTCGTGGGTCGTGATAGTGTGGATGTATTTCTATTGGCGTGACGGTGGAGGTTTTGTTTTCGCCAGTTTTTTCACCGACCTTTGGTGTGGCGGACTTGTGTGGGTGTCTGAATTTTGGCGGATTCAGAACAGTGGGTCATAATGACCGTGGCGGAATCCCGCTGCCGCGGCGGTGTGTTGGCAGTCTTCTGCACGGCGGTAAGTGGCTTTTGCCGCCAATGTTGTAATGAGGGCCAAAGTTTTTTTTAAAGCATTGAAAAGTACCCTATGGGGAGATACGTACATTACAGCGAGTGTAGGCGAGGCTACACGGCCAGAAAATACACCAGCTTATATTGAAATGGAAGAGAAGAGTGTTGCGCCATATCTTTGGCTAAAGCGATGTTGCAAATTAACAGAGAAAGATGGGAACTTAGCGTTTCCTACAAATGGGAAGTTCAATTTGAGGGTTTTAGTGCATTTACAGATGATGCTATATGAATCGAAGCTTCTTTTGAGACCAGCACAGTTTGAGGCCTCAGCGATTTCGGAGCTAGTTGCCAGGCGGCAACAGCAATAGAAATTCAAGAGGAGGATGAGAAAGACAGAAAAGTCTCTAGCGGAGGCTAGATAGGATTGTGTTCAGAAAGCATGGAGAATGGAGACTTTGAACGGAATTAAGTTGTTTCCAGCAATTACACAGGAGAATGAAAAGTAACTAAAGAAAGCTGCTAGGAAGGCTAGTAGAAGTCCATCCAGGGGTAAGGAGGCTAGAAAAGTCTACAACCATACAGGAGGAATCGGATGATGACGAGTTTATTACACAGTTATTGAGAGATCGACCACCACCATATATAGTACATGAGAGTGGTTCAACACAGGTTAACAGGACAGTGAATCCGGTGCAGGTTAGTGCTAATCTGACTCAGAATGCGTTGCAAAGTGGTCCTAATGTGCCTACTGTAGGAAAGTACCATCTTGCCTGGCATGTTACCCCCATTTTTCACTGTATATATGTTGTTTTAGTTGTATGTGTCACTGGGACCCTGGTAACCCAGGGCCCCAGTGCTCATAAGTGTGCCTGAATGTGTTACCTGTGTAGTGACTAACTGTCTCACTGAGGCTCTGCTAATCAGAACCTCAGTGGTTATGCTCTCTCATTTCTTTCCAAATTGTCATTAACAGGCTAGTGATCATTTTTACCAATTTACATTGGCTTACTGGAACACCCTTATAATTCCCTAGTATATGGTACTGATGTACCCAAGGTATTGGGGTTCCAGGAGATCCCTATGGGCTGCAGCATTTCTTTTGCCACCCATAGGGAGCTCTGACAAATCTTACACAGGCCTGCCACTGCAGCCTGAGTGAAATAACGTCCACGTTATTTCACAGCCATTTTACACTGCACTTAAGTAACTTATAAGTCACCTATATGTCTAACCTTTACCTGGTAAAGGTTAGGTGCAAAGTTACTTAGTGTGAGGGCACCCTGGCACTAGCCAAGGTGCCCCCACATTGTTCAGGGCCAATTCCCTGAACTTTGTGAGTGCGGGGACACCATTACACGCGTGCACTACATATAGGTCACTACCTATATGTAGCTTCACAATGGTAACTCCGAATATGGCCATGTAACATGTCTATGATCATGGAATTGCCCCCTCTATGCCATCCTGGCATAGTTGGCACAATCCCATGATCCCAGTGGTCTGTAGCACAGACCCTGGTACTGCCAAACTGCCCTTCCTGGGGTTTCACTGCAGCTGCTGCTGCTGCCAACCCCTCAGACAGGCAGCTGCCCTCCTGGGGTCCAGCCAGGCCTGGCCCAGGATGGCAGAACAAAGAACTTCCTCTGAGAGAGGGTGTGACACCCTCTCCCTTTGGAAAATGGTGTGAAGGCAGGGGAGGAGTAGCCTCCCCAGCCTCTGGAAATGCTTTGTTGGGCACAGATGTGCCCAATTCTGCATAAGCCAGTCTACACCGGTTCAGGGACCCCTTAGCCCCTGCTCTGGCGCGAAACTGGACAAAGGAAAGGGGAGTGACCACTCCCCTGACCTGCACCTCCCCTGGGAGGTGTCCAGAGCTCCTCCAGTGTGCTCCAGACCTCTGCCATCTTGGAAACAGAGGTGCTGCTGGCATACTGGACTGCTCTGAGTGGCCAGTGCCACCAGGTGACGTCAGAGACTCCTGCTGATAGGCTCCTTCAGGTGTTAGTAGCCTATCCTCTCTCCTAGGTAGCCAAACCCTCGTTTCTGGCTATTTAGGGTCTCTGTCTCTGGGGAAGCTTTAGATAACGAATGCAAGAGCTCATCCGAGTTCCTCTGCATCTCTCTCTTCACCTTCTGATAAGGAATCGACTGCTGACCGCGCTGGAAGCCTGCAAACCTGCAACATAGTAGCAAAGACGACTACTGCAACTCTGTAACGCTGATCCTGCCGCCTTCTCGACTGTTTTCCTGCTTGTGCATGCTGTGGGGGTAGCCTGCCTCCTCTCTGCACCAGAAGCTCCGAAGAAATCTCCAGTGGGTCGACGGAATCTTCCCCCTGCAACCGCAGGCACCAAAAAGCTGCATTACCGGTCACTTGGGTCTCCTCTCAGCACGACGAGCGAGGTCCCTCGAATCCAGCGACTCTGTCCAAGTGACCGCCACAGTCCAGTGACTCTTCAGCCCAAGTTTGGTGGAGGTAAGTCCTTGCCTCACCTCGCTGGGCTGCATTGCTGGGAACCGCGACTTTGCAGCTACTCCGGCCCCTGTGCACTTCCGGCGGAAATCCTTTGTGCACAGCCAAGCCTGGGTCCACGGCACTCTAACCTGCATTGCACGACTTTCTAAGTTGGTCTCCGGTGACGTGGGACTCCTTTGTGCAACTTCGGCGAGCACCATTTCACGCATCATTGTAGTGCCTGTTTCTGGCACTTCTCCGGGTGCTACCTGCTTCAGTGAGGGCTTTTTGTCTTGCCCGACGTCCTCTCTCTCTTCAGGTCCAATTTGCGACCTCCTGGTCCCTCCTGGGCCCCAGCAGCGTCCAAAAACGACAAATGCACAATTTGCAGCTAGCAAGGCTTGTTGGCGTTCTTTCCACGGGAAAACACTTTTGCATGACTCTCCACGGCGAGAGGGATCCGTCCACCAAAGGGGAAGTCTCTAGCCCTTTTCGTTCCTGCAGAAACCTCAGCTTCTTCTGTCCAGTCGAAGCTTCTTTGCACCCGCAGCTGGCATTTCCTGGGCATCTGCCCATCTCCGACTTGCTTGTGACTTTTGGACTTGGTCCCCTTGTTCCACAGGTACCCTAGATTGGAAATCCACAGTTGTTGCATTGCTGGTTTGTGTCTTTCCTGCATTATTCCTCTAACACGACTACTTTGTCCTTAGGGGAACTTTAGTGCACTTTGCACTCACTTTTCAGGGTCTTGGGGAGGGTTATTTTTCTAACTCTCACTATTTTCTAATAGTCCCAGCGACCCTCTACAAGGTCACATAGGTTTGGGGTCCATTCGTGGTTCGCATTCCACTTTTGGAGTATATGGTTTGTGTTGCCCCTATCCCTATGTTTCCCCATTGCATCCTATTGTAGCTATACATTGTTTGCACTGTTTTCTAAGACTATACTGCATATTTTTGCTATTGTGTATATATATCTTGTGTATATTTCCTATCCTCTCACTGAGGGTACACTCTAAGATACTTTGGCATATTGTCAAGTACCTTTATTTTTAGTATAACTGTGTATTGTGTTTTCTTATGATATTGTGCATATGACACTAAGTGGTACTGTAGTAGCTTCACACGTCTCCTAGTTCAGCCTATGCTGCTCTGCTAAGCTACCATTATCTATCAGCCTAAGCTGCTAGACACCCTATACACTAATAAGGGATAACTGGGCCTGGTGCAAGGTGCAAGTACCCCTTGGTACTCACTACAAGCCAGTCCAGCCTCCTACATTGGTTGTGCAGTGGTGGGATAAGTGCTTGAGACTACTTACCACTCTTGTCATTGTACTTTTCATAAGAGAAAAATATACAAAACAAGGTCAGTGTATATACACATAGCTAAAAAGTTTTGCATTTCTTCTTTCAACTCTTTTTCTAAGTGCTGAAAAGTACTCCTAAACTTTCAAAAAGTTCTTAAAAGTTTAAAAAGTTTTTTTCTGTCTTTCCAAAAAGTTCTGAAAACTTTTTTCTCTTTTTCTATCACTTTAACTCTCTCTAAAAAATGTCTGGCACAGGCCAAACTGTTGATCTGTCCAAACTTGCATATGACAACCTTAGCTGGAAAAGAGCAAGGAGTCTCTGTATAGAGAGAGGTTTGAGTGTAGGGAAAAATCCTTCCTTGGAACTGTTACTTAACATGCTTAGAGAACAGGATAAGGCCATAGGTGCCCCATCTGTTGAAAAAGTACCTAATAGTTCCCAATCTGATTCAGGGACTCCCCCAGGAAACGATTCAGGAAAGAAACTTCCTAGCCTGCCCATTACTAGACAATCTAGCATAGATGGTAATGATGATGAGCCACACCAAATAAATAGTGTTGTCTCACATCATAGCAAAAGCATTTATTCTCACCATACTGGTAGTAATGTTTCTGTAAACCAAGCTGTTAGGGTGGCTTCTGTAAGGGACAGGTCTCCTTCTGTTCATTCCCATCATAGCTCTGTTTCTAGAAATGTCCCTCCCACCAACCCTGATGACAGAATGTTAGAGAGGGAACTCAATAAGTTGAGGGTGGAACAAACCAGACTGAAGCTTAAAAAGCAACAGCTGGATTTGGATAGACAGTCTTTTGAATTAGAGAAGGAAAGACAGAAGTTGGGTTTAGATACCCATGGTGGCAGCAGCAGTATTCCCCATAGTCATCCTGCAAAAGAGCATGATTCCAGGAATCTGCACAAGATAGTTCCCCCTTATAAGGAGGGGGATGACATTAACAAGTGGTTTGCTGCACTTGAGAGGGCCTGTGTTGTTCAGGATGTCCCTCAAAGGCAGTGGGCTGCTATCCTATGGCTATCATTTAGAGGAAAAGGTAGGGATAGGCTCCTTACTGTGAAAGAAAATGATGCTTATAATTTCCAAGTTCTTAAGAATGCACTCCTGGATGGTTATGGCTTAACCACTGAACAGTACAGGATAAAGTTCAGAGAGACCAAAAAGGAGTCTTCACAAGACTGGGTTGATTTCATTGACCAGGCAGTGAAGGCCTTGGAGGGGTGGTTACATGGCAGTAAAGTTACTGATTATGACAGCCTGTATAACTTAATCCTGAGAGAGCATATTCTTAATAATTGTGTGTCTGATTTGTTGCACCAGTACTTGGTGGACTCTGATCTGACCTCTCCCCAAGAATTGGGAAAGAAGGCAGACAAATGGGTCAGAACAAGAGTGAACAGAAAAGTTCATACAGGGGGTGACAAAGATGGCAACAAAAAGAAGGATGGTAAGTCTTCTGACAAGGGTGGGGACAAATCTAAAAATGAGTCTTCCTCAGGCCCACAAAAACACTCTGGTGGGGGTGGTGGGTCCAAATCCTCCTTTAATCAGAACAAGGAAAAGAAACCATGGTGCTATTTATGTAAAATAAAAGGCCATTGGACAACAGATCCCAGTTGTCCAAAGAAAGGCACCACAGCTCCTACCACTACAACCCCTACTGCTACACCTAGTGTCCCTACTAATAGCAGTGGTGGTGGGAGCAAACCTACTAATAGCCAATCCAAGGGAGTAGCTGGGCTCACTTTTGGTAATTTAGTTGGGGTTGGTCTGATTAGGGAGACCACAGAGGCTACTTTAGTCTCTGAAGGGGCTATTGATTTAGCCACTTTGGTTGCTTGCCCCCATAACTTGGAGAAGTACAAGCAACTAACCCTAATAAATGGTGTTGAGGTCCAGGCCTACAGGGACACAGGTGCCAGTGTCACAATGGTGATTGAGAAACTGGTGCACCCTGAACAACACATACTTGGACACCAGTACCAAGTAACCGATGCTCACAACATAACACAAAGCCACCCCATGGCTGTTGTAAATCTCAACTGGGGGGGGGGTAACTGGTCCAAAGAAAGTTGTGGTAACTTCAGATTTACCTGTAGACTGTCTATTAAGGAATGATTTGGAGACATCAGCTTGGTCAGATGTGGAGTTGGAGGCCCATGCAGCAATGCTGGGCATCCCAGGGCATATTTTTGCTTTGACAAGGGCTCAGGCCAAAAAGCAAAAAGGACAGGGAAGCTTGGATCCTGGAACAATGGACCAAGTGCTCCCTAAAGCTAGGGCTAGTTGAAGCAAACCACTTCCTACTATCCCTCCCTCTACAGTGGATTCTACTTCTGAGGAAGAAGAATTCCCTCCCTGTGCAGAACCTACACCAGAGGAGCTGGAAGCAGACACTGCTGAGCTTTTGGGTGAAGGGGGGCCTACCAGAGAGGAGCTGAGTGTGGCACAGCAAACCTGTCCCACATTAGAGGGTCTCAGACAGCAAGCTGTCAAACAGGCTAATGGGGATGTCAGTGACTCTCACAGAGTTTACTGGGAGGACAACCTCTTGTACACTGAGCATAGGGATCCTAAACCTGGAGCTGCCAGGAGATTAGTGATTCCTCAGGAGTACAGAAAGTTCCTCCTAACACTGGCACATGACATTCCCTTAGCAGGGCATCTAGGACAAATGAAAACTTGGGACAGGCTTGTTCCCCTGTTTCATTGGCCTAGGATGTCTGAGGACACAAAGGAATTTTGTAAGTCCTGTGAAACCTGTCAAGCCAGTGGCAAGACAGGTGGCACCCCAAAGGCACCCCTTATTCCACTGCCTGTGGTTGGGGTTCCCTTTGAAAGGGTAGGGGTTGACATAGTTGCCCCCCTTGACCCTCCTACTGCTTCAGGCAATAGATTTATCTTGGTGGTAGTGGACCATGCCACAAGATACCCTGAAGCAATTCCTTTAAGGACCACTACAGCTCCTGCAGTGGCAAAGGCCCTCCTGGGAATATTTTCCATGGTGGGCTTCCCAAAGGAAGTAGTATCAGACAGAGGAAGCAATTTCATGTCTGCATACTTAAAGGCCATGTGGAAGGAGTGTGGTGTAACGTACAAGTTCACAACACCCTATCATCCACAAACAAATGGACTGGTGGAGAGATTTAATAAAACTCTCAAAGGCATGATTATGGGACTCCCTGAAAAACTCCGCAGGAGATGGGATATCCTTCTACCATGCCTCCTTTTTGCCTACAGGGAGGTACCCCAGAAAGGAGTGGGCTTCAGCCCCTTTGAACTTCTTTTTGGACACCCTGTTAGGGGTCCACTCACACTTGTAAAGGAGGGTTGGGAACAACCTTTAAAAGCTCCTAAACAGGATATTGTGGACTATGTACTTGGCCTCAGATCAAGGATGGCTGAGTACATGAAAAAGGCCAGTAAAAACCTTCAGGCCAGCCAAGAGCTCCAGAAGCAATGGCATGATCAGAAGGCTGTTTTGGTTCAGTACCAACCAGGGCAGAAAGTGTGGGTCTTGGAGCCTGTGGCCCCAAGGGCACTCCAAGATAAATGGAGTGGTCCCCACACAATTGTTGAAAAGAAGGGTGAAGTCACCTACTTAGTTGACTTAGGCACTGCCAGGAGTCCCCTTAGGGTGCTCCATGTCAACCGCCTGAAACCCTACTATGACAGGGCTGATCTCACCCTGCTCATGGCAACTGATGAGGGACAGGAAGAAGACAGTGATCCTCTACCTGATCTCTTCTCTTCCACAGAACAAGATGCTCTTGTGGAAGGTGTAGTTTTGGCAGATTGTCTTACTGCTGAGCAGAAAGACCATTGCATAAATCTCCTAGGACAATTTTCAGAACTCTTCTCTACTGTGCCAGGCACCACTTCTTGGTGTGAGCACACTATAGATACTGGAGACAGTTTACCTGTCAAATGTAAGATCTATAGGCAGCCTGACCATGTCAGGGACTGCGTAAAGCATGAAGTTCAGAAAATGTTGGAACTAGGAGTGGTTGAGCACTCTGACAGTCCATGGGCTTCCCCTGTGGTACTGGTACCAAAACCCAATTCTAAAGATGGAAAGAAGGAAATGCGGTTTTGTGTAGACTATAGAGGTCTCAACTTGGTAACCAAAACTGATGCTCACCCTATACCCAGGGCAGATGAGCTTATAGATACACTGGCATCTGCCAAGTATCTAAGCACTTTTGATTTGACTGCAGGGTATTGGCAGTTCAAATTATCAGAAGATGCTAAATCTAAAACTGCATTTTCTACCATTGGAGGACATTACCAGTTTACTGTAATGCCTTTTGGTTTGAAAAATGCACCTGCCACTTTTCAGAGGTTGGTGAACACAGTCCTGCAAGGGCTGGAAGCTTTCAGTGCAGCATATTTGGACGATATAGCTGTCTTTAGCTCCAGCTGGGATGATCACCTGGTCCACCTATGGAAAGTTTTGGAGGCCCTGCAAAAGGCAGGCCTCACTATCAAGGCTTCAAAGTGCCAGATAGGGCATGGTAAGGTGGTTTATCTGGGACACCTTGTTGGTGGGGAACAGATTGCACCACTTCAGGGGAAAATCCAAACTATTATTGATTGGGTTCCCCCTACCACTCAGACTCAGGTGAGAGCCTTCCTAGGCCTCACTGGGTATTACAGGAGGTTCATTAAGAACTATGGCTCCATTGCAGCCCCTCTTAATGACCTCACATCCAAGAAAATGCCTAAAAAGGTATTATGGACAGCAAACTGTCAGAAAGCTTTTGAGGAGCTGAAGCAGGCCATGTGCTCTGCACCTGTCCTGAAAAGCCCTTGTTACTCTAAAAAATTCTATGTCCAAACTGATGCATCTGAATTAGGAGTAGGGGCAGTCCTATCACAACTTAATTCTGAGGGCCAGGATCAACCTGTTGCTTTTATTAGTAGGAGGTTGACCCCTAGAGAAAAGCGTTGGTCTGCCATTGAGAGGGAGGCCTTTGCTGTGGTCTGGGCTCTGAAGAAGTTGAGGCCATACCTGTTTGGCACTCACTTCATTGTTCAAACAGACCACAAACCTCTACTTTGGCTAAAACAAATGAAAGGTGAAAATCCTAAATTGTTGAGGTGGTCCATATCCCTACAGGGAATGGACTATACAGTGGAACATAGACTTGGGAGTAGCCACTCCAATGCAGATGGACTCTCCAGATATTTCCACTTAGACAATAAAGACTCATCACGTCATGGCTAGTCTTATTGTCCTTCGTTTGGGGGGGGGTTGTGTAGGAAAGTACCATCTTGCCTGGCATGTTACCCCCATTTTTCACTGTATATATGTTGTTTTAGTTGTATGTGTCACTGGGACCCTGGTAACCCAGGGCCCCAGTGCTCATAAGTGTGCCTGAATGTGTTACCTGTGTAGTGACTAACTGTCTCACTGAGGCTCTGCTAATCAGAACCTCAGTGGTTATGCTCTCTCATTTCTTTCCAAATTGTCACTAACAGGCTAGTGACCATTTTTACCAATTTACATTGGCTTACTGGAACACCCTTATAATTCCCTAGTATATGGTATTGGGGTTCCAGGAGATCCCTATGGGCTGCAGCATTTCTTTTGCCACCCATAGGGAGCTCTGACAAATCTTACACAGGCCTGCCACTGCAGCCTGAGTGAAATAACGTCCACGTTATTTCACAGCCATTTTACACTGCACTTAAGTAACTTATAAGTCACCTATATGTCTAACCTTTACCTGGTAAAGGTTAGGTGCAAAGTTACTTAGTGTGAGGGCACCCTGGCACTAGCCAAGGTGCCCCCACATTGTTCAGAGCCAATTCCCTGAACTTTGTGAGTGCGGGGACACCATTACACGCGTGCACTACATATAGGTCACTACCTATATGTAGCTTCACAATGGTAACTCCGAATATGGCCATGTAACATGTCTATGATCATGGAATTGCCCCCTCTATGCCATCCTGGCATAGTTGGCACAATCCCATGATCCCAGTGGTCTGTAGCACAGACCCTGGTACTGCCAAACTGCCCTTCCTGGGGTTTCACTGCAGCTGCTGCTGCTGCCAACCCCTCAGACAGGCAGCTGCCCTCCTGGGGTCCAGCCAGGCCTGGCCCAGGATGGCAGAACAAAGAACTTCCTCTGAGAGAGGGTGTGACACCCTCTCCCTTTGGAAAATGGTGTGAAGGCAGGGGAGGAGTAGCCTCCCCCAGCCTCTGGAAATGCTTTGTTGGGCACAGATGTGCCCAATTCTGCATAAGCCAGTCTACACCGGTTCAGGGACCCCTTAGCCCCTGCTCTGGCGCGAAACTGGACAAAGAAAAGGGGAGTGACCACTCCCCTGACCTGCACCTCCCCTGGGAGGTGTCCAGAGCTCCTCCAGTGTGCTCCAGACCTCTGCCATCTTGGAAACAGAGGTGCTGCTGTCACACTGGACTGCTCTGAGTGGCCAGTGCCACCAGGTGACGTCAGAGACTCCTGCTGATAGGCTCCTTCAGGTGTTAGTAGCCTATCCTCTCTCCTAGGTAGCCAAACCCTCTTTTCTGGCTATTTAGGGTCTCTGTCTCTGGGGAAACTTTAGATAACGAATGCAAGAGCTCATCCGAGTTCCTCTGCATCTCTCTCTTCACCTTCTGATAAGGAATCGACTGCTGACCGCGCTGGAAGCCTGCAAACCTGCAACATAGTAGCAAAGACGACTACTGCAACTCTGTAACGCTGATCCTGCCGCCTTCTCAACTGTTTTCCTGCTTGTGCATGCTGTGGGGGTAGCCTGCCTCCTCTCTGCACCAGAAGCTCCGAAGAAATCTCCTGTGGGTCGACGGAATCTTCCCCCTGCAACCGCAGGCACCAAAAAGCTGCATTACCGGTCCCTTGGGTCTCCTCTCAGCATGACGAGCGAGGTCCCTCGAATCCAGCGACTCTGTCCAAGTGACCCCCACAGTCCAGTGACTCTTCAGCCCAAGTTTGGTGGAGGTAAGTCCTTGCCTCACCTCGCTGGGCTGCATTGCTGGGAACCGCGACTTTGCAGCTACTCCGGCCCCTGTGCACTTTCGGCGGAAATCCTTTGTGCACAGCCAAGCCTGGGTCCACGGCACTCTAACCTGCATTGCACGACTTTCTAAGTTGGTCTCCGGCGACGTGGGACTCCTTTGTGCAACTTCGGCGAGCACCATTTCAGGCATCCTCGTAGTGCCTGTTTCTGGCACTTCTCTGGGAGCTACCTGCTTTAGTGAGGGCTCTTTGTCTTGCTCGACGTCCCCTCTCTCTTCAGGTCCAATTTGCGACCTCCTGGTCCCTCCTGGGCCCCAGCAGCGTCCAAAAATGCCAAGTGCACGATTTGCAGCTAGCAAGGCTTGTTGGCGCTCTTTCTGCGGGAAAACACTTCTGTATGATTGTCCACGGCGAGAGGGATCCGTCCACCAAAGGGGAAGTCTCTAGCCCTTTTCGTTCCTGTAGAAACCTCAGCTTCTTCTGTCCAGTCGAAGCTTCTTTGCACCCGCAGCTGGCATTTCCTGGGCATCTGCCCATCTCCGACTTGCTTGTGACTTTTGGACTTGGTCCCCTTGTTCCTCAGGTACCCTAGATTGGAAATCCACAGTTGTTGCATTGCTGGTTTGTGTCTTTCCTGCATTATTCCTCTAACACGACTACTTTGTCCTTAGGGGAACTTTAGTGCACTTTGCACTCACTTTTCAGGGTCTTGGGGAGGGTTATTTTTCTAACTCTCACTATTTTCTAATAGTCCCAGCGACCCTCTACAAGGTCACATAGGTTTGGGGTCCATTCGTGGTTCGCATTCCACTTTTGGAGTATATGGTTTGTGTTGCCCCTATCCCTATGTTTCCCCATTGCATCCTATTGTAGCTATTCATTGTTTGCACTGTTTTCTAAGACTATACTGCATATTTTTGCTATTGTGTATATATATCTTGTGTATATTTCCTATCCTCTCACTGAGGGTACACTCTAAGATACTTTGGCATATTGTCATAAAAATAAAGTACCTTTATTTTTAGTATAACTGTGTATTGTGTTTTCTTATGATATTGTGCATATGACACTAAGTGGTACTGTAGTAGCTTCACACGTCTCCTAGTTCAGCCTAAGCTGCTCTGCTAAGCTACCATTATCTATCAGCCTAAGCTGCTAGACATCCTATACACTAATAAGGGATAACTGGGCCTGGTGCAAGGTGCAAGTACCCCTTGGTACTCACTACAAGCCAGTCCAGCCTCCTACACCTACCACTCCTGTAATGCAGACCCAGATGCAGCCGTCACAGGCGCAGAGAGCTTATACTGATGTGCCCATTGTGGAAACAACTTCGAATTTAGTGGTGTCCATGGAGTAGGACTTCCCGAGACTGATACTGGTTCAGACTGAGCCAACTCCGATTCTGTTGCCCAAAGTACAGCTGCAGGTAATGCCAAGATTTACTCCTGTGACAGTGACACAGCCAGATATGACTCCAATGATGGATAAGAATATGGGAGTTATTCTCTCACAGACTGTAGGAGCCAGAGTAGCCTCAGATACTATATCGCTATCTATTATTGTTGGTCCATTGGTACCATTATTTGCACAGAAGAAACCGACTACAGGTGAACAGGGAGCAATGTCCCAGAATCTAATGAGGGAAGGAGTAATGAAAATGTCCAGGTAGTCCCTCCTGTGGGACAGACTTTTGACTGATCAAGATTATTGTAAGACCTTAGTACATTTGTTGCACTTCCAGATATGGTGACAGGGCCAAACGTTAGTCAGAGCCTGAAATTATTGACACCACAGACTCTGAATGTAGTTGCACAGCAGGTGCCACTGGTCCAAGCAAGTAATATTTTGTTACAAGGACTGACTGCTCAGCAATTTACTGAATGTTTAGACAAGCTAAATACCCCACAGAGTGCCTCTAAAGGAGAAGAGCATTTGAATTATACTACGCTAAGCATGGAAGCGGGTAAACTCATTGAGGGATCTATGGGGGTGAACAGGTTAGAATCCTATACAGAGGCAGAATTGAGATATCTGTGCCCAAAGATTACGAGAGAAGTGAGCAACGTGCATCAGAGATTAGCAGACTTGGCAGAGAAGTACGACATAGAGATAGAGAAAACGAAGCATTTGAAAAGGAGTTACAGATTAGTTTTTGCGGTGAAAGATTTTGAACACATGAGATCTGCCGGAATGAAGGCACACCTTATGGAATTGATTCAAAGCGCTCAGACCTGGGGAGCATTAGACAAATGGGAAGGCAGATGGGTAAAGAAAAGACAAAAGGGATTCTTTGGAGCTCAATGAAAATGTGCAGCAGGACAGGGCTCTAGTAAAGATTTTACCAATGAGAGAGATTCCGGGGGGAATTTTGTTCATGTCCCTTGGAGCAGAATTGACATTCTATCATTTACAAATGATTAGCCACAATGATAGGAAGGCCAGTAGAGTGGTATCAGCAGACAGACAGGTCTGTGAAACTTGTGAAGTGTCTGTGGGAGGTCTTGAACACATTACTAGAGATATTGGTTCCAGCGGATCTGTGGATCGAGTGTAAGAGGAGTGTAGATTGGCCAACAAATGAACCAGAGAGAGACAAGAATACAGGTGCACCGTCTCCTGAGGTAATGACATATTATTATAAGGTGATTGAGTTTCTGAAATCAAGAACTTTTGCCCAAGAATATTGATTGGCAGAGGATTGACAGAACAGCTCAGGAAGCAAAGGAGTTGTTACATATGTATTATGAGAGATTGTTGCAGGCATTCAAACATTACAGGGCTACAGGGACAATTGAGGCCAAAGACATGTTTCACTTTGTGTTTAGATTTGTGGATGGACTGAGACCTGAATTTAGCCAAATGATTAAAAGTCATTTGATTTGCTGCCAAGCAAAGCCGATTGATGAGGTATAGCAGTATGCAAAATTCTGTAGTGATGAGATTGAGTTAAAGCAGAAAAATTTGAAAGAGAAGGCAATGGTGATGCAGATTAAAGAAGCTCAAACAGTAGTGCAAGGTTTTTTTTCACTGCAGTTACCACAGCAGCAGCGGGAGACATGATGTTTCAGCTGTAGATGAGAGGTAGAGGTCACAGAGGCAATGTGAATCACGGTCCAGATTTGAATACTGTAGTGGTTCAGAATGATGTGCAGGGAATGAAGAAGCTATTGCCATGTTACATTTGCGGACCCATTGGACATTGGAAACGGGAGTGTCCAATGATGGTACAGGAAGGTGTTATTCAGCAGAGTAATGACATCAATACATCCCAGAATGTGAGAGGACTGACAGTGAGCGTTCCTAATCCAAATTTTCAGAATAATTTGAATCAAATGCATAATTTTCAGCTCATGCAGCCGTCGCAAATGCCCAGTGCACAAGTATCACAGTTGCAGCCGATACAACAACAGGTTCCCATGGTACCTAGAGAGCAAATTAAAATACCTCAAGCCTCGATGGAGCAGCAACAGATGGCGCTTTCTCAGCAGGTCGCAGGTCAGAGGCAGAACGGAAATAGTAACACAGTGCACCAATTCCCGCTACACAGTGAGAACGGAATAAATGATGAATGGACGAGTGACAGTTCAGATACGGAGCCATGTGTGCTTGCCACCTCCTTAGAAGTAGATCAAAGAGGACCCTCTGTGAAGGGAAAGGTTATGGGTGACAGAGTTTCATTTTTGGTTGACTCAGGAGCTACATGCTCTACAGTAAGAAGCACAGAAGTTCCAAATTTGCCTTTGCCCCTTTCAGGAAGAACAGTTCAGGTTGTGGGATTAGTGAACCAGTATTTGACAAACCCAATTACAGATCCAGTTCAAGTGGAGATTGGCAATTTTCAGGGATTGCATAAATTTGTAGTCTGCGATTCAAGTCCGGTATCCCTACTGGGGAGAGACTTGTGTAAAACAAAGTGTTTAATTACTTGCACAAATGATGGAATTGAGATTCGGATGAATAGTGATGATGAAGAGGAACAAGCCCCAAAAACTACAAATGAGGAGTACCCTTTGATTGAGTTTTTCCCGATGTTGGCAGTGAAAGCGCTCCATCCTGATTCACAGGGAATAGTAAAAGAGAAGGTGTTGGATTTGACAGGAAAAGAAGTAGGTTTGATAAAGGGAGTGGAGCAAGTCAAAGTTACTGTGAAGCCGAATGCAGTTTTTGTCCAACTTCCGCAGTACCACATGTCGCAAGATGTCATGATGAAAGTGACTCAGATAATTGCAGTTTTTTGAAAGCAAGGTGTTCTGAAAGAAGTATTGAGCAGGCCATATAACTCACCAATAATGGGTTTGAAGAAGCCCTGTGGGAAGGTTCGGATTGTTCAGGATTTGAGAAAAATAAATGAGATTGTGATCAAATGTTGTCCTGTCGTGCCAAATCAGGCTCTGATGATGTTCCAGATTCCATGTGATGCCGAGTGGTTCACTGTCATCGATTTGTCACAAGCATTCTTTTTTGTGCCTCTTCATAAGGATAGTCAAATTCTCTTTTGTTTCAAGTTTCCTTTATCACATTTATTGCTGGTGCAGAATTCCTTAAGTGTTTTTTTAGAGTCACCTTTCATATTCAATCAGATCTTGAAAAAAAATTTGGAGTCATTGGAATTGCCTTTCCAATCAACCTTGGTGCAGTACATTGATGACTTACTGATTGCATCCAAAACAAGTGACGAGTGCAAGTATGATACAATTGCTCTGTTGAACCATTTTGGAAAGAATGGTCACAAAGTGTCTCTGCTGAAATTACAGTACTATCAGAAAGTAGTGAAGTATTTGGGTAACCAGATTGAGAAGGGGTCAAGAAAGATATCTAGAGAAAGGATTTCAACCATATTGCATATAAATCCCCCGACTTCACAGAGAGATGTCTTGATGTTTTTAGGGATGGTAGATTATTGTCGCCAATTGATTCCAAATTTTCCATTCATTCAAGACCATTGTAGAAGCTGACTCATAAGGAAGTCATTGATCCCATAACATTAGACCAGGATGAAATGAAAAAGTTCACTGAATTGAGAGAGAGTTTGTGCAGGGCTCCAGCGTTGGGTATGCCTGATTACACAAAACCTTTCACATTGTTTTGTCATGAGCATGATGCATGTTCTTTGTCTGTCTTGACACAGGTCCATGGAGGTGTAAACCGCTCAGTAGCATATTTTTCAGCTACTTTGGACCCAGTCGCAGCAGCCAACTGCCACAGTTGGCCAGAGCCTTACACAGTGTGAGGGCATTGTGATGGGAAATCCCCTGACTGTAATGGTCCCTCACTCTGTTGAGATTCTACTGACAAGGATGAAAACCCAATATTTGACTGGTTCAAGGTTGACTAGATATGAAACAAGTATTCTCGGGTCACCAAATGTATAATTGAAAAGATGTACATTGCTGAACCCGTCAACCTTACTTCTGAGCAAAAATGCTGAAACTGAGAAAGAGGAAGATGTTGAGCATGATTGTCTTGAAGTAACTGACTTGTGGACAAAACCGAGACCTGACATTAGAGATACCCGATTGGAAGAAAATGACCAAATTATCTTTGTCAATCGTTCTTGTCTGAGAGACAATACAGGGACACTGAGAGCAGGATATGCTGTACACACAATTTCAGGGACCTTGGAATCTTCTTGGCTTCGAGGAGTGTATTCTGCCCAAGTAGCAGAACTGGTAGCCCTTACTAGTGCGTGCCATGTTTCTGCTCAGCTGAAAGTTACAATCTATACAATAGCCAGTATGGATTCACAATAGTCCATGATTTTGGTCAGTTGAGGTCACAGAGAGGTTACCTGACCTCATCTAGTTCACTAGTGAGAAATGATGAGAAAATTAAAGAATTGTTACATGCTATTCAAATGCCTGAAAAGATTTCCGTGATGAAATGCAGTGCGCATCTGAAGTCGCAGGACTATGAGTCATTGGGAAATGGATATGTGGATCAATTCACATGGTTTTGCGCATTGAACTGTATATCGTTCAAGGACAAGCGGGAACTGTTATCTGAAGAAGACGAAACTTGTACAGGCTATGCAAGTGAAAATAATTGACACTTTGGAAGAAGTAAAAGCATTGCAGGACAATGTTGACAGGGAGGAGGACAATTTTGACAGGGAGGAGAAACGTTCATGGAGAAAAATGAAATGTGTGCAAAGACCAGATGAATTATAGGTTTCTGAGGAGAGTCAATTGGTTTTGCCAAATAGCCTGTTGTCTCAAATGGCGAGGTATTATCATGGCCAAGAATATATTGGGAGGGATGCAATGATTTGTATGTTCAAACATGATTGGTTCAACCCAAAGTTTAAACAAGTTGCTGAAGCAGTTTGCCATCGATGTTTCATTTGCCAACAACTAAACGCAGGGAAAGGGACAGTGGTTAATTTGAGTCACATTGGAAGAGTGGGAGGTCCATTGGACAAAATACAAATTAATTTTATTGACATGCCAGTGTGTGGTAGTTTGAGATATGTGTTGGTGATTGTTTGTGTCTTTAGTCATTGGATTGAAGAATACCCTACATGTAGAAATAATAGTCTCACAGTAGAAAAACTATTGCTTAGGGAACTGATACAGTGTTTTGGGTTTCTGATCTCTTTAGAATCAGATAGGGGAAGTCTCTTCAACAATGAAGTGATTAAGTTACTGTGTGCAGCATTGAATATTGAGCAGAAGTTGCATTGTAGTTACCGCCCTGAAGCATCAAGACTAGTGGAAAAGAAGTATGGTACATTAGAGTCAAGAGTTGCAAAGATATGTGCACCCACAAATTTGAAATGGCCTGACACATTGCCTTTAGTATTGACGTCAATGAGAAACACACCTAACAGGAAGACAGGGATTGTCGCCGCATGAGATCCAGTGATGCCAGCAAATGCACTTGTCAACATTTGAGATGATATGGTGTTGGTTTACTCGAAAGGTCTGGCTGATGTGGTTCGCTCTTTTTCTCAGCAGGTGAAAGCCACCACACTGCCACTGTTCAATGACCAAGGGCACAACCTGAGAGCTGGGGACTGGGTTGTCATATGAAAGCATTTAAGAAAACGTGTTTAGAGTCACGTTGGAAGGGAGCATACCAGGTAGTTTTGACAACTACCACAGCTGTGAAGTGTGCTAGAATTCCGAACTGGATTCATGCAAGTCACACAAAGAAAGTGGCATGTCCATTGGATCATACAGAAGTGTTGTTGTGAGTTCCAACAACTGTAAAACAAGTCTCAGGGCTGGAAGGAGAACAAAGGGGGACTGACTCTTGGATCTGAGTTAGTTGAGGACGGGTCAGTCACTCCTGTGAGATACGAAGGAGGAGACCTCCAGGAGGGTGATGGAGAGCCTATCTCAAATGAGGCAGCAGGAGAGCCTAGTCAGAGGAGAGCTTTCCTAGAAGCAGACAATCTTGAGGGACAAACGGAGCAATTGCCAGACCCAGAAGGAGAAGGAGTTGATGTGGATCAAAGTCACTATGATCTGCCTCCTCCTGAACCAGTTGCAGGTTTGTCAAGAGAAAACACCACAGAACAGGAGAAGGTTCAAGTTCTACTCTGAAGAGAACATTGACAAAGGGTCCACTGAAAGGAGGTGGCAGGTGTAACAAGTGGAGAAAAGGTGTTGGTGTGCCGCGTCTGGAGCTCCCGTCATGCTCCGCGGCTGAGGAACTATACGCGCAGTGAGGGGACCAATGTTTCACTGCAACGGATGCACTGGCGCTGGTGGGGCAGTACTCAATTCGAGTTTTGGACGACACAACGGCCCTAACGGACGACGCAGACTCACAGCTCTATGTCTGGCTCTGAGCATGCATTAAATTTTACCAGCAAGGTACAGGGGAGAGGCGAGGGGAGCTCTGACAGACGAGGCACTATTAAGCCTTCCCCCACCCTCCCAAAAGTAGTAAAGAAGCTGTTATTGGGGAGGAACGCCAGGCAACGTGGCGGGGGCTCACAGCGTAATACCCCCTCCAGGGGCCACCAGCCACACATAGACTTCCCTTTCATTATCATTATTATACTAAATCATAACTTCAAGTTTCACCAACAAATTTGCCTCTCCCAGCGGGAAACAACATTGGGCCTCAATTGACAGCTAATATTGACTTTCAATCTTGCATGGCCCTTATCTCGACAGGCTCAGAACAGCCAAACATGGCATGTTAGCAAAACAGTCCATTGGGACAGCGGATGAAGCACTAAGAAAGCGAGGGCAACAAGCTAATTTGGTAAACCCTGATTCAGGCAATCAGTCAAAAACTACTCCAACCCCAACCTCACTAGCAGAGAGAGGGGATCCTTATGAGGGAGGCGGCAGCACTCTGAAGCAATCTGAAGCAGTTATATTAATTATTTGCCAGGGGTGGCACAGGCTCAAAGGAGATCTGTTCGGGACCACAATCCTCCAGTTATACCCCACTACCAGTGGAAGATGCTCCCCCTGCTCTAAATGGCTTTGTGAGAGAGACAAGCGATACTGAATTCTGAGAGCCAAGTGGAATTTCGGGTATGTCAGCAGGCCCAACAGGGTGAGGGGCAGATAACGTTGTTTAAAGGGTTGCAGGAGACACTACAGCTAAGTTTGCAGCCCCAGGATTCCTTGCTCCTCCAAATATTAAACAAACTGAAGTCCTTAAAACTTTCACAAATGGAAGTGAATCATAAAATTGAGATAGAGTTAAACTTGATAAATATTAACATTCAGCAACTTATTTCGAGTATAGTGGTGGTAGAACAGCGAGTCTCAGATTTCGAAGGACAGCGGTGCCCAGTTAGCACCCACAGTTTCCAAATGTCAAGCCGATTTTCTGGAATTACAGATTTGCTTGGATGATGCAGAAAACCGCTCATGCAGAGCAAGTTTGAAATTCACGGGGGCGCCGGAAGAACGCAAGAATGGGCAGACTACGATAGAACTGATCACAAATCTTATTAAACAACATGTACTCCCGGATTTAGCAGACAATCATCAGGACCTTTCCATTATGCGTGCTCACCACGTTCCGGCCACACAATCACCCAATGCTAAATATCCCCGCACAATCCTGGTGAACTCTGGCGACAATTGTATCAAAGAATGAATTCTGTCTCAGGCTATTAAGTGTAGAGTACATCAGATTACAGTTTCAAAACTTTCTCCAATATGTCAGCCACTGCTGCCCGAAGGAGAAGGGAATTGAAAGAAATTATTCTGGCATTTCAAAAAGCTGGCACCCAGGCTGGTCTGTTTCAGCAATCAAAGCTAAACATTCTTTTCAAGGGATGGTCAAGCATAATCCATCAGGTGACGGTGGCTAAAGCTCTGTTACACTCTATATGTAATAGTAATGGGGCTGGCTGACCTGGGCACTAATCAGCAGGATATGTTTTTGAGGATTTTACATGAAGCACAGCACACTTTACCACTATGTTATTTATCTATACCCTCTACTGCTTTCGATGACTCGATGCCATGTCAAGGTGCCCAGGTGGGATTATATGGGTGGGATGGGGGTTGTCCTGGATCTCGCAGATGGGAGGGCCCCGGGTGTAGGCCACATTCGAGGGGGGGTTCACGCAGGGTGGGTGTAAGCTGGGGCACAGGGGATGAAAGGAAAAGAGGTCCCTCAAATGGATAAAATTCAGTTTTTTTTCCCAAGAAGTAGCATATATTGGGCTTGGTTGGAGAAGGTTGATTAATGAACTAACCAACAAGAATGGTCAAGCTTAAGGTCATTTCCTGCAATGTGAATGGCATCTCAAATAGGCAGAAATATATGGCAATTCTAAAATGGTTGATATCATTGAATCCTGATGTTCTTTATTTCCAAGAAACCCATCTAAAAAGTAATAGTCCCAAAACACATATTCCAAAACAGTTCTCAGTAGCTCTATGTGCTTCATTAGGGTTGGCAGTTAGAGGGGTTGCAATATAACTCAGTAACAGACTATACTGGGCTATAAAAGACGTCATTAGAGACCCCAAGGGGAGGTGGATCTGGCACAAAGTTTTACAATCAGGAGCTCAAGTTAATCTTGTTAATTACTATGGTCTAGTTATGGGTGAAGTAGAGCCACTAATGCAACTTTACAATATAGCAATGAGTTCCATGGGCCCCTTTATTATTGGAGGCGATTTTAATTATATTCAAGATATAACACTAGATACTGCCAACCAGGAGAAAAGGCAACTTAAAATAAAAGACTTCTGAATATAACGAAAAGGAACTTCCAGATAATAGACCCTTGGCGAGAAGGACACCCTGTCGCCACTCATTACATTTGCTTTTCACACCGTTATAAGACTGCCTCCTCGATAGATTGTTTTTTAGTATCTCGCTCGTTGAAGAAGCTAGACTCATATATTTGGGCAAACGCTTTTTCGGATCATTCCGCAGTCATGGTGATGGTAGAATTGGACCTGCCTAACAAAGAGAGACCCAGATGACAATTTGACAGATCTTTCCTAACTAATCAGCAGTGGGTCGCAGACATCAGCAAATTTATACAGGATTTTTTCCAGCTTAATCGGAATTCTGCATCCCTGTTTAATGTATGGGAAGCACATAAAGTTACAGCCAGGGGGCAAATCATTTCTATTAGAGCAGCGCAGACACAACAGGCAGAGTTACAAATAAAAAAACTTTAGATGGCAATAGATAAGGCGACAGATGAATGTATCAAATCATGAGGGCATGAAGCGGCCCAGCATAATCTTAACCAAATGAGGGCTAAACTTAAACATTTCTTTATTCTTGAAGAAGTAACTAGGTCAAGGGCTTACCAGCAGCAGGTTCATGAAGAAAGTCAACAGATAGGTAAACACTAGACTGGGCTATAAAAGACATCATTAGAGACCCCAAGGGGAGGTGGATCTGGCACAAAGTTTTACAATCAGGAGCTCAAATTAATCTTGTTAATTATTATGGTCCAGTTATGGATGAAGTAGAGCCACTAATGTAACTTTACAATATAGCAATGAGTGCCATGGGCCCTTTTATTGTGGGTGGCGATTTTATTTATATTCAAGATATAACACTAGATACTGCCAAGCAGGAGAAAAGGCAACTTTAACTAAAACTAAAAGACTTCTGAATATAACGAAAAGCGTCTTCCAGATAGTAGACCCTTGGTGAGAAGGACACCCTGTGACCACTCAGTGCACTTGCTTTTCACACCATTATAAGACTGCCTCCTGGATAGATTGTTTTTTAGTATCTCGCTCGTTGAAGAAGCTCGACTCATATATTTGGGCAAACACTTTTTCCGATCATTCCGCTGTAATGGTGACGGCAGAATTGGACCTGCCTAACAAAGAGAGACCCAGATGACAGTTTGACAGATCTTTGCTAACTAATCAGCAGTGGGTTGCAGACATGAGCAAATTTATACAGGAATTTTTCCAGCTTAATCGGAATTCTGCATCCCTGTTTAATGTATGGGAAGCATTTAAAGCTACAGCCAGGGGGCAAATCATTTCTATTAAAGCAGCGCAGACACGACAGCTAGAGTTAAAAATAAAAAAAACTTTAGATGGCAATAGATAAGGCTACAGATGAATGCATCAAATCATGAGGGCATGAAGCGGCAAAGTGTAATCTTAACCAAATGAGGGCTAAATTTAAAGATTTCTTTATTCTTGAAGAAGTAAATAGCTCAAGGGCTTACCAGCAGCAGGTTTATGAAGAAAGTCAACAGATAGATAAACACTTAGCTTGGACCACTCGTACAAAATACGAAAAGCAGATAATTTACCAAATCCAGGATCCTCAGGCTAGTACAATTGTCACTGAAGACAAGGATATAGCTTGAGTGTTCATGTCACATTACTCTAGAATCTATGAGATAGACTACACAGTTTCACTCTCGCAGTTAAATCAGTATTATAGCCCTATCACGCTACCAGCAATTTCGTTAGTGGTTCAGAACAACATAGCTCAGAAGATTACGCCATCGGAGATTAAGGGAGCTATTCAGAGAATACTAAGTGCAAAAGCTTGCGGTGGCGATGACTTTCCAACAGAATTTTATAAAACTTTCTGCGAAGAGCTCACACCATTCTTGACGGAATTATGTAATGCAATACTTGAGGGAGCAGAAATACCTTTAATGTTCAAAGAAGCAATAATAGTCAGTGTGAAAGGGGTACCGTAATGATGACACAAAAACAGTGATATATGGTGCACATGTTGTCTTTATTAAGGGGATGGGTGATTTTTGTTTATGTGTTCTGTAGTTCTGCCTTTGTTCATATGGTGTTCATCTTTCCTCTTCTTCTTCCTTCAAGGTCGGCTCTCAGGAGGCACATGTGGGGAAGAAATAGAAACAGACAACGGTGAGTGGTCTGGTAAGTTTTCTTTCTTGTTCTCTTTCTCTTTTCTGATTTCCCTGTCCTATCTTCTTTATTTCTCCTTCTCTGATCTTTGGCTTTTCTCTCTCTCTCTCTCTCTCTCTCTCTCTCTCTCTCTCTCTCTCTCTCTCTCTCTCTCTCTCTCTAGGTCTGTTCTCTCTGGCTTTCATCTGAGCTTTTCTCTGTCTCTTCCCTCTTTTTATTTCATTCATTTAGGATATTGCTCAACTATAATGGATAGCCTTCTTAGTCGTCCTCGTGTTTTTTTTAATTTTTTTTTTACGCTAGTTTAGCTCCATGGGAAACAACATTGTCTTAGGACACTGTGAGGGAAAAAATAAACAAATTCCCCTTCTGGGGTTTCATACAGGCATTAAATGAAGACTGACCCAATGCAAAACAAAACAAACAAAAACAATAAAACAAAATATGCCCTCACCAGAAACAAATGTCCACTGGGTCAATCCCTTCCTTTCCTCTTCCACTCCATTTCCCCCCCCCCTCCAGCTCATAGAAGATGTTAGGAACCTGCCTCGTCCTGCTCCCGCCCGTCTCGTGGGGAAAACATAAGTTAAGACCCTAGCCCCACGTACCTGCAGAGGCCACGCTGTCCCCAGAGCGTGGCCAGATCTCGGTTGCTCTGCCTCCTGGCCCGCCGCTGCATTCTGGAGTGCCGCTGGTGGTCTCGGTGCTGCCACTGCATCCTGGAGCGCCGCTGCTTGGTCTCGGTGCTGTCGCTGCCTCGTGGAGTGCCGCTGCTCCCTGAAACATCGCTGTTTGTTCCTCTCTCCTCCTCTCTTCCCCGGTGATGGCGCTAAGGGCCTTTCCAAGCTCCCCAGCACCCAGAAGTATATGCAGATAGGTTCCCGACCGGAAGGCTCAACAACGTCACTGGTGCCCCAGGGGTATGGCGGGATCAACCGGGACAGAGTCGACCCGTCATGTTCATCTTGTGGGTGTGACTTGATCTAAGAACGTATATGGGCCCTGCCATCGGGCCAACAGTTTATTTTCACTAGTGGGTAAGAGTACCAACACCTTGTCTCCTTTTTTCAGGCTACGGGGTCTACTGTGTGTGTCATAATGAGTTTTTTGTTTTGCTTGAGCCTCTCTCAATGTGTTATGAGCATCTTCCCAAATAGTATGTAAGTTCTCTCCGAGGTCTTTGGTATAAGTTAAGGACGTCCTTTAGATCGTCCTCTGACTCCTCCCATTGTTCAGCCAGCATTTCCAGTAAAGTACGCGGCTGTCTACCAAATAGCAGTTCAAAGGGACTGTGCCCGGTAGAGGACTGTGTGTGTGTTCATAATGCGTAGAGGACTAGGGGTAAGGTTTTTTCACATCTTTTCCGGAGTCACTTATGATTTTCCTCAGCAGGGTTTTAATATCTTATTATAGCGTTCCACTAGACCATCCATCTGGGGTTGGTACACTGAAGTCCGAATCTGTTTTACCCCGAGGGTATGACATATCTCGTACATGAGCCTCGACATGAATGGAGTACCTTGATCGGTAAGAATCTCCTTAGGGAAACCTATGTGTGAACAAAAATTGATAATGGCCTGAGCTATGGTTTTAGTGTTCATACTGGCTAGCGGGATGGCCTCAGGATACCTGGTAGCATAGTCAACTATAACTCACAAATATTGGTGTCCCGTTATGGACGGGGTTAGGGGTCCCACCAAGTCCATTCCTAACCTGGAAAAAAAGAACATCTATTATGGGTTGAGGTTGTAAAGGGACCGTTTGGTTGTGAGACGGGTTTATTAGTTTACATTTTGGGCTTACCTGGCAATATCCCCATAGACTCCCGGCCAATAGAACCGATTTAGAATAGCTGCCTCTGTTTTTTCCCTCCCTATGTGACCTTCCCCATTATCCCTGTGCGCCAGGTGGAGAACTTGATCTCAATAGGTTTGGGGCACCTCCAACTGGGGTTTCTTCCCTGGAATGTCTGGACATTTCCTATACAATAATTCATTTGTGATTGTAAACGTAGGACCTACCGATGCCTCGTCTGGTGCTAATGCAATTTGCCACGCATTTTTCAGGGTAGGATCTTCTCTTTGGGCCTGGCAAAATCTTCCTGCTATAGTCATTATGGTCTTTGGGAAGGCAGAGACAGCGGTTTTGGTAGGACCACTCTCTTTCTGATATGCCTGCTTCTGTTCGGGTTTTTGTTTTTTACTGAGTTTCCTTCTGGTATTATGTCCCTCCATCTCAGAGGATACGAAAGGAGTTTCCTTCCACCATGAGTTTGCGATATGGTCCTGATTGGCAGTATTCAGTAAGTGGGCAAAAGTGTCATAATCGGTTCCTATAATCATGTCCTCACCTAAGTCTGGAATTACCCCTACGGAAAGGAACTCCTCTTGTCCTCTCCATTTAATTGAGACCGTAGCCACGGGATAGGTCTTCCGGACTCCATGATTGCATGTTATTAACACTTGGGCATTTGGGACCCACTGATCGGTCTGTACATAGTCTTGTTTTACCACACTCTGGCTACACCCGGAGTCAATAAGAACGTTCCTTTCTTCCCTATTAAGCCACATTGATGTAGTATATTTCGCCATGTTGTGTCCCAACCATAAAACCCAACCCTTCATCATGCCTATTTCCATCGGTTCTTCCGAGTCCTTTTTTAATGGACAGTGCCGGGCTATATGGCCCCACTCTGAGCAATGAAAACATTGGGGACCTGTCATGACCTCTCTAGAAGGGGTGGGATGAGAGATACTGGCTATTTCAGTACAGGGACTTGCTGTTGGTTTGGTATATATAAGCTTGGAAGCAGGAGCTCGTGAGGTGGTAGGAGTGTTTTTTGGATGAGCCCCTCAAAATTCAGGAGCCCGATGAAAGGGACAGGCCAGATCAATTGCAGTACGATTAGTGAGATCAGGATGCTCTCTGACCCAGTTGCGAGTGGTGGGTGGGAGGGGATCAAGGTATTGTTCTAGAATAACAGCGTCAAACATCACATCTTTAGTGGTCCCGGAGGGGTTTAGCAACTTCCCCCCTGCATGATATACCCTATAATACAAGGTACGGGGATTTTCTTGTGGCATCCATTTTGTTTTGCAGAACCGCATGCAATAGCTTTCCTGGTCTAGTCCAATCCTTTCAAGGATTGCTTTCTTAATTTCACTGTATGGGGTTACTCCTCCCGGGTTGACGGCCTGATACACCGCCTGTAGATGGCCCATTAGTAAAGTGGCGATGTATTGGCCCCATTTATCCGTCTGCCAATTGGCTGAGCTTACAACCATCTTGAAATTAGTGAAGAACGAATCAGGATCCTCATTCTCCTGATATTTTTAATACACTGTTTGGAACGTTGGGATGTACCCTGGTATGGGCTATAGTTTCTGTCAATTTTCCCAGAGCAGTTTCCTGCACCAGTTGGTTGTTTGCAATAATTGTGGCCTGGCTCTTTAAAGCAGTCTGCAGTGTTTCTCTTTCTTCCTTCGCTTCCTTCAACTGCTCCTCCCAGACCAATTTGGGATGCCTTTGTCCTTCCACCAACTGGGCTATCATAACAGCGAGGGAGGGTTTTTCGTCCATTGCAGTCCCCTGTCTGTTGGATCTTCTGAAGAAGTATCCCACTTCTGACACCACTGTGACAGGGGTACTGTAATGATGACACAAAATATTATATATGTATATATATGCTAGTTGAGCTTCATGGGAAAAACCATTGTCTTAGGACACTGTTAGGGAAAAAATAAACAAATTCCCCTTCTGGGGTTTCATACAGGCATTAAATGAAGACTGACCCAATGCCAAAACAAAACAAATAAAAAAAATAAAACAAAATATGACTGGTTCAATGCCTTCCTTTTCCTCTTCCACTCCTATCCCCCCCCCAGCTCACAGAAAATGTTAGGAACCTGCCTTGTCCCGCTCCCACCCGTCTTGTGGGGAAAGCATAAGTTAAGACCCTAGCTCCATGAACCTGCCGAGGCCATGCTCTCCCCAGAGCGTGGCTGGATCTCGGGTGCTCTGCCTCCTGGCCCACCGCTACGTCCTGGAGTGCCGCTGGTGGTCCTGGTGCTGTTGCTGTGTCTTGGAGTGACACTGGTGGTCCTGGTGTTGTCGGTGCCACGTGGACTGCCACTGCTCCCTGCGAAGCTGCTTGGTCCCGGTGCTGTCACTGCCTCATGGAGCGCCGCTGCTCCCTGAAACATCGCTGTTTGTTCCTCTCATCTCCACTCTTCCCCGGTGACGGCACTAAGGGCCTTTCCAAGCCCCCCGGCACCCAGAAGTGTACGCAGATAGGTTCCCGACCGGAGGGTATCCGGGTCAGGAACAACATCACTGGTTTCCCAGGAGTACGGCGGGATCGACCTGGACAGAGTCGACCAGTCACAGTCAGCTTTTTGAAAGAAGATAAAAATCCATTGAAACCCAATGCATATTGCCCAATTAATCTGCTACTTCCGGATGATAAAATCTTAACAAAGGTCTGGGCTATCAGGATCGCACCAGTTGCAAAACAATACATAAAGATCAGAACGGTTTTGTTGCCTGTAGGTTGATGACATCCAATACAGACTTTTTTGTTACAGAAATCGATTAGGTCTTGGTCAACATAACCCCTGCAGTAATAATAATGTTAGATGCAGAGAAAGCATTCAACCTAGTTAATTGGGAAGCCTTGATATAAAACCTAACTAAATTTGGTTTCCCTTCGCAATTTACTTCTATAATAAGGTGGTTGTATCAGGGTGCCCAGGCCAGAATTGTTTTCAATTTCAAAGTTAGAGGCACAATTCAGATTAAAAGAGGTAGTAGACATACATGTCCTCTTTCCCCTTTACTCTTTGCCTTTTTTTATTGAGCCTCTTGCACAGATAATACGCAGTTACAAGGAAATCATACTACCAGTACCGGATATGCCTAAAATTAAGCTCTTTGCCAACAACATCATTTTATATTGAAAACCAGAGATTGATAATGTACAAAGAGTTCTGGAAAAGATTAATGAGTTCACGCAAATAGGGGGATTCAAGATTAATAAAATCAAAATGGAGGTTTTCCTATTTAATGCAGGAATAGAGAATCTTCCCTACGTTTTGTAGCAGAAAGCCAATTAATCTGAACCTGTTAGGTACTTGGGAATTTATGTCACAAAGAATTATGGAAATTTGTTTAATCTTAATTATGTTAGGATGCTTGCAAAAGTACAAGCACCTCTTGACAGATGGATAGTTCTCCGTTGACTCTGATAGGGAGAATCTCCTTAATCAAGTTATCAATTCTCCCGCTCTTTCTTTTTTTATTCAATGATGTACCAAAAAGAATAAATAGCTCCTACTTTCATGAACTGGATTCCATGGTATGACGTTCTATATGGAGGAAGAAAACCCCAAGGGTGAGGCTTTCTGTCATTCAGTTAAATAAAGCCAAGGGGGCCTGGCACATCCTAATTTTCAAGTTTATTATCAGGCCGCATTACAGGATATATTGGCACGACATTTGGCTATCGAAGGAACTATGGATATTGTTTTTTTTCAATAGAATGATCATAGAATCAGCAATAAGTCTTACAGCATTTATTAAAACTACGGAACTCCCCAAAAAAACTTGATATAAATACATACATGATTTTAGTAAAAGAGTAGAGATCTTATGTAAAACATATAAAATACCACCAGGTTATCTACAATTACAGGAGTGTAAGTAATTTGGTTTATACCTTCCAGAAACAGTGATAGCCCAATGGAATAGCAAAGGGTTTACATAGAAGGGGGATTTTATATTAAGAAACAGATAAATCACCTGGGAAGAGGTTGAAACTAGACTCAGTGATATGGCAACTAGAGTCTTCTTGAGCTTTTTTCAGATCTCCCACTTTCTCAGTACTATTTCACTCCAGGAAAGTACCGAAGAACACCCAACATGGAGGGCGTTAATCAGAAGTAAAGTACTTGGTACAGGGAATTGGTACAGATTGCTAGTGGAACGATCCGCCTCGGCAATAATCACAGAATTCAGGAATCATATTCTTCGAACAACACAATGTGCAATATCTGATGAAGGGCGGAGAATTATTTCTGAATTGGGTTATAAAACTTTGAGAGCAGCAAACTATAAAAGAATGTATTTTCACTTCAGATGGATGGCTTACTACACTTCGGAAAAGATACACAAAATGTCTCCGTCAATTCCTGATCAGTGCTTTCGCTGCCATCAGGAAGCGAGGGGGGACTGGCTTCATGTCTTTTTTGACTGCCCCAAATTAACTACTTTCTGGTTGGAATTAGAGAAGGTAATGAATTACAGCTCCAACTGTAGGATTGAGCTAGATTCAATTCTTGTGTTGTTTGGAGTCTCTGAGAAAACACATGAGCTAGCAAAATTCCAACAATATTTCATAGCGATTGTTTTAGCAGTAGCCCATTCATTAATACTTCACTTATGGCGCACTCAGACGATTCCTACCATGCAGAACTGGTGGAATAAAATTCTAAGAACTAAGAAATATGAGGAGGCATACTCAAAAAGTCTCGGGAGTATGACAAGGTTCTCAACTATATGGCAGTATTTAGAGGAGTAACATGCCATGAACAGGGGAGCCGGGGGATATATACAAATATTGCTCGTGAATACAGTATATGAAATATATATAATGACAGAAACCTTGGTGCAAATATATTGGAAAAGTGATTTCAATTAACCTTTCATTGAAATAAGACAGATAACAAGGTTAATTTGATCTCACCAGCCAAAGAAAATCGATTGTTAAGGATAGATGCTACTTAGGTTTAATTCATGTTTTATTTTTCTGTATAAGTATACCTGAAACCAAGTGGAGAAAAGGAAAGAGGTTGTTGAACCAACAATCGAGGAAGAAGTAGATACAACAAGGAGATAAGATCTTATAGAAAGGGGAGGTGAATGGTGACCAAAAATTGAAAAGAAAGAAAATAGCGAGTCGAAGATTCGCTGGTCCTGAATGGGCGTATACAACTAAAAACAAATGGCAGCAAAAAGTTTATGTCGTTTTGTTTTGATAGAGAAGTTCCAGGTCAGTGTTTTGGCACATGAAGGAAGCTAATGAAATGAACTGTAGAAACAATCTGAGAAGAAACTTTTGAGAAAGAGACTGTTGAAGTAACCGGAAGAGACATTGGTAACCTGCTTTGACATTTTGAAACCTGATTCTGACAAAGCTGCTACTGATTTTGAGAAAGGATCCTGGAAGTGAAACTGAACTGCTGAAAAAAGAGTTGTTTATTTTTGCTGCAAATTTCTAAATTTCTTCTGCTTTCTGATTCTTTACAGATCATGAGTAATATTAGTTAACAGGGTAGAGATGCTAGGCACTGTAAATACATGAGCACTGGTTTGGTGATTATATGTGGGATATTGTTTGTGGAGTTGATTTTGGGTATGTCTGTCCTTGATAAGAGAGAAGCCAACCATGCTTCTGCTTTTGATACAACTACTGGACTAACAGCATTAGAGAAGTTTAGGTTTGATGAGAAATATTTGCATGATGATACTAATGCGTAGGGAGAACTTTCTTCTAATGTTTTCTATCGCTTATTGAGTGAGTATGTTGAGACAATGGATGTGAAGAATAGCTTTGTGATTACGCAGATTCCTTCATCAGTCGAGGAAGGAGTCACCTATCATAGCCTGCCTTTAACCTACAGAATAAGTTGTAGTCTTTTACTAACAAGGTTTTATAACCAGGAGTACATCCAGTACTTTTATTCTAACTATGATGTACTGTTTTAGTTTGTTTCTATAGTTAGGTATTGGAGTAGAGTAGCTATGGATAATGACATAGTATTAGCTAGAGGTTTCTTTGAACCTACATTGACTTTTGGCACAGCTTATGCACATAGAAATAAATTGACATGCTTGCTTACATCTTTAGAGAAAAGCTTCTTAGATCACACAGATGTGAGGAGAAAGGCATCCAAAGAGAAGTTAGAAAAAGGCTTAGAGAAAAGGACTTACAAGAATGACTATGCTTATAGTGCAATTAAAACACATGCGAAATTAGCTTTAGATGCACATGTAGGGACATTTTGTATATATAGGCTTAAATCGCGCACTGACACTTTTTTGTGGGAATGAGTGGATGTAGGCATGTGTTTCTGTTTCAGAGTAAATGGACTTTTATGTTGAATGGACAGGACCCTGCAATTCCAGGGATTTACTACATCTGTGAACCTAATGCTTATTACCGTCTTCCAAGAGGATGGTATGGGATATGTTATTTGGGGATAGTTTTCCCAAAGAATTATCAAATGGAGGATTTGAAAAAATGTCCAAAAGTGACTGAATAACATCACGAGAGACAGAGGAGGGAGTCCTCTTCTGTTATAGTGGG
This sequence comes from Pleurodeles waltl, assembly GCF_031143425.1. Taxonomy (NCBI): domain Eukaryota; kingdom Metazoa; phylum Chordata; class Amphibia; order Caudata; family Salamandridae; genus Pleurodeles; species Pleurodeles waltl. The sequence goes on along the minus strand of NC_090437.1, from coordinate 364,783,936 downwards.
AGATATATTTGGAGCAGTGATTCCTTCAGTGGGAGTCTGAATTCGATAAAGATTCAAAAATTCCATGGAGACCCCTTCCCTTTTGCGAATGGGTTACCACCAGTGTGACACTGGTGGTAACTGCGAATTGCTTTGTGACCGCGTTTGTGGTCACAAAGCAATTCTGCATCGCAATGCGAACCACAAATAGGAAGGGGAACACCCCTTCCTATTTGCGACTCGCATTCCCATTTTGCGAGTCGGTAACCAGGTTACCGACTCGCAAAATGGGAATGGGCATTGCGATGTGCTTTTTGCATGTCGCAAACAGCGAAATTCACTGTTTGCGCCATGCAAAAAGTTTTGTACATCTGTCCCTCACTTACTAATCTGACTAATGCAAGTGCTGATTTAAAAGAATTAAAGAACCGGGTGTTTGGGAAAATGCTGGCAAATGGTTTGCCTCAGTGGGAAATTGGCTTAGCAACATTTGGAATGGGGTTCTATTGAAAATATTACAGGGCTTATTAATTGTTGTGGTTTGTCTATTGGGAATATGGGGATTTTGTAAATTATGCAAAATAATTAAATTGAAAAGGTCAAAGAATAATCAGAGTAGAGGGGAGATAAGAAAAGGGAAAACCTTTACAGGGAAAATTCAAGGGGGAATCGAAATTAGGAAGAAATTGAATTGTAAAAAAATCTTAGTCGATACAGAAAATTAGTGGCTAATAGTTAGTGTGATAACATATTTAGTCATCAGAGGAGGGATTGCTAGTGCAGGTGTTTTACTAAAAATGATTAATAAGTGTTTATGTATTTGAAATAATAAGTTTATGTAGAAAAAAGTAATAACATAGAAAAATAATGCATGCATTTGAAAATGTGATCATGAAGAAAGGCCACCAATGTTAACGAAATGTACTAATTAATGATTTAATACTTACGAAATATTGATTATGTGTTAGACTAATGCAGTAATATGTCATATGAAGGGTTATGAATTAAGCTTTAGCTTTATCCATTGTAGGCCTTAACTTAGCGAGTGTCTTGGCCTACTTGCCAGGCCTCATGTAAAAGATGTATTTCTTAGCGTTTAATGAAATAGCTGACCAAGTGAATTAAACTGTGAATTTCTATTGTAATGTGTAAATGTGCTCATAATGGAAGCTTTTCGTGAGAACTGACTGCTAGGACAAGATGTTCTTGCTAATGCAACATTTTATGTGTAATGTGGGTGAGACCGACTATCCCAGGACAAGAATAATGAAGATATTGACTAGAGTAGAAGCTGCAACAATATTGTTACCTGACAAGTGGGATGATGAGAACATAACAAAATTAACCAATCAACAATATGTGAACGGAGAATTATTGGAATTTATAGATTTGGGATTTTAGTTTTATTAGACAGAATGTGAACATACGATTAACTGACCAGTAGGGATTTGGGGGTTAGTTTAGGTGACTTTAACTTAACAACACTCCACAGAAGGAGGAGAGCTCATTCTGAGAGAAGACTGCTTACTGCCCTTTTTGCCTGATCAAAAGGTTATTACTTCCTTATGCGTCTTGACAAGAGGCGTGCTTAACTTTAATGCTTCATAGACTTTGCCCTTTTAAAATTCTGATGCTGAATCCTGATACCTTGCTGATAGACTGATGTCCTTAGGACGAAGACATGAAGAAGATGATTCTGCTGATCCACCCTGAGGATAGGCATATTCAGACTGTGATTATCATGCATATTTGCTTTTTCTCTCTAGGTACCAACTGCGCTATTTTAATAGGACCATAGTTAGATGTTTTCCAAATTTGTGTTACTAAATTGTTTTCCATGAAGCCCAACATGCTGATGCTAATCTGATGATAGTTAAGGATTCTAACTAATGACTTATGATAACAGGGACTATTGCTTGGTGAATTTCTGTGCTGAATTCCATGTATGTTATAACATGGACACAGCTGACTTTGGTATTGATTTGCACCATAACTTTAGAATGTGTTGTATTTGAAGCTTTGATTAGATTACGTTTCTTCAGCCGCTTTGGACAACCAGTGTTATTCCTGTATGTGTTTCATTTGATCTTGAGATTAATCTACATGACCTTAGCATTGTTAATATAGGGAAATAAACATTCTAAACTTTTACTAAAGGTGTGGTTGTTCATGACTGAAAGGTCATGGTGCGCAACAATAACTGACTCCATTGATTATTGATGTTATTGATTACTATTGATTATTTATTGTTTATAGATTATTCATTATAGATTATTGATTATGTACTGGATCTAAGGTAAGAACATTTTTATTGGGAGTCAAAAGGTTCATCAACCTATTTGCGCTCCCGTGTTAAGTTTACCTATTAAGGTCAGACGCGCTAACAACATTAAAAAACTTTAGATTTTTTGTTATCCTTTCCACAAGTACTTAAGAACCATGGGATGCTCTGTTCCATTTCCCTTGGTGAAGATGCCCCTAGTCCTCTGCTTGTAGCAAGAGAAGCTTGTGCTTTTCTAGAATTCAACACCCCATGATAAATCTTGTGAACATGCAGCCACCAACATTTGTGGGGATGTGAGATAGACGCTCTCCTTCCGGCACATCACTTCACCACCTAAAACCCATGGTAGTAATCTGGGACAAAGAGCTGCAAATATGAATTGACCACAAACGCATTTGAATATTCCTATGCATAAAATACAAAATATTGATGCATGAGTCTTCCTCTTGCCAAACCACTTTGAAATGTGTAGTTTATCAAATTGCACTCATTCATTCAGCACAATGAGGGTCTTCTGCTGCAATATTTTCCAGTTTGATTTTAATCCCAAGCCTGCCCTATTTTCTTGGATCTCATGCTTGGGTCTGTGTGAAAATATAGAAACCATTACCAAGAAACCTATTACCTCGGCCATATTACTGGGTCTGTCAATCAAAACTTAAAATATCAAGGCATGAGATTGGCTGATGACCTTTTTTCCTTAGTCAAATGCAGGTTTCCAGTTTAAGGTTGAGTCTGTGGCCCAAACTATCTTATTTGCTGGCCAAAATGTAAACTTTTGATTGTGGATGTCTTTACAGAAGGAGGCTTATTGTGAAAACCTAAGTGGGGGCTATGAGGGAGAAGTTATGTGTCTCCTGACCATAGCAAGGTTAAGGTGCAAGAGAAATGGACTGTGACGGCAAGATTTAAAAAGGAGTTTGACTATTTTACTGGTTAGTGATTTTGTGGATGTTGCAGCTTGCTGAGTGAGCAAATAATTGTGGACTGAAGTTTGTGGACGAGAAAACAGTTGGTCACATCTATAGTCCGCTTGCACAGTTATGGATGAATTAAGTGTCTAAATGACCTTCAGAAGTCAGTGTAGGTAATAGTATACCTAGAAAGCAATTGGTCCAGGGCTGCTAATGCAAGTCGTTCTAAAAAGTGAGCATGTGTTTCACTTTGTCTCACAGCGGACAAAGTATTCACAAGAACATGCAGGGACAGATTTACTAAAAGTTCACACAGGGAAGGACGGCAAGCTGCATTGCGTTTACTGAAGAGAGCAGAAATGCACCATATTCACAAAGAAATAGCACAGTTCTGCTCTCTACATGTGCTGGCACATTTTGTGTTGTCTAGCGCCAGTGCAGGCACCCATGCACCATAGTGCAGGGGTGTCTGACTTGCGGTAAGGAAAGTTTCTGTGCAGAAAGGCATTTATGGTTATTTTCTCACGGTATATCTGCTGCACACTGCAGAAAGCAGCACAAATGCAAAGACAAAATAACAAGGAGAAATAAAAGTATTTCTCCTTGTTATAGTAGCCTCAGGCAGGTGCACTATTTTGGCACAAGCTTTTGTCTAAAATGCCATGCTTATACTGGTTTGAGTTAAAATCAATGGGTGGATTCACAGGGATAAAGGTCTCTCTTCAAAATAATGAATCCATGTGGTTTGCTTTCACAAATGACCGAGCTGACAAAAATCTCTGGAATGCACTTCTCAGTTCAAAGAAGACATTTATTATATTTCACCACGAGGTTCCTAAAAAAGGAGATTAGTAGACTGAAAGCACACATTTAAAGATAGTCACAGCAATGAAATGAAAATATACCCAAAATGATTCTCAACTGCAATGTACACAGCAAATAGATGTAGTTATGATTATGCAAAGCAAAGAATAAAGTAAAAATCCATCACCGTAGGGACTGCCAAGCTCTTCATCTTTCTCATGGCAGCAAGAAGATCGGGGTCAACTGCGAGAAAGAGATCTCCACCCTCAGATATGTCAGGCATTCAACATCTAATCCTGACCGAGATCTTGGAAATTCCACCTCTACTGAGCAGGGCCACCTTTTTATATCTTAATTAACTGGAGATGGCTTTCTAGGAAAAAAAAAAAGCATAAAAAAGAAATATTCAAACATGCTGGCTAATGCAGGTCAGAGTTGAAAGGAACAAATTGAGAATTGGCCAACATTCCAAGGCATTTCTCACGAGGCCAAACCGTTCCCTGCTTGCACAAAAAACAGAAGTCTGGTACATTCTTATCGTGCTGACTAACTGTTTGGTGATAATATGTCCTAGCTCTTTGGTGAGAAAGAATACGAAAACAAGCACAGTTTACAATGTGGAAAAACACAAAGGGCTTTAACATTGCAATGTCTAACGATACGATAAAGTCAATAGGCAGCTAAACTGAATACAAAATGTAATCTGCAATTGGTGAACACTGAACAGCTAATTCGGGTGCAAGGTTGTGCAACACAAAGTCAGTGGTCAAAAACACATATTTCACTACACCCTGATAAAGTTGTGAGCTGGCGGACACTGTGCCTAAGCCTATAGGTGCAAAATTGAAAACAAGATTGCACAGGCTATAAAGGCTGAAGAGGGCTGATCCTATGCTACATGCTGTGTTGAACACAAATGTGAATGACACAATGACAGACCAATGGATGGCCAGAGATGCCTTAAATATCAGAAGAGTATTATATTAAAACATAGATACTGGTTAGATACAAGCAAAAAATTACAAGATGAAACACATCAAAACTGTATTGTCAGACCAGCACGACTTGAACACATCAGTGGAGTAAAATGTTTTGGTAATGCAACACTGAACATATTCTTTGAATTACAGCAATGTATGCAAATGGTGCGTGTGAACTGATCAGGATCTCTGAGCTGAGACTTTTCCAAATTGCACATGCATGGTCAACAAAATCATGAAATTCCATAAAGATCTCCTGTAACAAGAGACATTGTTCACTTTTACAGTGCCAACGTGAAGTTTATATTAAACATTAAGGGGAACTTGTTTTGAAAAGATATAAAGAGAATGCCTCCCCATTAATGGTATCTTTCGATTCATCATATTTATGGAATTATGTTTTCTAACGGCACCCAAGTGTATAGGCTGATTTTCAAAATGGTCAATGTGTGCATATTTCTATGCCAGAAAATAATGCTCCGAAGTATTAAACCTCGAATACAAATAAGGGCACGACCTGCACAGGTTGTATCTGCAAGCTCGCTAGTCTTCACTTGACCATCAGTACCATCAGGGTACTTTAACGTAACTTTAAAATAGACACTCTCTTTAAAAAATGACCACAAAATCATTGATTTCATGCAAATGCATGATACTCTTGACAGGAAAACCACTTTATGAAAGTTTCATTCCAAACTCTGACTAATACACGGCCTTGAAAAAGAGGGATGCGGTCAAGCTTGAATAAAATGCTACTAATACCATATTGAAGCAGAGACTATCCCTAAAGCTCTAAAGGCAGCACACAGAGCCTATCCTAAAACAAGGTTCTAACTTGAGGTCCCATATGCACATAGCCAACTGCACACCACATATACTGGGCACAGGGTAGAGTTACCAGAGTACCGGACCTTCAGTCACGGCATATGCTCAATTTCTAAGTGTAAATAGTTCACTGTTCATGGCCAAAGATTGTGTGCAGGAGGGTATGTGAACATGGGGCCAAACCTACTAACATTTGGTGCAGCACAGAATTCAAAGTTGACATGCTCTGTTGCATAAAAGGGAGAGCTAAAACAGAGTGATATCCACAAAGATATGCAGCTGTTTCCACCCCCTCTGCTTACGCACTTTAGGCTGCCATGTGTCAATGTATAGACCCTTGCACTGTAGTATAAGACTGTATGTGTACTGCAAAACATATGTTTTTTCCAAAACAATCAGACCTACAGGCCATATTTATGGCCTGGGTTGTGTTGCTCTTGCTCCATGCAATGTGGTGCAAGAGCGACACAGACCTTAAGGGGCATTTTTAATCTTTTTGGTGCAAAACTCAAGGTGAGTCCATGCATCCAAAAAATGGTGCAAACTCCAATATTTTGACACCAGATGGGTCTAGCGTCAAAACATAAATATGGAGTTAAGTTTGCAACAAATTTGCATCAAATAAATGTCGCAAATTTGGGGCAAACAGAGTATAAATATACCCCTAAATGAGATATATGAAGTCATGCTAGGCCACCTTCATTGCCCTGTGTGGCTTCATAAATCTCCAGTAATATAATGCAGGGCAAATCACTGCTTGAAATTACTTTGCGTCAGGGAGGCATTTCCATGGATTTTGTGTGGCTGTTCTCACCCAACATCCATGGGTTTTGATGCATTCCCAGATATATAGGAATTTGCAAACCTGGGAACTTCTGGTCCTGTTGTCCTCGTCCCAGTCATCAATTATTGGGAATAACTATCTTCACGACAGGAAAAACAGTATGAGGAATGTGGGCTATGCCCTCCCCAGCCCCTCCCTCTGGTAGTACATAAGTTGTACTTACTCAGCATTCCGCCTGCACTACCAAGCCCTCAACAGAAGGCGGGGGGACGGGAGGGTGAGAGGGACGTGATGACTGGGACGAAGACAACAGGACCAGGAGTAATAAAGATTACTGGTAAGTAATAGAGCATTACCCCCAGGTCCCACTAGTCCTTGTCCTAGTTATCACTAATTGGAGAATACCCAAGCAGTCAAAACTGGCCTTCTGAAAAAACGGACAGAGCCAACACAACCCCCCAAGAAGGGATATCAACAAAGAGAGAGCCAACAGACCCCTGATTGAAACCCAGGCCAAAACAGAGGCCGAGCGCAAACCAGAAAAGAAGCAACCGGGCCCTACTCTGAGGAACAGCAGGCAGCAGCCCAAGAGAGCACAAGGAGGGACTAGACAAAGACGGAACACACAAGACCGCAACCAGCGGTGGAAACCAGTACAAGAGCCTCACCAGAAGATCAAGACCAGACACCACAAAAACCAGCGCCATAGACAGGCCGGGAGAAGGACCCAAAAGAAATGCCCATTAACGAAAACCCCCAGGGCAAGACCCCACAAAAACCACAAAGATGAAGGCACAGCCTGGAGGGAAAAGGCTGACCGGTGACATCCCGACCCAGAGAAAGGAGGCCCCAGAAGAAACAGAAGAAACAGCAACCCCAAAAAGAGTAAAAAAAAGATAAGACAGGGACCTAAGGCCCGCGAATGCCAAGGACCCCCAGCCATCCCCCCTAACGACGAGAGGGCCAGCAAAACAGAGAAAAGGGGAACAGCAGCAACCCCCAGAGAAACACAGGAGATGAACCAAGGGCAAGCAGACCAAAACACCACACAGCCACAGCCAGAACCCAGGGAAGCCCAAGCACAGCAGCCAATGCCATACAAAGCGAGACAGAGAGCTGCCCCCAGAGCAGAGCCGTGAAGGCCACCCACAAGCAAACCCAGGGGAACAGCAAACCACATTCCCCGGAGGAAAACCACAAACAAGCAAACACCATCTGGAGACGCAAGGCAGAAATAGGGCAACAATGCCACTGGTGGAAAGAAGCCCCACAGACACCAAGCTAGGGGACCGACAGAACCCCTACCCCAAGGAACCACTGCAGACAGGGGGCACGAGAGGGTAAGCAGAGCATAGGACAAGAATCCACAAGAACATCCCTAACAACAGCAGCAAACAGAGGAAAGCAGGAGAAATGGACCAGGAAATTAACAGCCTGCAAAAAGGCCAAAATGAAAACAACACCTCCTTGGAGGCTGAGCGCCCCATCAAGGCCTCAGCATACTATCAAAGCAGGACAACACCAGCCCAAAAGAATGAGCAATGGGAACAATGGTATCCAAGAGAAGGCCCAGCGGACCGGACAGCAGGCCCGACAGGAAAGACCCCAAAAGTCGACTGCCCCAGACAAGGAACAGGCATCCTCAGCAAGCAACAACGGTGGGGCCGAAAGCAAGGAAACCCCACCTAACCGACAACCCGAATAGGCACTACCCGGCACTGGACATAGGCCGAGACAAAAGAAGAACCCACAAGGGGCGAGGAAAAAGTGTGCCACCAGCAGAAAAAAACAAAAGGCAGCAGCGGGAACAAGACCCAGGCCAACAAACCCCCAAACTGAAGACCAGAAAGAAGGCACTAAACCTGCGTGGGAAACCATGCGAGAGAGCCGTCCAACTCCAAAGGAGGAACCAGATCGGGGACCAACATACACCAAGACCAGGAGCCACACCCAGCCAGGAGCTCAGGGACCAGACGAGAAAGCCCACCACTCCTGGCAATGAAGTAGGCAGAGACTAGAGACCGACACCGGGCCCCTCAAAAAAATGCACCAGGCCAAGCAGCCCCACCTGGAAAAATCCCCAGGAACCACGGAAGAACAGGAGCAAGAGGCCCCCCCTGAAAAGGACACCCCAGAGCTGGGAAACAGCAACCACACAAAACAACACATAAGGCTGACCCACCAGAAGAACAGAGCCAAACACCCTACCCCGTACCAAAATTAGCAACAGATCCACAGTAGGAGACCACGGAAAAGGGTCAACGAATGACCACAGAGGAATGGGCAAGGAGCAAAAATGCACACCAGATGCCGTGGAAGACCAGAGCCGCACCAACACCAACAGAGGGGCAGAAGCCTGTATCTGGCATGAGGAAGCCAGAGTAAACACAGGACCACCCAGAACAGGATACAAACCCAGAGCAAACAGCAAGCACCTCCTGGGAATCAGCCAAAAGCAGGAGAAGGGATGGGCAAAAAAGAAAAAAGGAGGAGCATGGCCCCCAAAATAACACTTATGCCCAAAGAGACACCAGAGAGGAACTATGAACAAACAGCAAAAAGAAAGGCGAACAAAATGCTGAGGAACAACCAGAGCCAAAGGCATGCACAGGAGGTGACCAAAGGCCACACCTATCAGGTGAGACCCACCCATCCCGTGAAGCGCAGACTGCCTCCTGAGCCGCGCAGGCGGTCCAACGGAAGGCACCCATAATCCAAGCAGTATCAGAAAAAAGCACCTAAAAGAAGGGGGGATACAGAGCCCTGAAAAGAACCAGCACTCCACGTGCGAGGAATAGAGGCCAAGGGTCTCATGGACAGGGAACCACCAAAAAGCCCCATGGAAAAATAGGAGCAGACTGCGGCATAATATAACTACCAGACCCCCACATGAGGGATTGAGAACCGAAAACAGACCAGGCAGAAACCTACATAAGACCAATGACCACAACACAAAGGAAAGAACACTGGTGGTCAGGGAAACAGGCAGCGCCACCTGTGACAGCAAGGAAAAGGCAGTAGCCTGTGAAGCACCACAGGGCTTGTAGTGCTTGACCCTCAGAGAAGTGAAGTAGAGCGGACCAAGACCTACTCTGCAATCACATTTGACCCGTAAAGGGTCATGATCCCAAAATCACAGTACCTTCACAATATAAGAGTAACCACTTGAAGTAAAAGGGGCCTACTAGCATTATCAAAAGTCGCTTCATAAAAAAAAGAAATCCACATGTTAAAACCAAAATATTTCAAAATTATTAAACAGTCATTGTAAACATAAATGTTTATTAAAGCATTGAAATTAAACATAATGGCCCTCATTCTGACCTTGGCGGGCGGCGGAGGCCGCCCGCCAAAGTCCCGCCGTCAGGTTACCTTTCCGCGGTCGAAAGACCGCGGCGGTAATTCTGACATTCCCGCTGGGCTGGCGGGCGGCCGTCTTCAGGCTGCCCGCCAGCCCAGAGGGAAAGAGGCTTCCACGATGAAGCCGGCTCGGAATCGAGCCGGCGGAGTGGAAGCTGTGCGACGGGTGCAGTTGCACCCGTCGCGTATTTCACTGTCTGTGCAGCAGACAGTGAAATACATTTAGGGGCCCTCTTACGGGGGCCCCTGCAGTGCCCATGCCAGTGGCATGGGCACTGCAGGGGCCCCCAGGGGCCCCGCGACCCCCCCTACCGCCATCCGGTTCCCGGCGGGCGGACCGCCGGGAACTGGATGGCGGTAGGGGGGGTCGGAATCCCCTCGGCGGCGCAGCTAGCTGATTTTATTCCTGGTGGCAAGCTTTAGTCACCAGGAGCAGATCCAGCAGGCCTCCTCACTGCAAAAAGCAGTATACTTTGCAGGGAGCTGGTTTCACTGGCTACCTGTGTAGGAATTCCTCATGGGCTTTGTTCCTGGTGCTCCTCTCGTCTTTCTGGGGCACAGAAGTCCAGATTTTTCTCCAACTGGCCCTCAGGGTGTGAAAGGAGGCCAGCCACACCGGCCATTTAGGAGACCCACGGTCTCTGGGATAAAATGTGGGGCGAATCCTTAGGCCCATATTTATGGGAAAGTGGTACAGTGCAGTGCAGGCAGTCACCTTGCTGTACTGCACTGCCTCAGTGGGAAAGGGCAGGATTGTGCCATATTTAAAACATACAGAGTATTCCCGTGCTTTCCCCCTCCAATTGTGCACAATGGGCCATCTAACGCCAATTCCAAGGGGTACCTTATTGCACAAAAACAATCCTGGGAGGCATAGTCCTCTTTCTACGTGTGCTGCAAAATGCAGCACACATAGAAAGAGGACGAAATGAGGAGAAATAAATATATTTCTTCTCATTACTCCTCCCGTGGGAAAGCACCATTCCTGTGTATACAATGCCTTGTAAATTTGGGAATGCACCACAGTCCATGTGAGCTGCTTGGGAGCACCCACACAATGCCCATGGAAACCTTCCCAGGGCAGAACAAGGCACTGCAGTGATTTGTGCTGTGTTGCCTCATTTCACAATCTTGGAGACACTCAAAACCTGTCTAAGTGGCTTAGTCTGTTTTTTTACAAATATGACATAAGGTTGCATCATGCATGTACCACATTGTGTTGGGCAAACATGATGCAGACCCCTCATAAATATGCCCCTTTGTCCATTATGGCATCAGGGATGCAGCTGTTCATTTCCAGTGAAAAAAGCAGCAATCTTTCTACTGTGTGTAATAGTTTTTAAATGGGGGTGAAATGTAGAAACCAGGAACCCCTGGCCAATACTAGGGTGCCACATCATCTCTCCATCCCTGGCCCAACCCTCTTGCACAGCATGCTTACACAGTTCAAGAAGGTGCCATCCAGAGGTCACTAGTAACATCTTCTCTGGCAGCCTCAGCTCTGACACTACCTGAGATCACTGCCAGGGCCTTTCCCACCAAAACTTTCAAAGACGAACACTCTTCTGTGTTGTCTCCAGTTGTCTGGGTTTCCTACGTTGTTCAGTTGTCTTAGGATTTCCCCAACCCTGGTACAGTGTGACAGCTAATTAACAGATGCATATTTTCTTCACCACCCTTCCTCATTAGAAGCTGAGCGGCTCACTGTTTGTTACTCTTTTTGTTTGGGGAGGCCTTTGTTCCCACTGTTGGGAGAAGAGTAATTCAATTGGCTGCCAGGGTGACAAAAGTCCAAGGCTCTGATCCTGAGCTGAGCCAAATAAATATGACAATTTTGGATGGCCCTTGAAGTGTACATGTATGAACTTAGAACTTGAAAAGTCAGACTGAGAGCACATATTTTGCCCCAGTTTCATACCTCGTGAGACTTTGTAGGCCTAATGGAAGCAAAACAGCACTTTAAGGCACATTTCCCCCTATATGTATAATACAGTGTCACTGTAGACAAAATAGTAAATCATATTGACTTTACCTACGAGTGCCCACTAACATTATAAGGCCTATCCCAGGCCACCTCATAACCTTGCAAAAGCTCCCCTGCTCCAGGCTACTTGTGTTCACTTTCTGGGATGCACATGATGATAGCTTCATACGTGCAGCCGTCGGCACAAGTGTTTATCTATAACCAGCCGAGTCCCCCGGACCCTAGTTTCTTTGCATCAGCCTTATCTTAAAAGACGGACATTGGCAATAAACACTTGTAGTCCCTTTAGCATGTGATTAGCATTGATGAGGCACAAGTAGTAGTAAAATGGCCAATATCAAGTGATTAAAAAGCAAAAAACAATCTCGACATACCACAAATTCCGAACCAAATTGCAACACTTGGCAGGAGTAGGCATCTCAGAGAAATGTGACATGTTCAACTAAAGGGTTAGTGTTGTGAAAGTTATCATGCTGGGGTCTTTTGGGAGGCCTTGGAGTTGTCATTGAAATGAAGGAATTGTAGTAGAGATGGGCTTCTGATTCACTGCATGCAGGCACTGCATGCAGGGATATGCACCTCTTTGAGATGCAAGAACATAAGTTGCACTCCTTGTTTAATTGACTGGCATCTGCCTTCAATCTGTTCCCCCTGAATGGAGACACAAGCCAGGAGCCCTGACGTCATGTCCCTATGAAGAGAAAATTATTGTGAAGACTTACCGTTAACCAATACTAAAGTCATAGCAGAATCATAAGGATTAAAAATTAAAGAAAACATTGTTAGGCTAAAACCATGCAATTGCAAGGCTTCAAGCATAAAGGGAAAACTAGGACTCTCAAAAGGTTTTTCGGCGTTGACAGTAGTGGTGACAAGAGGATAATCTAAGTTTGGTGCTGTGTTTAAAATGTCAAAGAATAATCTGGTATTGATGAAGCCTGCTTGTTCTGGTTCAGTTAAATGAGGCAAGAAAGATTTGTTATGTAGAGCAAGAGGTTTAGCAAAACTCTTATAGTCAACACAGCCAATGAAATGGAGGCATGCAGCTTTCCAATATTTACAAAGCGACACAAAGCCACTTTGCATGGCTTTTCTAGGCCTTATAGATATGGTGTAAGGCAACTCAGCACAAGGCGCTGTGTTGCCTTGCATTGCGTCAGGGAGGAGTACCATTGGTGTTCCAGTGGGTGTTCCCATGCAACACCCATGGGTTTTGACGCATCCCCAGATTAACAAGAATCTGTAAACCTGGGAATGCTTCAAAACTGAACGCCTCACCAGAGCAGGCAGTTTAATTTCTCCTCGCTGTTTCCTCTTTCTATGTATGCTGCATTCTGCAGCACACACAGAAAAAGGAAAATGCCTCCCAGGATTTTTTTTTTTGTGCAGGAAGGTGCCCCTCACTGCACAAAAACAACCCTGCGGACAATGCAGATTCTCTTGCACCATGGTGCGATTTGTGCACAAGTGCAGCGGAAAAGGACAGAGATGTACCATATCTTGTAAATATGGTACATTTCTGCCCTTTCCATGTATCCCAGACAGCCCTGAGTCACATCCTTGTAACTAATCCCCTGGGCCTATAGAAGTTACATAAAATGGGATCTTTGCCAGATTTAGGTACAAGGCAAATTGTTATGTCTAAAAAAGTACCTTTGGAAGAGGTAGGAGCAGAAGGGGCTGAAAACAGGGTGATGAATTTTGGTACTAAAAGAGAGGGAAAATGAGAGTAAAATTCAGCATAAAAAACAGGTGTTTTCCCTTTTTAACTGACAATAATGTTGTACTAATTTCCAGAAGAGAAATGTCCCAATCTAAACTGGAGAAATCCAAGTTATAATTAGGGTGCTTGAGAATTCAGGAAAATACAGAATAATTCTCAGTTTCATCTGATTAATGTCAGGAGTATAAAACAATTTGTAAAATGTTACAAATACTTCAAGGATATCTGAATCTTGATAAATTGAACTACCTGTGGAAGATTGGATAGAATTATTATTGTGGCTATCTTTCCTAACTTTAGGATCATTAGCCAAAATGTTGCTCATTTTATTATTTCAGTAATATCTAGTACTGCTTTTTAAAAAATACTTTGAGGCATTCTCAGAGGAAAGTTTGTTAAAATACATTTTGGCAGCAATTAAATCTTGCCAAACATCTTTAGATTTCCTAATGTCCTTACTGCTTTCACCCCCTCTAAGAGAAATAGATTGCCAAACTCATTGAAGCCATGAAATCTGGGGCACCCGCCAACCCCTTCCCGCCATATGTGCTCCATCGGGTTTAAGACGTGGTATCAGTCCACCTCTCTGAACTTCTGAATAAAATAATGATTTCAGGACACTTTCCTGCAGCTTCAGTGATTCCCTCTGCTTAAAAAGACTTCAGTTGACCACATGATATGAAGAATTACTGTCCCATCTCACGTCTTCGTCTGCTGGCCAAGACATTGGAGAAGGCTACGAATGCAGATATCATGCCTTTTCTCAAAGAACACCATCTCCTAGATGGCTCCCAATATGGTTTTAGAACTAACCATTGGACCAAGTCAGCCCTTGTGGCTACAACAGAGGGAATTAGAACCATAGATGACAAGGGTGGAAAAGGGATGCTGATTCTTTCCAACTTGTCGGCTGCATTTGATACTGTCAACCACTCGCTGCTTATCAACTGGCTTGAAAGCACTTGCATAAAAGACTCGAAAACCTTCCCTTCTAAGCTCCTTTCTGTCTGATAGAGATAAAGTGGTTGCCTTTGGAGATCTTACTCCAGAACCCTTCTGCCTTTTATATGGAGTACCCCAAGGATCCTCACTAAGCACCCCTTTTTAAATTTTTATGTTACTCCCCTGGCCAACCTGATTGACTCCTTTAGTTTCTCTGTAATCTCCTATGTGGGCAACACACAGATAGTAGTATCTGTCTAGAGTACCATCAAAGAGGTGACCAACCTGTTCAATAACTGTATGGTGCAAATTGTCTGTTGGATGAAGAATAGTTGTCTTGAGTTAAACTTAGATAAGAACTAGGTGCTTCTATTTGACAATGACACCTCCTTTTAGAATACCTCCTGGTGGCCTCAAAACCTTGCACCACGTCCCTCTCCAATCCAAAAACCTAAAAATTTAGGAGTCGTCGTCGATGGTAAGCTCTGTTGTCTGACCAAATAAATCAGGGCACAGCCTCTTATTTCTTTCTGCTAAGAACTTTAAAAATATTTTCCCTTCATCCCTTCAGAGCTCCAAAAAATGCTAATTGTCACAATAGTCACCTCAAGAATAGGCTATTTCAATGATTTTCCCACTGGTATTCAGCAATGTCTGTTAAAAAAACTTCAGATCCTTCAAAATGGGTCCGCTCACCAGCTCATGAAAATCCCCAAATTCAGCCAGAACTTATAAACCATCAACAACCTTCATTGGCTTCCAGTTCACAAGAAGGTTAAGTTTAAAGCTCTCTGCTTGGTTCACAAAGCACTCTAATTGCAGCCTTTCTTCCAGTTCAGCCAAAATGGTGGCTACCCCCTGAATCAACAAGGATCGTTGGGGTGGTAGGAGTTTTTCCTACTCTGCAAATTGGGGAACTCACTGCCCTTTCATCACAGAGCTCAGTCCAATCTGCTATTATTCAGGAAACAGCTCAAAACCTGGCTTTTCTTATCCTCTCTTGACAAATAGCTTTCCGTTTTAAGGTCTCTCTTTTTACACGTTAGTGTTAAGACCCATCTGTGCATTCATGCACTCTCCAAGTATTTTACTTACTTACTTTCTTACTTACTTACTTAGATTGGGAAGTGTAGTACTTATGTTTACATTTTTTAAATATCTTGTAACAAAGTGGTATGTTGGGTGAGGAAGGTTTTCTTTTTCCTGGCAAGAAAAGCAATAATGAAGCTCTGTTTGTGGCTTTAAAGGAATCCCAAAGAATTTGAGAAGTTGAGGGTATACAGGAGGATTTTGATGTCTGGAAAAACAATTATTTGATAAAGTTACAAAAGAGGAGGACAAGCTTGTATCTGAGAGTAAAGGATTAATGACAATTTCTGTTGATTGAAGACTGGTTGAAGTGGGAATAAATCAAAAACTGCTATTACTGGTGCACAGTCCGGAAGTAAAATGGTTTCAATCTGTGCTTTAATAAGATGAAGAGGTAGACTTATTAACACATATAGTGGGTCATTCTGACCTTGGCGGACGGCGGAGGCCGTCCGCCAAGGTACCGCCGTCAGAACACCGCACCGCGGTCGAAAGACCGCGGCGGTGATTCTGACATTTGCCCTGGGCTGGCGGGTGGCCGCCAAAAGACCGCCCGCCAGCCCAGGGCAAATCAACCTTCCCACTAGGATGCCGGCTCAGAATTGAGCCGGTGGAGTGGGAAGGTGCGACGGGTGCAGTTGCACCCGTCGCGTATTTCAGTGTCTGCTGGGCAGACACTGAAATACTTTTTGGGGCCCTCTTACGGGGGCCCCGCGGCACCCCCTACCGCCATCCTGTTCATGGCGGGAGAGCTGCCATGAACAGGATGGCGGTAGGGGGTGTCAGAATCCCCATGGCGGCGGAGCGCGCTCCGCCGCCATGGAGGATTCATACGGGCAGCGGAAAGTCGGCGGTACACCGCCGACTTTCCGTTTCTGGCCGCGGCTGAACCGCCGCGGTCAGAATGCCCAGCGGTGCACCGCCAGCCTGTTGGCGTTGCTACTGCCGACCTCCGCCATGGCGGTAATTACCGCCATGGTCAGAATGACCCCCATAATCTGATAAGGGAGATATGAGCAGGAGAAAATAATGTATATTCTCATGCTGAAGGATAAGCTAATCTCCCAGAGTCGACCAGCGCTCTATAAAAAATAAAGAAGCAAAATTGTGCATTTTATGTGGAGTAAATTTGATGGTGGATTGTCTATCAAGAAATGGGCTACATATTTGGGTGTAATCACCATCTAAAAGAAAATATTCAATGGTGAACTGACAACATTTTTTCTCAAGATCAGTCCAGAACAAACAATCAGTTTGGGTTGGAGCATATACAGTAGAAACAGTAATAGGTATTTTGTTAATAGATTGTGAGGTGACAATCCATATAGTACATGAGTCAGTTTCCTGTGAAATAATAGAGAAATAAATATGCTTAGTACAAAGAAAAACAACACCATCATTTTTATTTTGTGTGGGAGAGACAAGTACCAAACCAACCCAGGATCGTTTCAATTTCTGTGCCTCTGGGTCTGTAAATGGGTTTCCTGTAGGAGTACAAAATTAGTTTTTTTATTTTCTCAGGTGAGAAAGAACTCTTAGGCCCATATTCATACCCTGTTTGTGCCGGATTAGCGTAATTTTTTTTAACGCAAATTCAGCGCAAACTTAACTCCATATTTATACTTTGGCGTTCGACCTGTCCAGCACCAAAGTTATGGAGTTTGAGTCATTTTTGGGATGTGAAAACCTACCTTGCGCTAATGACATGCAAGGTAGGCGTTCCAGTGCAAAAAATGACTCTAAGGCATGTGCGCCTTATTTATCCTCTGGCATCAAAATGACGCACAGGAGAAGGCGAGCCTAAAAACATGGCACCCTGCCAGATGTGTGCCGTTTTTTAACGCCTGGGTCAGGGAAGGCGTTTAAGGACCTGTGGGCTCATTTCCATGGTGGGAGACCATGGAAGCAGTCCACAGGTGCCCTTCCCTGCATTCAGTGACACCCCTTGCCACCCTAGCCCACCCCTGGAGGACACCCATAGAAGCGGGGACCCATCCATGGTAAGTGCAGGTAAGTATATATTTTTTTATTTTTTAAAAGTGGCATGGGGGCCTAACTTGGGCCCCCCTACATGCCACTGTGCCCAATGGCCATGCCCAGGGGACAGAAGTCCCCTGGGCATGGCCATTGGGCAGGGGGGCATGACTCCTGTCTTTGCTAAGACAAGAGTCATTTCCATGTGGGTTGTATGTCAAAAAATGGCGCAAGTCAGGTTAGAGCCAATATTTTTGACTCTAACCTGACTTGCACCATTCTTTGGTGCACAACCCCAAGTCTTCCCTTCGCCTCCGCTGCCCGGTTACCAGCATTTATTTTGACGCTAACCAGGCCGCAGTGCCGGCTAACGTCATTCCATAAAAAAGGCACCCGGCTGGCGCGTTGGAATGGCGTTAGCCAGCGGTAAACTTGTTGATGCAAATCTGCCCTGGCACTGATTTTCATCAAAAAGTATAAATATGGGCCTTTGTCTCTTAATAGGGTCATTTAAATATCTAACGTTCTAAGTTATGTTTCTAAATGCGAACAATTATACAACATAAGATAATCAACTGAAAAACAATAGGTACTAGATAACTGGGAACAATAACGAAAAGGAAAAGTAGAGGTGCATGAAGAAAAGGGGGAAAAGGGCAGAATCCAGTAATTCAATAAAAGGAGAGAAAGAAAGGCATTAAAAGAAATAGAAACAAAAGACAATACAACCCACAGATGTGGGGACTAAGAGATGAACTTGTGAGTATTAAAACATCAGGGTAGGGGGTACGGCACATCATGAGGATGACAGAGTTGAAGTACCACACAGCACATGTGGCCTGAAACATCAGTGATGAGATGATGACATAGAAAAAAACAAGACAAGGCATACGTAAAATGAGAAAAGAAGAAAAAACGAGTTAGAAGAGAGGAGGAAACAAGGAGGATGGAACAAAAGTACAACATTACAAGTAGAAAAACCTGCAATTCCCATGGAATTTACACAGTTCTGAGGGTCACCAAAAATGTACGATTGTTCCTTAACAGTGACTTTAAAGTGTAGGGGTAGAGTACAACAAAACGTGAACCGAAGGATCGCAATGCCAGATGAAGAGAAAGAAAATATTTTCATCTATCTGTTTACTGACATCCTGCATGAAGAAGAAGTTGGAGCCAAAACAGAGTAATTGTTTTATAGATTTGGCTGCCTGTAGAACCTTGAGGAGATCAGTATATTGTAGGAATAAAATAATAATGTCTCTGTGTTTAAGTGAAGGAGTAAGTGTAGTAGACCTACAACCACGCCTATGGACCCTTTAAATATTGAGCGCGATAGACTAGGGCAGACCCAAAATCTTTGGTAAACGTTAGTAAAGAAAGAGACAGGATCCTTGCCTTCAACCTCCTCCAGTAGACTACAGATGGAAAGACTATTGTGGCAATTTCCATTTTTCAAATCTCCAGCATGTTTTTGAAGAGCCTGAATTTGTTGCTGCATGGAAGTTATTTTTGAGGTTTTATTGTGAAGGTCACTCATGCGTTGTTCAGCTTCTGTAAGATGAGATTTGCTTTAAAATTGAAGACCCACACTCTTTTTGACAATGTGTATATCTGTGCATGTTTGGACATTAATCCTGAAAATATAACAATGTGAGCGGTCAAGCAATATGCCAGGATATCTAACCTGCATAAATTTGAAAACAGCAAATAAAATAGAAATGATCTTAAACATGTATTGCCTGCAGATGCCATTTCAAAAACAGCTTTCTTGTTGTCTCTGATATGATATTCTGTTTTATGAATGTGCATGACAGAGTTGCAGAATCTCTTCTTAACCTATGCTGCTTCAAATCACAAAATAAGCAAGGTTTTAAGAAAACCTGGACTCTGCTGAATTTCTTTATCTTTCCTTAATTTTATCTCATAACATATCTTGTCTGTACAAAGTGTTCTTAAGCCAAAATAAGCTCTTATAGTTCCAGATTTTGTTGCTACATGAGAGGTATGAACTTTTTTCTCAGTGCATGTAGAAAATATCCCACCCAGAGCCATTTTCTCCTCATTCAAAACATTTTGTCCTTTAACCTATCTCCTTTCAGTATTGATGGAGATATTTTTCATATTAGGAGTTTTTCATTTATAGCCAACAATTTAACATGGTGAGCAATGCAAAGCAGTGGCAAGCGAAGGATTCTATGCACAAGCTGAACCCTGAAAACGTTGGCACTGTAAATCATACAGTAAACATCATGTAAAATATAATAAAGTCTCTCCAAAATTTAAAGAGTGCCTTTCTTCAAAACATGGAAACTTTTAAAAAAATGAATAGCAATGCATTAAACAGCACTTATTAAAAGTGATAGTTTTTACAAATGAACTTACAACCTTTCCTGCCCACACCCCTACACTGGTGAAAGTGCAATTCATGAACTAAGATGCAAGACAGTTGTCATATAATCACTGTATGCGGCCCAGTTTCTTATAGATAGAGCAACAGTATGGTTTGTTAAATCAAACACATTAGGGCCCAAATTTATACTTTTTTAGCGCTGCATTTGTGCCGCTTTTTGGCGCAAAAGCGGTGTAAACTTACAAAACACTATTGTATTTTGTAAGTTTGCGCCACTTTTGTGTCAAAAAATTACGCAAATGCGGCGCTAAAAAAAGTATAAATATGGGCCATGGTTTTTGTACAACAGGTCTTCTGCACACATGTATTTGATTACGTATGTATTTGGTTACGCTGGTAAGCCATGATTAATCCAGGTTTAATTATTTCATTTTGAATAAGTCACTAAATTGGTATCTATTGGTCTCTTCTTTTTACCTCAAATGTTAATTAATTTTCTACCTCTTTGCACATGAAGGTAGGGAGAGCGTGACAGGCAGAAGCCACATAGAAGCTCAGCTCATTATGAGCTTGACGTAACTACAGGACCTTGACCGGAGCCAGAGCCAGGATTCAGACGTGAGTCTGGCTTAAGGTTTCAGTGGCTCATCTACCGCTTCATAACATGCAAATGTACTGATTGTGTATTATTCATATTTAGATTGACTATAGTTAATTTAGGCCTGTATTTTAAAATAGCTAATGTCTTCTTCCCATCTTTCTTCACATAACATGTTTTTCTTTATTTCTGGAGAATCTGTATCTGTGCTTACAACTTGTTTGTGGCCCTGTTCAGATTATAATGTGAATTGCTTTGCTTTTTACAATAACTGCAGAATGTCCTAATTAGTTGCTTGTGTGCACCTGTAGAGTGGAGCTTGGCACAATTAATCTCATTATGTGGCAGATACTTGTACATTTAAAGGTTGTATAGAGAAGTCTAAGGGGGTCATTCCGACCCCGGCGGTCAAGGACCGCCGGGGCCGGGGTTGGCGGGAGCACCGCCAACAGGCTGGCGGTGCCCCGCAGGGCATTCTGACCGCTGCGGTTTGGCCGCGGTCAGAACAGGAAAACCGGCGGTCTCCCGCCGGTTTTCCGCTGCCCTGGGAATCCCCCATGCGCCGTCATGGGGGATTCCGACCCCCTCACCGCCATCCTGTTCCTGGCGGTTCCGCCCGCCAGGAACAGGATGGCGGTGAGGGGTGTTGTGGGGCCCATGGGGGCCCCTGCAGTGCCCATGCCAATGGCATGGGCACTGCAGGGGCCCCCGTAAGAGGGCCCCACTTTGTATTTCAGTGTCTGCTTTGCAGACACTGAAATACGCGACGGGTGCCACTGCACCCGTCGCACATCCTCCACTCCGCCGGCTCCATTCGGAGCCGGCATCCTCATGGAGGGGTGTTTCCCACTGGGCTGGCGGGCGGCCTTTTGGCGGTCGCCTGCCAGCCCAGTGGGAAACCCAGAATACCCGCGGCGGTCAATTGACCGCGCAGCGGTATTCTGGCGGTTCCCTCCAGGCGGGCGGCTCCCGCCGCCCGCCGGGGTCAGAATGACCCCCTAAGTGTATTGATGCCGGAGAAGGCAATGAACTTAGATATCTACTTATGCCTTAACTCTGATCGGTTCATTATATGGTAATTATGTGTAGTTGTATCAAATGTTATAATTGTGTGATATCAACTAATACAATTTAGAGGAAAATTCAGAATCCTTCTTTCCTGACTTACTAGCAGAAGCTAGCATGGACCCTTAATTTGCACTGAAATCTGCACAAGAATGTGCTCATTCAATTTGGTAGCAGATACGTTTTTTGTTGAGGCTTAGAAGATTTGTTGCAGAGACAGTTAAAATCTGCCTCACCCAGCCTACATTCCTGAGCTTCCAATGTCTCTTTTTAAGAAATGACACCCTTCTGGCATTCCTGAAAGTGGTTGCAATGTTCTAGGAAAGTGAGTACAGAAGAGATATGCATTTCTGATTGTGAGCTGTTGAAAGTTGGGGTGTTTCCAGTATTTGATGGATTGTTGATTGTGAGCTTGGTGTCAAATTTAGGCCCATAAGTATTGTATTGTGATTTATGAAAACAGTGGGTTATTTAAATTTGGAGTTTACAAATTATGTATTGTTTTGTATAGGGAAGAAATATGAACTCTTTAAGAAAATAATAGTGAAAGAGAGATGATGCAAGAATATCTGTCTTTGGGGATGAGCAGGCCCCTCAAGATGGCATACCTGAATAGTATATGGCTACCAAGGCCATGTTTCACACTTGTATTTGGATCAACACAATAGAATACGATTAAAGCAAATGAAGGGTGCTTGCAATTGTCCCGCTTGGTACATTTAATTTGAGATTAATTGAGAACATAAGGTGAGTGTTGTATGTAATGTAGCCCCCACCAATACCAGCTCAATATGAGTCTTTGAATGCATGGGAACATGCAAAAGATCAGGACAAATATAAACCACAATCAAGAAGTAAGGTCAGTAGTTAGAAAGTGGGACACTGAGCAATAGGGACATAGAGACAATTTGATTGAGGGCATAAGGATACATCTTATGATAGAGAAGGGAAGAATAGAGAGAAATAAGCCACAAGAGGTAAGTGGAGGTGAAGAGAAAATACATGAGAACACCAATTAACCACATGACACATGTTTGGATGATTTGCTACATACTCAACCACCTCCATCCATTGTTGTTCATCTGATTGCAGAAAACCAACAGCCCCTCTTGGGAGCTGTAGAAGGAGAAATAAATTCAGGCACTTGTGGGAGCGTTTTTCAGAGTCCAGATTTAACAGATCCATTATTAAGAGCCATTAGTACTACTCTTATCATTACAACAGCAGGTGCATCTGTGTTAACCACTGCCCTTAGTTCATCAGATACTGGTACTTCTTTAGAGTTGGGATCCTGACCTCACACAGGAGAAGTTCCCTTTATAATAAATGTTTCCATTGTTGTTTTTGAGGCAGATCCAGTGTCACAAGCTCAAGAAAATGAGACATGCCCTAAGGAACTGGATGTTTTAAGACTAAAGGCAGAATGTTAGGAGCTTGCCAAGGGAACTCTTGAGTTAGGATTCATCGATGAGTACAATGAAGAAGAGCTTTTGCTCTGTAGGTGAGCTGCAAGAGAAGAGCTGGCTACCCAGTTTGGAATTGATTTGAATTTTGTATAAAAATCAGGTATTAAAGAAGAATTTCAGAATGTTCATGAATGGGGCCACTGTGAAGAATATGAGATCACCAGGTTTGAGATAGCCTGTTAGGGAGCTTCTAGAGTGCAATAGAAAGTGCAAATAAATCTAAAGCCCAAAGATCAGTGGTCCAAAAAGGAAAAGAAACAGAAAAAGGAAAAAGATACAGGTGGGTTGGAAAGAGAAATTAGTAAGAGCGATACAGAGGTCAAAGCATATCCATTGAAAGACATGCATGGAGGTTAAAATTTGCATGTGCCCTTGAGTCAGGATGATCTTTTCACATTTACAAATACTTTTCAGAAATTGTGGAAGAATCCCGAACTTTGATACACTCAAGTGGAGAGGGTTGTGAAGATTTTGAAAGTGCTTTGGGAGGACTGCCTGGTCCCTAGAGATTTGGGGACAGAAGGCAAGATGGCCATATCTTGGCCAGACACTGAACTGCCGAGAGGCGCTCATGTTCATGTGCCTTCTCCTACTGTTTTGGACATGTATAACCAGGTGACTGCTTATTTGAAAACAAAACTTCCACAGAGGTTGATTGGCTTAAAATAACCAGAACTACCCAAGAGTCAAACAGCTTTGCATGCTTATTATGAGAGCTTGATGCAAGAGTTCAGACAGCATAGTTGCATTGAAAATTCAGAAATGAAAACTCTTAGTGGTTTCTTGTCACAGTTCCTTCTTGGTTTGCAGATGAAAATTAGATCCCATATACAGCAGAATGTACAGCTAGGCAACGTATTGTAGTGATGGCTTGGAGGTAAAAAAGAAAACAATAAAGGAGAAGTACATGTTGGCACAAACACAATTGTTGCAGGGAGTGTGTCAGAATGGACCCTGAGTGGTGGCTACAACGTTGAAACCCGTTCCTAAAGTTGGTGCAGGAATGCAGGGAGTTGGTTAACAAGGTGGTGGTTAGCTAATGCAGACTTGGAAATTTTCTGCACAAGGAAGAGGCTGAGAGATGTTAAAAAAGATTACTTTATGTCATATTTGTAACAAGGTGTGCCACTGGAAAAGGAGAATGTAGACTGAATCCAAATTGAATGCAAAACGATGTTCAAATGCCAAACATTAATGCCATGCCAAGGCAAAATATGCCACTTCATAGGTCATATAATGCCGATATGCCTCAAGCTCCCATTATGCAACAAAACATGACCAAACCAAGGTATAATCCTTCTATGAGTGCGGATAGTTTCCAACAGTTCATGGTTTTTGACAGTCGCAGTGGGCTGGACCCTGATCAATCACAATGATGGTAAATGAGAGAGGATGAGATCTGCGTGCAGTTCTGGAGGTAGACCAGAGTGAGTCATATGTGGATGAAGAAGTGAATGGACCTATCCCTCTCAAGAAATAAGTCCAAGATGAAGGCATTTCCAATAGGCCGAGTACAAACCCGGTTTCAGCCAAGGTGCCTGTGAAAATAAGGCCTCTTGAAGAAGACCATCAGTTTGTAATATGTGATTCTAGTTCAGTAAACGTGTTTGGCAGGAATTTAGTCAGCAAATTTAACTGTGCGATTAATAACACACTGAGCGGTGTTGAACTTCTGATGCACGATGAGGATATAGACTTGCAAGTGCAAGGAACAACCACTGGGTTATTCCCAGTCCTAACAAGAGAAGACTTACCCCCGATGTGATTTATGGAGGAAATGATTGTGCTTATCCTTCTTTTCCAGACAACTTTTTAATAGTTTGTCTTTGTTTTACGGCTTTGAACTATATATTAACTAATGCATTTATATATTGGTACTGATTAATAACTAATTTGATTAGTTGAATTTGTAACTTTGCTAATCCATTATTAAAACTTTATGGTTTGAACATAACCACGCTCTGTCTTCCTTGTGGAGCCTAATGTGCTTAATGTTATTGAAATGTATTGGAATTTGGTGATTAGCTTCAATTTGAAATAAACATTCATCAGAGAGTGCTTAATGGGTCCTGAATTTGCACCACGATCTGCACTAGAAAGCTCCACGTCACTATCTCACATGCCTTTTTATGCATAGCATACTTCGCAGGGAACAGTTATTCAGTACACTGGCAATACTGGTATTTGGCATAATACGTTAACTTTTCAAAAATCCTGCATATTTTACAGACAAATATGCAAATTTTACTCATCCCTTTCTATGCAAATTGTAAACCTGCTTGTATTGATGACACCAAGCACAGAGTCCATGAGCTCTTAAAGGAATCCTCATGCTAATTAACAAAAAGGTAATAAGCATGGGTGAATTTTGAAGGCTACATGATGAAATGTGAATTCTAACGTAGACTGGAATTCACTATGTTAAAGAGAGCATGTAATGCGGCCTGTTTCAACAGGGATGCACATTATCGGACTTTATGGGTCTATTTACAACCTGCTGGCTTGGTAAGGTCGCAGTGATATCATACCATTGCTTCTCACTTGGTACTTAAGAGTGATACTGTGAATCCTGAATCAATTTCCGATTTCACATCTCACTGAGTTAAAACTGACTGTAAAAGTTATCAGTTAGAATGTGATCTCTCCTGTCTTGATTGAAATCATGATGAAGACTGTTTGGAAACAAATGTATGATTAGGCTGTGAAACCACATCCACATTACAGCATAAAAACAATGCTGGCTTCAGAATAAAGTAAGGTTAAGAAAATTATAGAAATCAAAGGAATCATCACATAGCGGGGCTTGAATTTTCCGCCATCGTGCCACTCAGAATAAACCACACCTGCTTTCCATTCTACTTTTCAGCAAGCCGGCATCCAGGTTCTCTTTTTATTGCGATTTGTCATGGCAGATAACTCTTCAGAAATAGATCAAAATAATGCTCAGACAAAGTTCGGAAACACATCAAAGAGTTCCCAAAATAACGGCGGCCAGCGGTGCTCTGTGAAGAGAATATGTCTATTGTTACTGTGTTGTCAAGTCCAGTGGCTGCCTATGCCTTCTGCATTCCTCAAGCTTGTTAGGGAACAATTGCTAGGTTTAGACAGCTTGCAGGTGGGTCAGCAGCAATGTCTGCAATCAAAACCTGTGCTCGAAAAAGTAAAAATAAAGTAAACACAGCTAAAAAGGTTTTAAAAGTCTATGCACCTTTTGCTTTTTCATATTTCAGTAACATCTCCCATAAATGTCTACCCAGTCCTTTTATTATTCGTCTCATCTGCCAGTCTATTTCCCTGGGCTTGAACAATCTAGACGTATCAAGGGAGAGACTGAAGATGCGCACCAGTAAACAAGTCACTGTGTAATCTGTTTGGTGTGTGAAATTAACCTCCCAAACCTTTTCCAGTTTGCCGGGAGCTTGGGCGAGCATGCTAGACTTAGCTCAAAGGATGTTGCGTTAGGTCGAGTCAGGATACAGCAGAAGAGTTATGACAGCTAGGATACGGATTTGAATGTCAAGCCAGGTTTGCCAATTACTTAAAATACACAAAACATGAATATTGAAGAGAGAGTGAATCAGCTCATTCAATGGAGAAAACAGGTGTATCCTTAAGGAGCGCCAGTGTTGCAGCTTGAGAGGTCCCTTGGGACCAGGAGCACCACAGACAGCGCTAAAAACGAGAAGACATATCAGAACCTCGGGAAAATGGGAAACATGGAGTGCATGGAACACTGGCTCATAGTATGAGCCATATCCTTACATCACAAATTTGCAAGTGAACAGCAGTTAACTGGGTATACATCTCTATTTAATTAAAGGCATGCAGGGTTTAACTAAAGGATGTCAGAAGGGGTTGAGCTCTTGGGGTTGACCACCTTCTCGGATCTACGCTCTCTTCACCCACAGGCTGGCCACTTTGATGTGTGCAAAATTCACTGATCAGTAATATGCTTGAGCCACTTTCTGGGTGAATGCGAGTATTTCTCCCCAGATTGAAGAATACTGGAAGGAGTCCAAGACACACGCAAAAAAAGCACAACAAATCTGGGCTGATTTTGTAGATATCTCACTAAAAGCACTAGATAGGCATAGTGAAAGGCAATACAGTCACTACTTTTGATGGGCTACAAAATCTGATACTTAGGAGGTCATTTTGAGCATAGGCGGTCCGGACCACCATGCTGGTGTTGGCGGTACTGGCACTGGCATGGCGGTCCGGACCGCCATATAATCTTCACATGGAGACCACCAAAGGCAGATCTCCGCCACCGCCAGGCTACTGCCGGCAGGCAGCCTGACGATGGCAGAGTTCCTTATTCGACCGGGCTTGTTCCACCAGCCTTTCCCTGGCGGTTTCCCCTGCCAGGGAAAGGCTGGCGGAATGGGTGCCCCAGGGCCCCCGTGCATAGCCCCGTCGTGCATGTCACTGCACCCGCTGCACTACTACATTGACGACGGCTCCATGTGGTTTAGACCGCCAGCCAGAACTCGGCAGGAAATACCGCCGAGTTCATAATGAGGGCTTGAGTCTCTGTGGGAAAGGTTGCTGTTGAAGCCCTGGCCCACATACCTCCCAGCTTGGTGAATTACGGGCTATGGTCAATCATTAACAGGATCAAGGTAGAGGCTCTGAGGATATAGGAGCCAGCATGTCCACAGTGGTGGACCAACTGGTTTCCCCAGAGCAGATTATCCCAGTTACACTCCATTGGTCAGTCAACTTTGACAATGAGGAGAAGTTTCATCCCATGGGGATGGTCACTTTTAGAAATGTGGTTTCTGGTTGGCTAGGGAATGCACCTATGCCAGGCAGAACCCACCCACTCTAGTCAGGGAAAGGGAGTTACACGTTCAAGATAACTCCTGCTCACCCCCTTTGGTAGCTTGGCACGAGCAGTCAGGCTTATCCCAGAGGCAATGTGTAAAGCATTTGTACAACACACACAACACATGTGAGACACTGTCCTCACCACAAAGGAAACACAACACCAAGTTATATAAAAAATGAACTGTATTGTACACATAATCATTAGACCAAACACAACATGTCAGTAATACCCTGCTACCCAAGCAGTTGTTGGAACGTTACACAATACTGTTACTCTGCAGAAACCAGCAGTAGTCACATATAACACACAGGTTACTCATTATTCTGCAACATAAGCAGTAGTCAGGAAAAACGTTACTATAGAAATGCACTTGCCATAGGAGTATCATAAATACCCATACCAGGAACATTAGAAAACATATGGCAAGTGATGAAAACATATTAGCATAGAAGGCCCATGAAAGGAACCTCAGCAAATATATGGCCATCATAAAAGAAACAGGTTAACATAACATTCCCAGTATGCCCATAAAAGTATCATTAGAAAAGTATATGTCCATTCAAAAGTACCTGTTGTCATGATGAAAGCACCTCCAGGGCCATGAAGGAAAATGGGGCCCCCCTACACTCCTCTGCACTAGAACGGAGGCCGCTTGGTGTTTGGGAGAGAGGAGCAGCACGCACCCCCCGTTTTTATACAGGGGCCACTCCTGGGGGCCCACGCTGGAACTAGGGCATCCACAACCTCTGTAACCCTCCAAGGCCATGACCGGCCCTCCCAAGGGGGGTAGAGCCTAAAAACAAAGCAAGGGGCCAAGCCATTCGGGGGGCCTCCGATTAGGCCTCCTCCTCACCCTTGACCTCCTAAAAAGATGCAGGTAATGGCCCTGTGGGTAGGGGGAACCTCCAATTAGGCTTCCTCCCCTGCCCGTCCTCTGATGCTCACTGGGGGCCTGGCAGGACAGGAAGCCTCCAATGAGGCTTCCTCCCCACCAGCAGCGCACCCAACAAAAATGGGGCCCGGTGGAGTGGGGGTCCTCCGATGAGGCCTCGACCCCGCTCTTACACGTGCTCCTACACCTGATGTGGTGTGCAAGCCTCTTTCAGCTCTCCCGGGCCGCAGCAGTCACCAAGCGGGAGTTAGGGCCTGCTGGTGCCCCAGGGGTGCTCCTCTGAGCATGCGTTACCCCGGGGGCACCACTAGGAGCGCGCTTACTCCATGTTGCTTCTCTTCATACTCCGGGGGCGCTAAGGACAGTGGAGCATGACATGCTCAATATTACAGCCCTGCCGGGCCGCGGTGGTGATTTCTTCTACCCAGTACCACAATAAAGAGCTCTCATGGCACTATTAGCAATGACCCAAAGTGCTCCCAAGGCGCTACAGTCAAGGGATCCAAAGCACTCCCCAGGCACTATTTATGCAAGGAGAAAGCACTTCTCCAGGCTGCAGCAAGTGTTGGCAGTGGTCAGGGACTACAGCACCCAGGCTTTGGGGGACACAAAAGATGAAGCACAGGGTGGCAGGGCCAAGCAACAGGTCAGCACAAAGGGGATGCAGACAGTGGAAGTTCCTCCAAGTGACCTAGCAGGTCACAGGTCAGCATAGCAGCAGCAGTCCAAGGCGGTTCCTGGTGAGGCCCTCCAGCATTTTGTGTCCAGTTACCAGTATGTTACAAGTATGTTTCTTGTCCAGAGTGTCTCCAAATTGTGGGGAAAATCCCCTGTACTTATACTCGTTTTTGCAAAGGATTAACAAAGAGTGGGAGAGGAGGTTCCAACCAGTTACAACTAGTTCTGGGAGTGCCCCCTCTTTCCTCCAGCACATGCTCCAAACATAAGTTGAGGGTAAACGAGCCCTTTATGTGAGGCCAGGGCTCAGCCTTTACAGATCAAGTGTGCCCCGCCTCCCCTTCTCTCAGCCCAGGTAGACCATTCAAAATGCAGATGCACCTCTGTGACACCTCCACCCTTCTTGTGTACAGGCTGTCTGAAAAGTATGCACAAAGCCAAGCTGTCACTCTGCCCAGACATGGATTGGAGTCAAGCTGCAAAACACCAATCATTAGCACAGCGAAATGCTTACTTTCTAGAAGTGACATTTCTATAATGGTAATAAACAATCAACCTACACCTGTAAGCAGCATTTCTCACTACCATTACAATCATACCAAACATGCCCACACTACCACTCACAAATCAGACAATACCCCTAGATGTAAGGATCGGCATTTCCAATGCAATCCTATGAGAAGGCAGTACTCGCAGCAATGAGAACTAAAATAGGCTGTTTGTCACTACCAAAAGGCCGCGCAACCAGGCACATGTCCTGCCGTCTACATGCATAGCATCCTGCCCATAGGGCTAGCCAGGGCCTACCTTAGGAGTGACTTACATGTAGTAAAAAGGGAGTTCTGGGCCTGACTAGTAAATTTCGATGCCAGGTCCCTGTGGCAGTAAACTGCACACACAGGTCCTGTGTTAGCAAGCCTGAGACAGGTTTGGAAGCATACTTCTTTGGGTGGCGCAAGCTGTGCTGCAGGCCCACTAGTAGCATTTAATTTACAGGCCCTAGGTATAGGGATACCACTGTACAAGGGACATGCAGGTAAATTAAATGTGCCAATCAGGTATAAGTCAATCACACCATGTTTACAAGGGAGAGCACATGCACTTTAGCACTGATTGGCAGTGATAAAGTGACCAGAGTCATAACACCAGTCAAAAAGGGTCAGAAAAATTAGGAGGAGAAGGCAAAAAGTTTGGGGAATGATCTTGTGGAAAGGGCCTGGTCCAACAGTCACTCTATGAAATCAAGTTGTTGGTAGATTGTCAGGTGAGCCCTAGTCGTGCAACAACCTCAACCTTTGTCAGGATAAGACACATGCAACCCTTAAATTAACCTGTGCTCAGCCCCCTGGTAGCTTGGCACAGAGCAGTCAGGCTTAACTTAGAGGCAATGTGTAAAGTATTTGAGTAACACTTCAAACAGTAATATAGTGAAAGCACACAACGATAGGAGGCCACAGCAGTTAGAAACATTGAATGATTTTTAATAGAAACAAGACCAGAACAACAAAGACTCAGTTAGTTGAACAAGTAATATTGAATTTTAAAGTTTTTTTAAAGAAAATAGCACCAAAAGGAGTAAAGCGCCAACTGTGAATATCTGGTCACACCGGACCAGGACAAAGTCAGAAGTTCAGGCTGACCATGATAGAGTGGGGCCGGCTACAGGGACCCAGTTAGGCCAGCTGAACAAAAGTACCTTTAATCCTGGTTTGTGGAGCACTGCGTGGATCCTTGTCAGAGATGCGTACTGAAGTGCAGCGAAGCTGCAATGTGAGGTCCTGTTGTGTCAGTGCTGAGGATCCTGTTGATGTGGTGTGTGATGTGAAGTTTCGTGTTTGAGATGTGACGCACAGTCATGGCTGCTGTCAACAAGAGATGTGAAGGCCTACACCAAGTATGCGGGGTGCAATAGCAGGTCTGTTGGCAATTTGGGCTGCAGCAATTATGCTAGTATTTGCAAAGGGTCCAATCCACTAAGAGGTGGGGATCTACCAGTTCTGGTTGGTTTGCACACATAGTATACCCAGGACTGGGGTGGCACCACTTGCCAGAGCAGACTCGCAAACAGCAAAGTCCAAATGAAGATGCAAGGTTGTAGGAAGCCTATTTTGTGCCTGAGGCCTTAGATTAGGAGGTCAGCCAACTAGCCATTGTAGTCACTCTGTGTTCTGGGTTCAAGAGATGCCAGTCTGGTCCTTCTCGCCCAGGCAAGTGGGCAGCAGGTCAGCACAGCAAAGCAGGAGTCCATCAGAGTGGCAGTGCTTCAGCAGAACAAATGTTATGCTTCCTGACAGAGTGTAGACAGTTCCAAAAGTGTATTGAAGTGGTGATGTCTGAGGTCCAGTATATATACATTGGTGCCCTGATTCCATAAGGTGGGAGGAACTTCTATACAGTGGCTTTGAAGTGCAAGGAATTCACTGCCTCCCCTGCCCTGGCTTCAAGCTGCCTGGCCCGACAGTGCAGGGCAGTTAGGCCCTTTCTTACTGTACAGGACACAGCTTATTCATGTGTAAGTGTGGTTGTGCCCAGCTCCTCCCGCCTATTAAACAAGTAATGCCCTATCTATTCACACATATGCTCCCATTGTATGTGGCTGTCTAGGAGGAAGACACAAAGGAAAACTGCCAACTACACCCAGTAATGTGACCAGAGACTGGCTGTAGGCACCAAATGGCTGAGGCAAGAAAATCACAACTTTCTAGAAAGTACCAATTTCAGAATTTCAATTTAAAAACCAATTTTACCATAAGTTAGGATTTTAAATTGTCATTCCAGAGACACCAAATATGAAACAATTATCTCTTCCCATTTGAAAATTGCACAAAAAAATGTAATAATGCAACTCAAATGGTATCCTATGGGGAAGATAGGACTTGTAGTATTGAAAAACAAATTTAAGGGTTTTTCACTTCCAGGACGTGTAAAACATAAAAGTACCTGTCCTAATTTTTAAATACAGTGCACCCTGCCATTTGGGCTGTCCGAGGCCTACCTTAGTGGTAACTTATATCTACTAAAAAGAAAGGTTTGGGCCTGGTAAAAGGTTTATTTTGTTAGCTTGAGATGGCAGTTTAAACTGCACACACAGGTTCTGCAATGGCAGGCTTAAAACATGTTTACAGGGGTACATAAGTGGGTGACACAGTCAGTGCAGCTGACCTACTAGTAGCACTCAATTTACAGGCTCCAGGCATAGGTCGTGCCACTTTACCGGAGGTCTTAAAAATAAATTAAATATGCCCACTGGGGATAAACCAATATTACCATGTATAGAGGAGAGAGTGCAAGCCCTTTAGCACTGGGTAGAAGTGGTAAAGTGCACAGAACCCTAATATCAGCAAAAACCGAGGTCAGAAAATGGAGACGAGGAAGGCAAAAAGTTGGAAGAACAACACCCTAAGGCTGACAGGTCACCTTGTAGCGGCGAGTAGTTACTGGCCCGAGGAAGGTGTGTAAACTCTTCCATTCCAGTAAAGTGCCTCTTAAATAATGACCTGGAAAATTCTGCTTGTATGTGGCCGCAAAGGCCCAAACAGCCCGTCAGGAAAGTCAAGGGAGCCTGGAGTATGGAAGGAAGGGCAAAAGGTGTGGGAAACCAACCTTAAAACTTCCCACAGCCCGAAGTAATCTTAACTTCAGGGAGATGATCTGGAGCCTAAAGCGGAAGAAGATCCTAACATGGGAGACCTGTCAGAGCTCTCTAAGTTGCATAGGGCAGGAGCACCCACAAGGAAGGAATTCAGTCAAACACTGAGTACATGCCAGACTCTTGAAGGCTGAAGTTCAAGAGTAGGTGGATCCTAGTGGAACCCATTGAATGTACTGAGAGGAAGGTGCATGTACAGTGGGGCTAAGGACCACAAATTAGGTTCAAATAGGCTATAAGGGGTCCCAATCGTACAATGCCTTCTTGAACTTAACCCAGATATTTCCTCGGCTGAGCATTGGGGTAGACCAAATCCTGGAGTAGGATAGACAATCACTTCTACTGCCTCCAGATGTCTGAACAGATGAAGGAGTACTGTTACATCTGCGCTACCTGTCAAGCCAGTGGCAAGACAAAACGGTCCAAGGTTCCCTTAATTCCACTACCAATAGTTGGGACACCTTTTGAGAGGGTGGGGATTGACATTGTTGATCTTCTGGCCCCTAAAACTGCCAGAAGGGAATAGGTTCATCTTGATGGTGGTGGACCATACCACTAGAAACCTGAAGTCATACCTCTGAGGACAATAACTGCACCAGTAGTGGCCAGGGCCCTGCTTGGTACCTTTGTCAAAGAAGCATTCCCCAAAGATATATTCTCTGATAGGGGGACAAACTCCAAATCTGCATACTTGAAGGCTATGTGGGATAAGTGTGGGGTGACTTATAAGTTCATCACCTCTTATTACCAAACACCAATGGCAGTGTGGAGATAAGCAACATTACCCTAAAAGGCATGATCATGAGGTTGTTTGAGAAATTCTAGAGGCAGTGGGAAGTTCTACTCCAATGCATTTTATTTGCCCACTTGGGGGTACCACAAAAGGGATCGGGCTTCAGCCCCTTTCAGTCTTTGTCCAAGACGGATGTAAGAAATCATGAAATATTTCAAGGAACCCAAAAAGGTAATTGCATACTATGTGTTTGTCCTACATTCTCACGTTGCTGAATACATGAAGAGGGCTAACAAAATATTGGAGGCCAGCTAGGAACCTATCAATCGCCTGTATAACCAAAACACAACCTTGTGGAATAACAGACAGGTGTCAAATTGTGGGTTGCGGAGCCTGTGGCTCCAAGGGCCCACCAGGACAAATGTCTTTGCCCTACATGGTACTGGAAAAGATGGTGGAGGTCACCTTCTTGGTGGACCTTAGTACCCCTAGAACTCTCACAGAATGATCCATGTCAACCGTTTGAAACACCACTTTGGCAGAGCTTACATGACCAATTTTATGGTCACAGATGGAGGGGATGGTGGGAGAGTGAGCCTCTCCCAGTCGTCTTATTGAGCAACACCAAGAATGCACCAGTGAAGGGAGAATTTATGCCCCTACACTGACAGAGCAGAGGGATTATCAGCAAATATTGAGGCCATTTATTGGAATGATCTCTTTGACACTTGGGCTGACCCAGTGGTGTGTTCATAACATTGACAAATCTACAGGTTGGCAGACGAAGTAAGGGCTAGCATTAAGGAGGAAGTTTCTAAAATTATGGACCTAGGAGTGATTGAGCTCTTAAATAGTCCTTGCACCAGGCCTGTGGTGCTGCTCCTTTAGGCCAACCCTAAGGGAGGTCCCCTCAGACCATAGGCTGTGCATGGACTACAGAGGACTGTATGCTGTGACCAAGACTGAAACAAGAATTATTGCTGGTAGTGAGCCCATTCCCAAGACGCACAGTTCTACAACTGGTAGGTTCATGGAACTGTGTGTCTTGGAACTGGGAGGTGAGCTCACTACCAGTTATACTTCTTGTTTCAGGTAGTGTGCAAATTGGGACTGTGCACACACCAGGACAACAAGTGAGATTGAAAAAATAAACTTGTCAAGCCTTAGGAAATATTAATTTGAGTGCACCTACATAACATTATTTCATCAATGTGACCACGACTGAAGGACACCCCATTGCCAGAGCCAATGTGCTACATTTGATCTGACTTAAGAATGCTTGCAGATTGCCCTTATTGAGACAGCAAAGGAGAGATCAGCATTCTCAACTCCTAAGAGCTACTTCAAATTTATGGTTTACTTTTGGGTTGAAGCTTGCCACCTTTCAGAGGATGCTGAACAGGGTACTGTCATGGGTGGAGCACTTTAGTATAGCATATCTCTTGAGTATAATTCTGTCTTTAGCTCCACCTTGCAGGCATACCTAAACAATCTTATAGAAGTACTTCAGGCCTTGTAACAAGCGGACCTTATTATGAAGGCCAGCAAGTCCCAAATAGGGCAGAGCTCTGTTGTGTATCTGGGCCTCCAAGTTGGTGAGAAACATGTACAGCCTCTACAGCCTGACAGGTTACTACAGAAGATTTGTCAAGGGGTAGGGCACCACTGTCGCCCCCGACAGAGCTGACTTCAAAGGTATCTGGGATGATGAATGTCAGAAGGCCTTGACACCCTGAAATATGCACAATACCTGTACTTAAGACATCTGATTTCTGCAAGGAGTTTGTAGTCCAAATCAATGCTTCAGGCCATGGAATTAGGGTATTATAATCACAGCTAAATGATGAGTGTGAGGATCAACCAACTGCCTTTATTAGCTGACGACCACTGCCCAGAGACCAACATTGGAATGTAATATTGATGGAAGCCTTTGCTATGGTTTGGTCACTGAAGAAGCTGAGACCCAACATACTTGAGATTCACTTTAGGGGCAAATTGACCACAAGCATTACTATTTTGAAAATACCACATTTAGAAGGCTGACCTTTTTCTGCCTGACCCAAATGTGCCTTTCTACCAGTATTCAGTGTCATCTGACTGTTGACAGCTCTCCTGTA
This sequence comes from Pleurodeles waltl, assembly GCF_031143425.1. Lineage (NCBI taxonomy): Eukaryota > Metazoa > Chordata > Amphibia > Caudata > Salamandridae > Pleurodeles > Pleurodeles waltl. The sequence goes on along the minus strand of NC_090437.1, from coordinate 364,747,915 downwards.
ATGAAATGTGTATTGCTCCCAGACTGTGAACAAAGGGCCTGGCTGTGGGGAGATGCTTTCCACCCCACACAGAAAGACCATATGGGCAGTTCCTAGGAACTTAATTATGTTCATCTGAGGCCTGTTCTGTTACAAGTAGATGTAGCTCACATTGGGATCTCTCCCCTCCATTGTCCTGCGAGCGAGCAAGACACATATCCCTGTGGGAGATGAGTTGCCCCGTGAACCTGCTTTGAGTGACCACAAGGGAGGGTTGGCTCATATCCCTGAACAAACATCTATGGAGGGCACAGGAGTTCTGCACAAGGAAGGAAATGTTATGCCATCATAGTATTAGGTAGAGAGGGGCACTGTGACAAAAGTGGTCACCACTAGGAACTTTTGCCAGATTGGTTAGGGAGTGGCCAGGAATTCCTACCACCCACAGGCTGGCATTGAGTATAAATGTTGCACCCCCAGCGTTCCTTAGTTTTATAAATAGGGGTGGGATTTGTATTGTGTAGTATTTTCAATTTTTTAACTGGTTTGGTACTTTTAAATGTTTTACAGATTTTCTTAAATTAAGATTATAGGATCTGTGTCATACCTACCAGGTGTTAATCTTAAAGCTAAGCTTAGTTTAAATTACTGAAACCTTTACTGGACCTAACAAGAAAAGTGACATTATTACTGGTGGTGGACTACCATCCACACCAATTAATAATTTACTTTTTCACATAAATGATAGATGGAAAATCATTTTCAAGCAACCAAGCAATCGAAAAGTCAGCTACTTTCACTTAGAACTGCATAGAACCACTTTACATTCTAAAAGCTGTTAAAGAGTTTACAGTACCTTGGTGATAAATGGAACAGATCCAATTGTTGTGCTGAGGGCAGATTGAGAGAAAGACATTGGATCCCTCGAGGATTCAAAATGGCAAACAATACTTATGGCCCCAGGGAGACAGGTACTTCTGGAAGTCTTAGGCTCATGTAGTTTAACTACTTGCACTGCAGTTTCCTTAACTGAGGTAAACTGTGGATATGTAAAAGAGACTCCTCTCCCACTTGCCTGTTATGGCAGAAATAAGAGTGACTTCTTACACACAGTGTGCAGATGCAGAGCGATCCAGTCATTCTGAGGTGATTCTTGTCACTTGTGGAGAAAGAACATTGATACTCACGCCCAAGAAAGCAATGTTGAATATCCTAGATGAGTTAGGCATTGGAAGACAAACATTTGTGTGATTAGTCCTGGTACTAGCACAATGAGACATAGCAATGCATGCATAACTTTATAAGCACTGCCTCCAACGAAGTGGGAAGCATTACTGTATTACTGCAGGATTCTTGAAGAAAAAAACAATCTATGAAGCTTGGAATTGCTTAAAAAGTATTGGAAAATATAGACAGCATTGAATGAGTGTAGAGAATGGATAGGATATGGCACTACTGTGCTAAAGAAGAGAAAGAGTCACAGATCAATCGGTTTCTAAAATGAGTATTGTAACTAACATTACACTGTTGATGTACAGGGGTAGGGAATCAGGAAGGGAACCACAAAAGGAACTGAAGATGTTTTGTTTATACTAAATGTCAATAACATGTATTATTTAAGAAAATGACATTATTAAAACATCAGTAATAAGTATGCCCAGCTCACATTTGGCTTTTGTTCCAGGGAAGAGACAGTGATAAAGGGCTGCAAGGTCGGACTAGGAAACCAAACACAGCCTTGGGAACAATACTCAAGCCAGCCTGCTCCCTTCATCTCCTCACACTATCTCTTGCTTTCCACCTATCCATTCTCTCTCTCTCGCTCATTTTTCTCTTCTCCCTGTCTGATTGCTTTCTCTGTACCCTACCCCTCTGTCCCTCTCTTTCTCTCTCATTTGATGCCACCCAGTTACTGCAGGAATTAACCTCAGCCGGATGGGGATAGTGGCAGAGGCGCCAAGCCACCAGGACCTCTAGACCATTGACTTATGTGTCAGTCTTGGCTGTACTGATCTCAATAACCCATTGAGAGAAAACCGAGTGGATGAGAAAAAGCGCCACGATAGCCTCAAAAATGTTGACGCTGTTGTGCTAACTTGCACATGTTTTGCTGTATTTTAAATACAGCGCTACCATGTGCCAGTTCCTGGTACATATGCCTTTGAGTTCCCCTGCTTTCCCCAGAAGCTTATGTTCCCAAAGCACCAATGCGAGCTTTTCTAGTACACTGTGGATCAGATATCAAAGTTGGGCTAGATGGAAAGAAATCCAGCATAATTCTAGGTGAGGTAAACAAAGGTCTCCTCTTTCTGCCCGAGTGCGAAGTTTGGCCATTTTCAGTCAAGGTTTCTTCCTCGCAGAAAAAAAACCCACTGATAATTCCTGAAAGGTCTGTCAATATGGTTTTGGGTATCATTAGAGGAAGCATTACAAAAAAGTAGTTTTTTTCAGGCACTATATTCATTTTAATGATCTGAGCCTTGCCCCCTTAGATAAAAGATTAGAGGCAGCCATTTGACTATGTCTTGTTTCAATTCATAAGTGAGAAGGTTGAGATTTTCTTTTGACCTGTGTTCAAGGCCTCTTTTGAGAAGGATCTCTAGACATTTAGGCCCATATTTATACTTTTTTGTGCCGCACTTGCGTCATTTTTTTATGCAAAAGAGGTGCAAACTTACAAAATACAATTGTATTTTGGAAGTTTACGCCATTTTTGCGTAAAAAAGCGGTGCAAATGCGGCGCTAAAAAAGTATAAATGTGGGCCTTAAGGTTCAACTCTTTCCATTAAAACTAGTGGGTTTCCAGGGCAGCTATCATCGTTTGAGGCATGGATTTTTATTTCCCCCCACTTTAACAGTATCTAGAGAACTGTAAAAATTCCGAAATGAGATTTGCGAAATGCATGATGGAACTTTCCAGTACCAGCACTGTCGAGAGAATGTTATCATCATATTGCTATTCTTTATGTACCTCAGCAAGAGTCAGGATCCCTTAAATGTTCTTGTTTTTTGAGACTGAGATCACTAGTGGTTCTGATGCCAGAACAAAAAGAAAAAGGAACAGAGGACATCTCTGCTGTGTGCCTCTTAATAATAAATGGTTGTGATACTTAGCTGTTACATGCCACCACTGCCACAAGAGCTCAGTAAAACCAACACACTTTCGAGATATAAAGATGATCTATTCCCAGTCTTCCCAGAACCCCTAAAATATACCCCCATTTCACACAATCAAAAGCTTTTTCAGCGTCTAATGGCACAATTACTCTTTCTTCTTCGTCATCCCTCACCTGCAAAGTACTTGTGTTAGTCAGTTCAAATGAGGCACGGTGAGGGATGAAGCCAGCTTGATCCGTATGGATGAGGACCAGGAGCACTGCCTTTAATCTATTGGCTAGTACCTTTGCCAGTATTTTGAGATCAGCATTTCTCAGCGAAACAGTCCTATAGTTAGCCCAATTAAACAGAACGCCATCTGGGTTGAGTATTAGTGCTGTACTAGCCTATTTACCTCTGGTAACAGTGATGAGTCATCATTAGGCAGTGACCTGTCCCTTATTGATATTGTAAAATGTGCCTCGATATCCATCTACTCAAGGCGCTTTGGAGTAGAGAAAGTCATCTATAGCTTGTTGAATTTCAACCCCTGTAATTAAAGTATCTAAATTTATAACTATTTCCGGAGTTATGTGGGACAGGGCAATATTTAAGAGGAAGGGTTCTTCCTCCTGCTGAACATTGTGATATTCAGATGAGTACAGCATTTGATATAATGTACTGAATTCTGCCAATATGTCCTGAGGCGCATAAGCTATTTGCCTTGATCTGTTTAACAGCAGGTATAGATAAGGAACAGCCTGCCTTCTCTTCTCTTTCGTAGTGCTCTGCCTAAGTTGAACTATGGCTCTTTCAGCAAGGGATTTTATGCAGTTTGACCAACTCATACTTAAGGGCATATTTATAATCCACTTGTGCCACCTTGCGCTACATTAGTGTAATTATATTTGACATTAATGTGGCCCAACGAGGCAGCAATACCTGCGCCGTAATTAAAGAGTGGCACAATGGATGCATTGTGCCACTCTTTAACCCTTTGCGTTACATTATGCCTGCGCCAGGCATAATGTATGCAAAGGAGGTGTTCCCCCATTAGGGGGGGCGAAAAAATGGTGCAAGGAAATCTATGCTTAGAGCAGGCATTAACAGGGGGCTCCATTATTTAGAATGTGCCCCCATGTACTCTGCATTAGTAGAGCCAACATTTTGGTACATCAATAGCCTCAAATTGAATGATGCATTGACCCCTACCCTGCAAAATAGTGTGCCATATTTTAAATACAGCGCACACATGGTGGCCGTAGGGGGTGCTGAGGGGCGCAGGGAAAGTGTCCTCTGAGAGATACCTGTCCTTAGGTCTAGGTAGCGTTTGATGATCCCTCTTGTGGTCCAGAAAAGGATCTAGCATTGGGTTCAAATACCCCCAATACTATTTTTATTCTCAGCATCAGAATTAGATTTCCATTTACATCATGGAGGAGACGAGACGTGTCTCCTGTCAGAGCATATGAGGAGCCTAAAACCAGTGTTTATTGGTGAGCAGTGACCTTAATGAGTCTACATTGTCCTTCTTTGTCGGTACATGTACGTCACTCTAAGCAGCAGTTATTTTTAAACAATATGGCCGCCCAATCTTTATGGTAAGTTTGTGCTGTTTTGGCACTGTCTGGAGGGCTAGCATGGTATTTCCTATCCCCCCAGTCTCTTCGGAGATGCGAGTTGCATCTAGTATAAGATGACATTTGCGGCCGTGATTGGGATCTACTTCATTTACAATACAGACTTGTTGGAAAATGGGTTATTGGTAAAGGCAGGTAGTACCTACACTTAGCAATAGGCCACTAACCTCCACTTAGGTCCAGTAAGGTGTCAGTAAATTAAACCCAGCTAAACCCTTGGTAGTTTGGCAAGGAGCGACAAGGCTTCACTTAGGAGACAGAGTGTAAAGCATTAAAATGTCACAAAACAGTAATCAAATAAAACACAGGAAACTGTTTAAAAATCCGAAAACAATTTATTAAAATAGATTATAATTGTATCTTTAAAATGACACAAATACGAATAAAATCGGATAAGGGGAACCAGAGATATGAATTTTTAAAGAATTATTGTTTTCTAGCGCCTAGAAAAAAAAAGCGCCAATCTGGTCATCTGGTCGCACCTCGACCGGGTCAAAGTCAAAGTTTAAGGCCGACCGCGATGGAGCCCGGCTCGGCTACAGCCCGCGGGAGGCCTCGGTCAAAAGTTTACCTTCGCACTTAGTCGTTTTTCTGAAGATTTTCTTCAGCGGGACGAATCTGCCAGTCCAATCCGACCTCCTGGAAATCTTCACCGGATACGCGTCGCAAGAGCCCTTGGTGGAGATTTTTACCTTCGGACTTAGCTGTTTTTTCGGGGTGAAAATCCTTCGACCCGGGCAAACCTAGATCTTGTTCCGATGTCCTTTGAGCCCTCCTCGGATACGCTGGCTGGGAGGTCCCGGTCGCCTTTCTACGTTCGGACTTAGTCTCCTTTTTGGAGATTTTCTTCACCGGGACGAACCCGCAAATCAGGCCAGGTCGCGGTTGAGGCAAGCCTGCTAGAGTTGCCGCGGCAGGTCGGTCCCTCCATGGAGCTTTTTTTCAAAAGATCTCCAAACTTCTGGATCTTCTTCCAGATGTTCCTTTACAGTTCTTTTAGGGTCCACAGCTCACCCCAAGGTTCCAGAAGCTCTAAGATGACCCTTGGGGGTGTGGACTACAACTCCCAGAATGCACCTGGCACAAACTATTTTTGGGCCACTGGACAGTGGTCAGCTGGTTGATTTCTTCAGGAGTTGGTGCAGGGGAATCTGGTATGCAATTTTTCACCTGAATCAAACAGGGAGTCCCTCCTTGAACCAGTTGAAGCCAGGCAAAGTCCTTCTTGTGGTGAAGCCCAAGTGTGCAGTTGGTGCAGTCCTTCAGAGTGCAGGGTCCAGGTGCAGGCCAGGGGTCCAGCAGGGCAGTCCTTCTTCTCCTTTGGTTCTTCCTTGTTGGAATCTGATGGGGATCTGAGGTGTGGGTGCAGGTCTGCCAGTTTTATCCTTGCTCCTGGGTGAAAATCAGGAGGGGTCCTGATTCTCCACTGAGGTGCAAGGTCCTTCCCCCTGTGATGACCACTTCCTGGGAAGTGTGGCAAAAATCAATCCCAGGAGGCAACATTCCTCAAAAATCCATCATGGATGAAAGTGATTTTTGGAGGTTACATCTGGCTGAGCCCACCCACTGGTGTGGCTACACATCCTAAACACACCCCTCTCCTGCCCTCTTCTAATCTAATCAAGGGCCACCTAGTTATCTGGGTTGGCAGGATGTGAGGGTGTTGCTGGGTTGCTCCAAATGTCCTTCTCTGCCTTTGAAGACCAGTTTGGCAGCCCTCCCCCTTCCTGCCTTACCATCTGCTGAGGGGAGATCTCCTCCCACCCACAGGCACATCTCTTTGTGTGAAGCCAGGCCACTTCACACCTCATCAGGGCAGCCTGGCCAGGCTGCTATAGGCTGGCCAATCAGAGCACAGCAGCAAAAACAATGCAGGGCTGAAGTTGGCAACTTTTCAGGTAAAGTTTAAAACTCTTTACCTGAACAAGTTATATTAAATCACACAACTGGAAGTTGTGGGGTTTATTATAACAATTAATTTGATACCAAATTCTTCGTATCTGTCACTTAAGGGGACTTTTAAAATTAAAATAAAGTCTCCCCATTCTAGCCTATGGAGGCCATTCAGTACAATGAGGGAAAAAATAATTTGGCTGTTTTTACCTCACCAGGGCTTATAAAACTATTTGTATAAGGTCCCTGCTTAAAGTTACATGGCACCCAGCCCTAGGGGCACATAGGGCACACCTTAGGGGTGACTTATATATAACAATAAGGTAGTTTAAGACTTTGGAACTACTTTTAATTCCAAAGTCGAATTTGAATATAACTTTAATTTAAAAGCAGCCAGCAAGGCAGGCCTGCCTTTAAAATGACACTGGGCACCTCAGCAGTGCACCTATGGGTGCACTACCTATGCTGGGGTCCCTAAACCTACATGCCCTACCATATACTAGGGACTTATAGGTAGGTTGACTTAGCCAATTATAATTAGCCTAATTTGCATATCCACTTTACACAGAGCACTGGACCTGGGACTGGAAAGCAGTACCCAGGGCACAGCCAAGAGTCAGTAACCACCAGTACCTGTCCAAAAAGTGTGGGGGTGACCAGGGCAAAAAGGAGGACTTTCCTACATGACTGTACTGAAAGGGGTGGCCCCGGTTTACGAGGAGACCCTTGTGCTGTTGGGTGATTAGCTTTTATCAGGCTCGGAAACAGTCATCCTCCGAGGTGGGCCACCCTTCGCTGCACCTGTCAGGTATCTAATTAGTATGCTTCCCTTCTCAGTGTTGGGGTAATAAAAGATTATGGCCCTCATTACAACCCTGGCGGTCGGTGTTAAAGCGGAGGTAATACTGCCAACAGGCCGGCAAAATAAAATGGAATCACAACCATGGTGGAAACCGCCAACATAGACAGCCACTTTAACACCCCGACCTAGCACACAGGGGAGGGGAGGAGGGAAAAGAGAGTGACACACACACGCAACACGCAACACCCCCACCCCCACCCTCACCCACAACACCATACACACAAATACATGCATCAACATTACATTTACACCCCGTCAACCACTGGAATAGCGCAAGGACCAAATGATATGATTGTAACAAGTGTAATCATCGAAAAATCAGATGGCCAAAATTAAAATCCTCAGTATATACAAATATGTACACCAACTACACAAGTCCGGATAGTGATGAAATCATTGTCCGTGGACCACTGGTCCAGTGGTCACAAAATGTATGGGCGAAGCCCACACATGATACCTGACTCGAAACGGAGAGAACACTGCTGGGGCATCAGATCCAAAATAAAAAGCCACTTCATGGGGGGGGGGCACCTCAGCCTGATGAACGTACGACGCCACTGCTCCATGCCCACAGTTTGATCCTGGGGAGTGCAAAGCCACATTCTCTTAAGTCTCTCCAGTGGGTGGTTTGCCCAATGCTTTATCCTGGGGATTGCAAAGCCACAGTCTCTCAAGTCTCTCAAGTGGGTGGTTTGCCCACTGCTTTATTCTGGGGAGTGCAAAGCCACAGTCTCTCAAGTCTCTCCAGTTGGTGGTTTGCCCACTGCTTTATCCTGGGGAGTGCAAAACCACAGTCTCTCAAGTCTCTCAAGTGGGTGGTTTGCCCACTGCTTTATCCTGAGGAGTGCAGAGCCACAGTCTCTCAAGTCTCTCAAGTGGGTGGTTTCCCCACTGCTTTATCCTGGGGGGTGCAAAACCACAGTCTCACAAGTGGATGTCATTCTCCACTGGTTCTGGAGGGGGCATTGTGCCCAGTGTGCTTCATCCTTCCAAGGACTGGGGTAGTGGATGCTTTTCTCCACTGGTTCTGGAGGGGCATTGTGCCCAGAGTGCTTCATCCTGCCAAAGACTGGGGTAGTGGATGCTTTTCTCCACTGGTTCTGGAGGGGGCATTGTGCCCAGGGTGCTTCACATGCAGTGTGGCATGTCCCATTCCCTCACCTGGGTGTGTGTGTGCCACGAGATTGCCTGGGAACAGGTAGCATGATACTCCATGGAAGCAGAGACACACTCTACCCTGCTGCGACTTCGCCTGCTATCTGCAGGTACAAACAGTGCTGGGTGTCGTGCCTCATGTACGCTGTGCAGGGTCTAGGACATCTCCTGCAGCCTCGGATGGCCGGACACTGGGGATGATAGCTATGTCAGCTGTGGTGGCACTGTCTGAGCACGTCATGGGGCTGGTGGCGGTGGTTGCGGCGGTGTCTGTGGCGGAGATGCTGGCGGTGGTGAATGTGTCAGCACCTGTGGAGGGACACAGCTGGACGTCTCCTGCAGCCTCGGATGGCTGCCCACTGGGGATGATGCTGGGGACTGTCGCTGAGGCAGCAGACGTGCAGGTGGCGGTGTCCACAGCCGTACAGGTTGTTGTTCTGGTTGCCAGAAGGGGTGACTCTGGTCCCTCAGCCGGAGGCTCCGTGCCCTGTCCTGACTTCCCCTTCGCCTTGTGTCCCTTCCCCACCTTTGATGTCGCTGCTGGTCCCTTGGCACTGTCCCCTTTGGCTTGGAGGAGCCCTTGCTGGGTGGTTGGTGCGGCTTCTCCCTACAGCATGTGGGCACCTTCTTCACCTTGCCAGGTGGTGGAATGGGCTGATCCTTGGCCTCGCTTGGTGGCACACTGGCAGCCCTGATGTGACAGGACTTGCTGAGACCACTGTGCTCGAGGATTTGGTGGCTGAGGTGCTGGGCTGGGACCTGGACATCCAGGCCCTAGGTGAAGGACGGGGGGGAGGTGTAGGGAAGAGGTCAATGTTAGCCAGGAAGAGTTTCTTAGACACACTGGGACGGGAAGATGGAGGGGGTTTGGGAGTGGAGGAAGAGGTGGTGGTTGTAGGAGGTGTACGTCTGCTGAATTTGGGTGAAGGTGCATGGCCGGAGGCTGTTGTGAGGTGGATTGGCTGTTGGGTGGGTGTGTGCCTGCGTTTGTGTAGTTTGGGAGGAGTGCTCACAGGCACACTGGGAGAGGACACAGGGGATGTGTGAATGGTAGTGAGGGTGGTGAGTGCACGTGAGCGGTGTGTGGTGATGGGCGTGCTGGTGATGGAGGTAGTGGATGAAGATGTAGTGCATGCAGGTGTGAGTTGAGACGAGACAGGGAGGGAGGAGGAGGACGTGGAGGAGGGGGACACAGTGGAGGCAAAGGATGTTGGTGTGTCTGTATGGGGATGGTGCTTGTGTGAGTGCCCGTGGGATGTGTGGTGCTTATGTTTGCCATGTCCACTCTTGTGTGTTGATGAGTGTGCATGCTGGTCTGATGGTGTGCTTGGGATAGGCTGAGGTACAGGGGATTGGGTCTGGGTAGAGGAAGTTAGAGGGTGAGACTGGACACAGGGGCAATGGCTGCCATCAGTGCTGAAGCCAGAGCCTGAAATGCTCTCTGTTGGGCCGCCATGCCAGAATGAATGCCTACCAGGTATGCATTTGTTTGCTGCAAATGCCTCTCAACACCCTGGATGGCATTCAAAATGGTTGATTGCCCAACAGTGAGGGATCTCAGGAGGTCAATAGCCTCCTCACTGAGGGCAGCAGGGCTGACTGGGGCAGGGCCTGAGGTGCCTGGAACGAAGGAGATGCCCACCCTCCTGGGTGAGCGGGCACTGGAAACTCAATGAGGGGCTGCTGGGAGGGCGGTGCTGGTAGGGGGGGTGGCAGCTGTACCAGTGGGCATAGAGGTGCCCCCCACCGCAAGGGAGCTCCCATCAGAGGAGGAGTCGCTGTCGCTAGTGTCTGCTACTGTCCCCGTCGTGGAGCTCCCCTCGCCCTCCGTCCCACTTGTGCCTTTTGACTCCGTAAATTCACCCTCCAGGGCCATCTGAGTTGCAGCTCCCTCCTGCTCCGGTGCCAATGCTCCTCCGCCAGATGATGCTAATGCACACAAGGACAGGGTGACAAAACAAAAAGGGGGGGAAGATAGAGGAGACACATGGTCAATGCCTGCAACACCACTACCGTTGGCGGACACAACACACAGGGAGCAGCCCTTCGTACTAAGCCATGCACTAACAGTGCAGGGTAAAGCACATGGCCATGGGGGACTCTGTCTAGACCCATTTCATGCACAGCTGGAAACCATAGGAGCCTGACTAGGTGTAGAGGGCAACTACCACCTTTGGGGTTGGAGTGGGACTGAGCCTGCAAATCATTGGATCTAACTTTGCGCGTCTGCCCTGACCTAGGGAACCCACAGCCCACCTCCCCCACCCAGACACCTCGTCAAGCGCGCAGAGTCAGCTGAATGAGAGTGTACTCAACCCCTTGTTGCTGCTGTGATGCCCTCAAGCGCCCATCCAACTCAGGATATGCCACCGCCAGGATCCGGTACATCAGGGGGGTCATGGTGCGACGGGCACCCCTTCCACATTGGGAGGCCATCCCCAGCTGGGCCTCTGCCGTCTTCTTGCTCCAGCGGCGCAGGTCCTCACATCTTTTACGGCAGTAGGTGATCCGTCTATGGTAGAACCCCAGGGTCCGCACTCCCTTGGCGATGGCACGCCAAACACCTTTCATCTGGTGAGCGCTGACCTAGAGGAATAGTGAAGTAAAAAAGGATGTTACTCCCCCGTACAGTTCTTCTCAAACATTGGCCACAAACCTCCCACCCTGTCCCAGGAAAACATACACTCACCATCCTCACATGCTGGCCTGTCCCCCCACTGTCTCTTCCATCCACGACACTCCATACAATCATGTCCCATCCACCTTGCACACAGTTCACTCACCTGTTTGTCTGGAGGACCGTAGAGTAGCATGTACTGAGGGAGGACCCCATCCCCCAATATCTCCAACTCCTCCGCAGTGAAGGCAGCGGCCCTTACCCCAGACACTGTAGCCATTGTCGATTCCAGACGCAGGTCAGATCAGCACTTGCAGTGTAGGTCCTCTCCTGTTGAAGGTCAGGTATCAAGTGAGGGAACAGATAGAAAATGGAGGTCACGTCCGCGGCGGTGTGTACGGTCACCGCCGGTGTACATCATCATTGCCTCCTGGAACCCACAGGGCCCAATGATAATCAATGCTGAATTTTGCAGCAGTCTTCGACCGCCTACCACAACGCTGCACAACGCCAGCGCAGTTACCCCATTTCCCCTTGTACCTCCTTATAGGTCAGACAGCCACCATTTCTGGGGGCCATATGGCAGGCTAACTAACTGCGTCACAGCTATTTTGGCCAGGAATACAGACAGACAAAGGCACACAAAGATTATTTCACGATTGTGCTAAACAGCCTTGTGAAACCTATGTGGTGTATGATCCTCTGCTCACCCTTCTCCTCCATAGGGCATATCCGCTGGGGCAGGTGATGAGATGGCGGCATCCTCCAGTGTACAGACCCCTGGTGGACCTGTCGACAATGGTAGACAGACACATCATTATCACTTACAGACTTGATTGTGCCACAATCCAGGAACTGTGTGCCCAGTTGGAACCAGAACTGATGTCAGCTATCCGCCATCCCACAGGAATCCCACCTCTAGTGCAGGTCCTGTCAGTGCTCCATTTCCTGGCAAGTGGGTCCTTTCAAACAACAGTGGCCATGGCAACAGGAATGTCACAGCCAATGTTCTCTAACGTGTTGTCCAGAGTGTAATCTGCCCTGCTGAAACACATGCGCAGCTACATCATTTTCCCTCAAGTGGAGGATCTGCCCACAGTGATTCTATGTCCTGGGACATATCCCCAACATCATTGGTGCCATTGATGGTACACATGTGGCATATGTCCCCCCCTCTGCAGGAAAAGCTACCATTCAATTAATGTGCAGATGGTGTGTTTGGCAGACCAGTACATCTCCCATGTGAATGCAAAGTATCCTGCCTAAGTGCATGACACTCACATTTTGAGGAATAGCAGCACCCCTTATGTGATGGGGCAACTCCAGAGGCACTGTGTGTGGCTAATAGGTGAACCCAAGGTCCCTACACAGTTTAAATAGGTGTCTGGGTATGGGAGATTCCCTAATGTTTGGAGGATGTCTATCAGTTGTCCCTCGATATTTGATGGTGACTCTGGTTACCCCAACCTGTCATGGCTACTGACCCCAGTGAGGAATCCCAGGGCAAGGGCAGAGGAACGCTACAATGAGGCAAATAGGCGAACTAGGAGGATAATAGAGCGCACCTTCGGCTTCATGAAGGCCAGATTCCAGTGCCTCCATCTGACAGGTGGCTCCCTATACTACTCACCGAAGAAGGTGTGCCAGATAATCGTGGCATGCTGTATGTTGCACAACCTGGCTTTGCAATGCCAGGTGCCTTTTCTGCAGGATGCTGGGCCTGATGCTGGTCTTGTGGCAGCTGTGTAGCCCGTGGACAGTGAAGAAGAGGAGGCAGAAGAAGAAGATATAGACAACCGAAACAACATCATCATGCAATACTTCCAGTGAGACACAGGTAAGAGGATGGCACTGCTTCACACATCTCCTACTACTATAGGACTTTGCATAAATCTGCCTTTTTACCTCTGTGTATGGATCCTGACATGTCACTTTGTCTTTCCATTTCACAGATCTGGATCCCACTTTGTGCCCTCTGTTATGTTTACTGCTGCCCAACAACTGTGTAACCATAGTATGCGAACATGAACATTGACATAGCTAGATTTCTGAAAGGTTGCAATTACACATTTGTGAAAGTACAGACTGACTCCAGATTGATTTGTGATTCAAGGTGTTTATTTCTGTGCTAATAAGTGGAGGGGGGTGTGCAATGGGCTGGGGTGATAGTGGAGGAATGTCCATAGTAGAGTTCAGTTTCTTGGTCTCACAGGTGCATTGTCCATGGGGGCATAGCAAGTGGAGCAATGGCAGTTTAAGGTGGACAGGGTGACAAAGTGGGACATAAGGGTGACAATCAGGAGGGTCTTATTTCCTGGCGAGGGTCTTGGCAATGTTCTCTGTCTTGTTCCTGGATCTCAGGGCCCGTTTGTGTGCCACTATGTCCCTCATGGTGTTGGCCAGGTCTGCCAGCACCCCTGCAATGGACTTCAAGTCCTCCCTGATCCCAAGGTAGTGTTCCCCCTGCAGCTACTGGGTCTCCTGAAACCTGGCCAGTACTGTGCCCTTGGTCTCATGGGAATGGTGGTACGCTCCCATGATGTTGGAGAGTGCCTCATGGAGAGTGGGTTCCCTGGGCCAGTCCTCCCCCTGTCGCACAGCAGTCCTCCCAGCTTCCCTGTTGTCCTGTGCCTCTGTCCCCTGAACTTTGTGCCCACTGCCTCTGACCCCAGGTCCCTGATTGTCTTGGGTTGATGGGTTTGCCAGGGGTCCCTGTAGTGGTGGACACACTGCTGATTGACGTGTCCTGGGGACAGTGGCATGGACCCGCTGGTTGGGTGCTGTGGTGGTGTTTCCTGAGGGGGGAGGGTCTGTGGTGCATTGTGACTGTGGCAGGGGAACCGACTGTCCAGAGGTCCCTGATGGGCCGGGCTGGTCATCTTGATTCAGGCGTGCAGAGATGCTGTCATCACTGTGGGCCTCTTCTGTGGGGGGACTGGATATGTCTGGCACCTCTTGTCCAGTGACGTTGGGTATGGGTCCTGTTGGGGTGTAAATGCATAGTTTTAGTATCTGTGTGTGCCATCTTGTGCATTGGGTGAGTCACCCTCTACTCCTGTGCTTGCATTACTGTGTTTGCCCTTGTGTGATTAGTGTTTTGGGATCTGTGTGGGTATCTGTACTGGACATGCTTTGGCAATGGGGGTCCATGCTTTGGTGTTGCATGCAGGGCTTGGTATTGGGATGGGTGGGTTGTGATAGTGGAGCATATGTGAGGTGCTGGAGTGATGAGGGTGATGGGGTGGGTGGGGTATGTGATGGCATGTAGGTAGGGTGTGGGGGATATAGTAGTAAAGATTTGACTTACCAGAGTCCAGTCCTCCTGCTACTCCTGCCAGGCCCTCAGGATGCAGTATTGCCAAGACTTGCTCCTCCCATTTTGTTAGTTGTGGGGGAGGAGGTGGGGGTCCACCGCCAGTCCTCTGTACAGCAATTTGGTGTCTGGATACCACTGAACAAACCTTCCCCCATAGGTCTTTCCACCTCTTCCTGATGTCATCCCGTGTTCTTGGATACTGTCCCACTGCATCAACACTGTCGACGATTCTCTGCCATAGCTCCATCTTCCTAGCAATGGAGGTGTGCTACACCTGTGATCTGAATAGCTGTGGCTCTACCCGGATGATTTTCTCCACCATGACCCTGAGCTCCTCCTCAGAAAACCAGGGCTGTCTTTGAGGTGCCATAATGTGGTGTGGGTGATGTGTGAGGTGATGTTTGTTGTGCTGTGTGATGTGTTGTGTTGGGGTGTGTTGTTTGAGGTGCGTGGATGTTGTATGAGTGATGTTGTGGTGTGCCTGTCGATGCTGGTGTTGTGTTTGCTATTCTCTCTCTCTATCTCTCTTTTTTCCAAAAATGTCATTGTAAGGGTTTGTGGGTAATGTGGGTGTGTGTTTTATAGTGCTGTGAGTGTGTGGGTGTGGTGTGTGTATGTGTATCAAGTGTGTGCATTTCGAATTGTCCAATGTAGTTGTGTTTTGTAAGTGTGTGTGTATATTGAGCGCAGCGGTGTGTACCGCCAATGGATCACCGTGGTTGAAAGACCACTGCGTTGATTCGTGGGTCGTGATAGTGTGGGCGTATTCTTGTTGGCGTGACAGTGTAGATTTTGGTATCACCAGTTTATCACTGACCTTTGGTGTGGCAGACTTGTGAGGGTGTCTGTACTGTGGAGGATTTCTAAGTGTGGGTCATAATACCCGTAGCGGATTTCCGTCGCGGACACGGTATGTTGGGGTCCGTCAGCACGGCGGTCAGCGGACTTTACCGCCAGTGTTGTAATGAGGGCCTTTATATCACTTTTTCAGTGATATCTCAACATATACTTATTGCATTTAATCGTTTTGACTTGCATTTTATCAGATAAATATTATATATTTTTCTAAACACTGTGGCCCTCATTCCGACCCTGGCGGTTTCAAACCGCCAGGGTGGAGGACCGCGGGAGCACCGCCGACAGGCCGGCGGTGCTCCAATGGGCATTCCGACCGCGGCGGTAAAGCCGCGGTCGGACCGGCAACACTGGCGGTCTCCCGCCAGTGTACCGCCGCCCATAGGAATCCTCCAAGGCGGCGCAGCTAGCTGCGCCGCCGAGGGGATTCCGACCCCCCCTACCGCCATCCAGTTCCCGGCGGTTCTCCCGCCGGGAACCGGATGGCGGTAGGGGGGGTCGCGGGGCCCCTGGGGGCCCCTGCAGTGCCCATGCCAATGGCATGGGCACTGCAGGGGCCCCCGTAAGAGGGCCCCTAAATGTATTTCACTGTCTGCTTCGCAGACAGTGAAATACGCGACGGGTGCAACTGCACCCGTCGCACAGCTTCCACACCGCGGAACGGTATTCTGGCGGCCCCCGACAGGCCGGCGGCGACCGCCGCCGGCCAATGTCGGAATGAGGGCCTGTGTGATGTATTTTTTTGTGTTGCTAAATGGTGTTATTGTATGATTTATTGCACAAATACTTTACACATTGCCTTCTAAGTTAAGTCGGACTGCTCAGTGCCAAGCTACCAGAAGGTGGGCACAGGATAATTTAGATTGTTTGTGACTTACCCTGACTAGAGTGAGGGCCCTTGCTTGGACAGGGGGTAACCTGACTGCCAACCAAAGACCCCATTTCTAACAAATATACTAATATGAATATCTAAACTCCTATCTGAGGTCCTTTAACTTAACTGAACATTTTAATGATGCATATAATAATACTTGGACATATCAAGCAGTAGTCTTATTAGAGCATATGGTCAAGGAAGGAATGCTACAGTCATTTTATGGCTGCCACAAGACCATCACCAGCCTCACCCTCCTGCAGAAAAGGAACCTGGTGTCTCAATGCCAGGTTGTGCAACATACAGCATGCCACGATGATCTGGCACACCTTCTTAGGTGAGTAGTACAGGGAGCCACCACTCAGATGGAGGCACCGGAATCTGGCCTTCAGGAGGCCGAATGTCCTCTCAATAATCTGCCTAGTTCGTCCATGTGCCTCATTGTAGCGTTCCTCTGCCCTTGTCTTGGGATTCCTCACAGGGGTCAGTAGCCATGACAGGTTGTGGTAACCAGAGTCACCTGCAAATATTTGAGGGATACCTGTTAGCCACACACTCACCATTAGGGACAACCCCATACCCAGACACCTACTCATACTGTGTGGGGACCTTGGGCTCACCTATTAGCCACACCCGGTACCTCTGGAAATGGCCCATCACATAAGGGATACTGCTATTGCGCAAGATATAGGCGTCATGCACAGAGCCAGGATACTTGGCATTCACATGGGAAATGTACTGGTCCGCCAAACACACCATTTGCACATTCGTCGAATGGTAGCTTTTTCTATTTCTGTACACTTGTTCATTCATGCTACATGGGTACCATCAATGGCACCAACGATGTTGTGGATATGTCCCAGGGCATAGAAGTCAGCTTTCACTGTGGCCAAATCCTCCACCTGGGGGAACACAATGTGGCTGCACATATGTTTCAGCAGGGCAGACAACACCCTGCTCAACACGTTTGAGAACATTGGCTGAGACATCCCTGATGCCATGGCCGCTGTAGTTTGGAAGGAGCCACTTGCCAGGAAATGGAGCATTGGCAGGATCTGCACTAGAGGGCACAAAGCCTCCTGGTGAGGAGCTGACGACCACCATTTCCCCAGAGATGCCAGTGACCTGTGCCACAGTCACCACCGCTGCGGCGACCGCCACCTGCACCGCCACCTGCACTGCCGCTGCCACAACGTCAGTCTGCAGCATCCTCCCCAGGGATCAGACATCCGAGGCTGCTGGAGACGGTCTGATGTCTCCCTCCACCACTACAGACACCTGCACCATGGGCAGCACCTGCAGTATCTCTGCCGCAGCCACCACCGCAGCCACCGCCACGTGTACCACCATCTGCACAGCCACGTGCCCAGCCGGTGCCACTACATCGGACGTCAGCAGCACCCCCAGTGGGCAGCCATCCGAGGCTGCAGGTGACGTCCTGGACCCTCGACACACCACGTGAGGCACCACCACCAGCACTGGCACTACCAGCAGTTTTCAGCCTAAGGGGGTCATTCTGACCTCGGCGGTAAAAGGCCCTTACCGCCGGTCAGAAGACCGCCATAACACCGCCGCGGCCGCGGTCAACCGCCACGGTCATTCTGACCCACAACGGCCAAACCTCCAAAATTCCGTCCTCCACTGCAGGCCGCCACATCAGCGGGCAGCGATAAACTGGAGATGACCAAACCTCCACCGTCACGCCAACAGAAATACGCCCATGCCATTACGACCCACGAATCCACACGGCGGTCATTCAAACGCGGTATTCCATTGGCGGTACACACCGCCGCGGTCAGAATACACACACATCACCAAAACACAGCCACATTGGACAATTTGAAATACACACACCTGATACACATACACACACCACTCCCACACAATCAACCAACTATAAAACACACACCCACATCACCCACAAACCCCTGCGACCATAATTACTGAGAGAAGGAGAGAGAGACACAGCAGACAATCCAAAGCAAGACACACTGAGGCACACTACACCATCACACACACCACATAGTAGCACAAAGCACCACTCACCAACATACTTATCATCACATACACCACCCCACACCACACCCACACCACCCCATGGCACCCCAAAGGCACCCACGCTTTTCGGACCAAGAACTCCGGGTCATGGTGGAGGAAATCCTAAGAGTGGAACCCCAGCTCTTCGGCTCGCAGGTAAAGTACACCAGAATAGCTAGGAAGGCGGAGCTATGGCAGCGGATCGTGGACAGGGTCAACGCGGTGGGACAGCATCCCAGGAATAGGGAGGACATACGCAAAAGATGGAACGACCTACGGGGGAAGGTCCGATCGATGGTCTCCAGGCACAACATCGCGGTCCAGAAGACTGGCGGCGGACCCCCACCCACCCCTCCCGAATTCACATCGTGGGAGCAAGACGTCTTGAACATCCTGCATCCTCAGGGCCTCACAGGAGTAGCCGGAGGAATGGACTCTGGTAAGTCCAATCTCAAGTACTATATCCCCCCCACCCCACCAGCATGCCAACCCACACCCCCACCCTCACCCCCAACCCCCCAGCACACATCCTCCCTGACAATGTCTCACCAGCACAACCCACCCATCCCAACACCAACTCCTGCATGCCAACACAAATCATGGGCACCCATCACCTAAGCATGACCACTGCACTAACCCCCCCACCCCCCAACTACCCTCACAACACCTCCCTCAAGGGAATGCCTGCACTGGGGGACAAGGGCACCCATAACACGCACGCTATTGCACACACAGAAACAATAACCAAACTCTCTTACCCCATGCAGGACCCGAACGACAACACACCAGCCAGGAGGGTCCAGAAGTGTCCATCCCACCACCGGAACAGGCCCACACTGAGGATAGCAGCTCTGTCGACAGTGAACCTGATGACCAGCCCGGACCATCGGGGACCTCTGGGCAGTCGGTTCCCCTCAGGCAGCCACAGGCCACACCAGACCCGACCCCCTCTGCCAACACCAGCACAGCTCCCACCCAGTGGGCCCATGCCTCTGTCTCTAGGACAGCTCAATCAGCGGTGTGTCCGCCACTACAGGGCACCCAGGCTAACCCAACACCCCAACAACAACAGGGACCTGGGGGCAGTGGTAGCGGGCACACCGTCCAGGGGACAGAGGCCGGGGGAAACTGGGCAGCTCGGAGGGCTGCTGTGCGACAGGGGGGGGAGGAGAGGCCCAGGGAACCCACTCTCCAAGAGGCCCTCACCACCATCATGGGGGCATACCACCACTCCCAAGAAACGATGGCGACGGTACTGGCCAGGTTCACTGAGATCCAGGCACAGCAGGAAGAACGCTACATGGGGTTCAGGGAGGAGCTGAGAATCATCGGGACCGCAATGGGGACCATCGTCCTGGCCCTCCACAGGATAGAGGACGCGTTGCGGGACCATGGTGCACCACACAGGGCCCCTGTCACTAGGCCGGACCAGGAACAGCCTACCACCTCCGCCGGCGCTAGTGGACAGGAGGTCCCAACACCTCGACAGCCCCCCAGAACCCCACCTCCTGCTGAAGAACAACCACCCCGTAAGAGGAGCCTGAGACCAAAAAAAAAGACAGAGTAGGATGTCAAGACCCCCGCCAGCAGGACATACCCCCTCAAGTATTCCCACTGTCCCACATTGCCACCCTGTCCAACCATGAACTGCCTATGCTCCATCCTTCCACAGGCAAAAGAACAATGCACCTGTGAGACTGAGAACTGGACTCTGCCATGGATATTCCTCCACCCCCACCCATCACCCTTAGAATCACATGTACCGATATCTAGCACTGTAAATAAATCACATTTTGCACACAAATCTGTTTTGAGTCATGCTGTATTATTAACAAATGTATTACATATTACTGTTCAATTTCTGTTCTGTCAATTAGTCATGACAACATACCAATGGCAATACGCTGTATTTCATGGGCGAACCAAGCAGAAGTCAGGTACTGAGTCAGACAGCACTGAGAAGGGAAGGGAAAGGCAAAAATTAATGAAAAACATCTGTGGGGAACTACAGAAAGTACAGATGCAGGAGGCTATAAGCAATTGTGAAATGGCGTGGGTGAATCTTACCTGGGTGTTACTGGAAATACTGTTGTATCACTCTGTCCCTATTGTCTGTGTCGTCCTCAGAGTCTTCCTCCTCTTCACTCTCCACAGGCTCCACGGCTTCTACAACACCACCATCTGGACCATCCTCCTGCAGGAAAGGCACCTGGCGTCGCAAAGCCAGGTTGTGAAGCATACAGCACGCCACGATGATATGGCACACCTTCTTTGGTGAGTACATTAGGGATCCACCAGTCATATGCAGGCACCTAAATCTGGCCTTCAGGAGCCCAAAGGTTCGCTCAATCACCCTCCTAGTACGCCCATGGGCCTCATTGTACCGTTCCTCTGCCCTTGTCCGGGGATTCCTCACTGGGGTCAGTAGCCACGGAAGGTTGGGGTAACCAGAGTCACCTATTAGCCACACACGTTGTCTCTGTAGCTGTTCCATCACATAGGGAATGCTGCTATTTCGCATAACATACGCGTCATGCACTGACCCTGGGAACTTGCCATTTACATGGGAGATGTACTGGTCAGCCAAACAGACCACCTGGATATTCATTGAATGGTAATTCTTCCTGTTCCTGTACACCTGTTCATCGTCATTTGGGGGGACTAAAGCCACATGGGTCCCATCAATTGCACCAATGATGTTGGGGATGTGTCCAAGGGCATAGAAATCAGCTTTCACTGTAGGCAAATCACCCTCCTCTGGGAAAATGATGTAGCTCCGCATGAGTTTCATCAGGGCAGACAACACTCTGGATAAGATCTTGGAAAACATAGGCTGAGACATCCCAGATGACATGGCCACTGTTGTCTGGAATGAGCCAGTTGCAAAGAAATGGAGGACTGACAGAACCTGCACCAGAGGGGGAATTCCTGTGGGTTGGCGGATGGGGGACATCAGGGCTGGCTCCAGCTGGGCACACAGTTCATGGATGGAGGCACGGTCAAGTCGGTATCGTAGTATTATATGGCGTTCTTCCATTGTCGACAGGTCCACCAGCGGCCGGTACACGCGAGGATTCCTCCTTCTCATCGCTAGTCCCAGCGGACGGTGCCTAGGAAGGAGAATATGGAGTACAGAGTCAATCCACTCACAGGTACGTACAACACAGCTTGCACAGTACAGGTAAATTTATGGTTTGATATGTTTGTATGTGTGCCATTGCAAGGCCTAGGCCTGTGTGACGCATTAGAAATTAAGCCATGTGGGCCCTTGAAATGGCCGATGCCTGACCTGTGAAGTGGGACAATGGGATTTGAGGTCACTGCGCTGGCGGGGAACACCGTGGCGGTAGGCGGTCGAAGACCGCTGTGCGAAGACGCATTGGTTAACATTGAAGCCTATGGGTTTCAGGAGCCAATGACGATGTGCGCCGGCGGTCGCGGGACGCACCGCCGCGGTACGCACCGCCGCGGGCGTGACCGCCATTTTCTATCAGCTCAATCATTCGAGACCTGATCATCCACAGGAGAGGACCTATACTGCAAGTGCTGCTGTGAACTCGGTCTGGAAGTGACAATGGCTGCTGCTACTGGTGAAAGGGCCCCGCCTTCAGATCAGAAGAGTTGGAGAAGCTCGTGGACGGGGTCCTCCCCCAGTATGCGCAACTCTACGGTCCTCCAGACCAACAGGTGAGTACACTCAGTGCACATTGAATGGGTTATGCCTGTGTGGAGGGGGGGGGATGTAAGTTGGTGGGGTGTGGAGGGAATGGGGAGTGCAACGCACGACAGATGAGAGAATGGGAACCATGACAAGGTTGGGGAGGGGGGGGCATGTACTCCAAACATGCAGATATGTGACGGTTTCTCTTTCCCACCCTGTACATGTCAAACAGGTGAGCGCCCACCAGAAAATCGATATTTGGCGTGCCATCGCTGAGGAAGTCCGGAACTTGGGGGTCCACAACAGACGGGGCACCCACTGCCGCAAGAGGTGGGAGGACATCCGCCGCGGAACGAGGAAGACCGCAGAAACACTGCTGGGGATGGCCTCCCGACCTAGGAGGGGTGCCAGTCGCACCATGACCCCCCTGATGTCCCGGATCCTGGCGGTGGCCTACCCTAATTTGGATGGGCGCTTGAGGACAGCACAGCAGACACAAGGGAGTGAGTATCCGCACATTCTCCTATCTGTATGCGCATTGGAGGCGTCTGGGTGGGGGAGGAGGGCTGTGGGTGACATTAGGCCCAGGCGCTCTCTGTAGTGTAGTCCGCTCCCTTAGGCATGGCCCTGTGCCCCCGCCCCCCACCTCTGTAGGGTGCCAAGTGCAGCTACCCATGCTCCCGCATCACCCATGTGCGCGTGTGTTGTCCCTAGACCTGTTTGCCTAGTCAGAAGTACTGAGTAGTGTACCCCAAGTTCGCGACTTAGTGCACGAGGCACCTGTGTCTGTCCTCTCCGCAAAGGGTATTGCTAAGGCATGCACTCAACTTTGTTTAATTTCTCCCCCCACCCTAAATCTTTGTCTTCTTGTGTTTTAGCATCATCAGGCGGAGGAGATTTGGCGTCGGAGCAGGAGGGAGCTGCAGGTCACCAGGCCCCGGTGGGCACTGACACAGACACCGAGGGCACCAGTGATCCGGAGGGCGAGGGGAGCACCACAACGGGGGCCGGTGGAGACACCAGCGACACGGACACGTCCTCGTTTGGGAGCTCCCTAGCGGGGGCGGCACCATCTGTCCCCCCCGCAACAACAGGTACAGCCGCCACCCAGCGCACCAGCACCGCCCTCCCAGCAGCCCCTCAGTCTTCGCTCCGTGGCCGCTCGGCCAGGAAGGCGCGCGTCTCCTTCGCCCCAGGCACCTCAGCCCCTGCCTCTGTTATCCCTGCTGCTCTCAGTGCGGAGCTCATTGACCTGGTGAGGACGCTCATTGTTGGGCAGACTACCCTTCTGAATGCCATCCAGGGGGTGGAAAGGGAGGTGCATCGGAGCAATGCCTACCTGGAGGGCATTCATTCGGGTCAGGCTGCCCATCAACGAGCGTTCACTGCTCTGGACTCAGCACTGACGGCAGCCATTGTCCCTGTCTCCAGTCTCCCTCTTCTATCTGCCTCCACCCTTTCTCTGTCTCCTGTACCTCAACCTATCCCATCCACACCATCAGACCAGCCTGCACACACCTCAACACCCAAGGCCAGCTCATCCAAACATAAGCACCACAGAAGACACAAGCATTCACCCAAGCAACACACAGATGCAGACATATCAACAGTCACTACCACCTCTGTGTCCCCGTCCTCCTCGTCTCCCTCCTCCCTCCCTGTGACATCTACACTCACACCTGCATGCACCCCAACATCAGCCAGTTCTTCCACCACCAGCAAACCCTCCACTACAGTCCGCACACCTGCAGTCACCACCCCCACTGGCATTTACACGTCCCCTGTGTCCTCTCCCACTGTGTCTGTCACCCCCTCTTCCAAGACACATAAACGCAGGCAGACACCCAAACAACAGCCAACCACCTCACCACAGCCTACGTCCCAGTCACCTGCACCCAAGGACAGCACACCTGGCTCTCATACAACCACATCCTCTTCCTCCACTTCTCTCACCACTACTCCTACCCCTTACCTTGGTCCCAAGAAAAATTACCTCTCCACTTTTGACCTCTTTCCCTCCCCCGACCCACCCCCTCCAACTGGGAAAAGTCCCAAGGGCACCTCAGCCACCACCAGCCCAACTACTACAGTGCAAGTGGTGCATGGTATGTGGAGTCCACCCTTTGGCGGCAGTAACACTTCGGTGAGCAGCAAGGGGACAGCCAGCCCCCCCCCAGGCAAGAGGACCCGGAAATTGAAGGGCCGCCGTCAGCGGACAGAGACGGCTGCTCCCAAGGAGGTGACTCCGGCCACTTCACCGGCCACAGCAGCCAGGGGAGGCAAGGGCCCGAGAGCCCCATCTAAGGAGCGGAAGGACAGCAGGGCGGAGAGGACAACCACCAGGAGCGCGGAGCAGGAGGGCCCCACAAGCCCCATCCCGGCTGCAAGGGACGACACCAAAGGGCCCAGGACTCACTCCCCGAAGGGGCCTGACACAGCACGGTCGGAGGGCGACTGAGCAGGGTGTCCAGGCCAGGTATGACTCCCTTGACATACTGCAAGAGCACCGCTGAAGAGGGCCCCGCCGTGAAGACAGGTACCGCTGAACAGGGCCCCGCCGTGAAGACAGGTACCGCTGAACAGGGCCCGCCGTGCAGAAGAGCACCGCTGAAGAGGGCCCCGCCGTGCAGAAGAGCACCGCTGAAGAGGGCCCCGCCGTGAAGACAGGTACCGCTGAACAGGGCCCCGCCGTGAAGACAGGTACCGCTGAACAGGGCCCCGCCGTGAAGACAGGTACCGCTGAACAGGGCCCCGCCGTCTCAAGCACCGCTCCGCTGGGCCCCGCCGTCTCAAGCACCGCTCCGCTGGGCCCTTCCTGTCAAGCACCGCTCCACTGGGCCCCGCCGTCTCAAGCACCGCTCCGCTGGGCCCTTCCTGTCAAGCACCGCTCCGCTGTGCCCCGCCGTCTCAAGCACCGCTCCGCTGGGCCCTTCCTGTCAAGCACCGCTCCGCTGGGCCCCGCCGTCTCAAGCACCGCTCCGCTGGGCCCTTCCTGTCAAGCACCGCTCCGCTGGGCCCCGCCGTCTCAAGCACCGCTCCGCTGGGCCCTTCCTGTCAAGCACCGCTCCGCTGGGTCCCGCCGTCTCAGGCACTGTTTATGGTTCACTGTGCCCACCATGCCTCCTCCTTGACCAGTGGACTCTGTAATCCACCTGAGAGACTGTGGCTTTGCACTCCCCAGGATGGTACAGTGGGCAAGCCACCCACTGTAGAGACTTGAGAGACTGTGGCTTTGCACTCCCCAGGATGGTACAGTGGGCAACCCACCCACTGCAGAGACTTGAGAGACTGTGGCTTTGCACTCCCCAGGATGGTACAGTGGGCATGGTGGCTCCTCGTGGATCTGGCGTCGTGGACTCATGTGGCTGTGGTGGCCCCCCCTTCCCTTCCCCCTGAGGTGCCTGTAGTTTTGACATCGGATGCCGCTGCAGTGTTCTCTCCAAAGGACTCAGGTCTCGTGTGTGGGCTTTGCCCTTGTTTCGCAGAACCTTGGCCCACGTACATGTTAGATTCGTAGGATGTGCAGGACTTGTTACTTCAGTGATACACTGATGTGTATATCTTTTTGGTTTTTGTAAATATTTTTCACGGTTGCTCAATTATTTCCAGGTGCTTTTTTTGTAAATGAAAATTTATTCCAAATTTGGTTGTGTCATTGTATTTTTAAAGGGTCTTTGTGTGGTGTCACTGTGACTTCCTGCTCTGCATTGGTGTGTACATATTGGGGGGGTCGCATATGTGTATGCCCGTAACCTTTCTTCCTCCCCCCTCCCGTGTGTCGTAGGTGCAGTACTCACCGTTGACGTCTGCGCCGGAGTTCGTACTCGTGGTAGATGAGCAGGTAGACGAGAGCAGGTAAGATGTTCAATTCGGGTTCCATGCTATCCGGATTCCGCGTGGAGTGTCTCGAGGTGAGCGTTTTCCATTGGAAATGTCTGTTTCCGCCGTGTTTTTATCGGCGGTGCTCCCGCCCCGGAAAAGGTGGCGGATTGGTGGGTCGTGATAGGGTGGGCGGTACATTGTCTGCCGCCTGGCTGTTGGCGGTGACCGCCGCGCTGTTTGTTTGTTCCGCCGTGGCGGTCGGAGTGTTAATGCGGCGGGCTGTGTTGGCGGTTCCCGCCAGGGTCAGAATTGCATTTTTTTTGACCGCCGGCCTGTTGGCGGGTTGGCCACCGCTTTATCACCGACCGCCAGGGTCAGAATGACCCCCTAAGTCTCCGCAGGATGGCGAGTGGCTCTGCCCCCATGGAGTAACATGCTACCTGTTCCATGTATATCTCGTGGTTCAGACACCAAGGTGAGAGAATGTTAACTGCCACACCCCAGCTGCAGCATCACTGTGCACAATGCCCTCTCCAGAACCAGTGGATAAATGCATCCACTATCACTATCCTTGGCAGGATGAAACACTCTGGGCACAATTCCCCCTCCAGAACCAGTGGAGAAATACATCCACTCCTGCAATCATTGGCAGGATGAAGCACTTTGGGCACAATGACCCCTCCAGAACCAGTGGAGAAATGCATCCACTATCGCTATCCTTGGCAGGATGAAGCACTCTGGGCACAATGTCCCCTTCAGAACCAGTGGAGAAATGCATCCACTCCCCCAATCCTTGGCAGGATGAAGCACTCTGGGCACGATGCCCCCTCCAGAACCAGTGGAGAAACCACCCACTTGAGAGACTGTGGCTTTGCACTCCCCAGGACCAAGCAGTGGGCAAACCACCAACTTGAGTGACTGTGGCTTTTCACTCCCCAGGACCAAGCAGTGGGCAGACCACTGTTAGGGTTTGTACACAGCAAAGAGCATGTCCCCTCTCACTGCACTAGTGGGTTCTGTAATAGCTCCCTTTTAAACTTACTATTCAAAGCCTTTCTTGTTATCTCACCTTCCCCCCCCCCTAGGCTTCTGTGTATGTTGTTTAATGTGCTGTTTACACATTGGGCCTTGCTTTTACCAAGGCTTCTTTAAAACACTCCTCCCTAGGCCATGTGTTAATCCAACTCATTTGCATAATAACTGAAACTCTGCACACCTTTCAAGAACATGTGCAGCATGTGAGGACCACACCCAGCTCTTCAAACCACACCCAGCTCTGCACACCTTCCAAGAACATGTGCAGCATGTGAGGACCACACCCAGCCCTTCAAACCACACCCAGCTCTTCGAACCACACCCAGCCCTGTCTATAAAAGGCATCCCCCGAGCCTCACCCAGTGCTTGTGCTCGTCTACCTCCCGCTTACCTGAGAACAGATCCCTCGGCGCTGGCACTCCTGCTCTTTACAGACTTTCTTTGACTTCAATTGGCGCAGCTGCTGGCTCTTCCTTCTTCCGGTTTCCGGTTCCTCCTTGCCTCAGCCTCTCTCCTACGAGTAACCTGCAAAAGAAGAAGTCAGAAAGGGCTGCAGATTTGTGCAGCACTTCAACAGTGGAAACGCAAGAACGGTGTTGTCTCTCTTTTTTTTATTTTATCCACTTCCCCCCTTCCCTTGAGCTTCTGTTCTTAGTGCACTGTTTTAAAAACTAGTGTGCTGGAACAAGCAGTTTCAGGGTGGGGTCGGATTGTCTTCAACCTCCATCAGAACTGAACAAGAACTCAGGTGAGCTGGGCTTTGACAGAAGCACAAGACTTAAAAAATAATTTCAGTTCTGGTGGACGATGAATACCGGGGAAGAAATAGAGGGCATTGACGTCACGGATATGGCGCAGGCCCTAAATGAGGACTTGGCTCATAATGAATCAGTGTCTGGCATCTTGCAACATATGCAAGAGGAAATAGAGAGATTAAAGATGGAGAATACCTCTTTAAAACAGGATTTAAGCAGGTATAAATTTAGGGGATCTCAGTGGAACACAGCTTCTACGCCTTTGTTTAAAACCTCCTCAGAGACAGGGGCGCCATCAAAACATACAACTTTGCCTTCCCCAGTTGAGGTTACTGTTAATGTTCCTAATGTTGTGCCCTTAGCAGCACCTGAACGTTTTCATGGAGATAGTAACAAATTCCATGTTTTTATCAATCAATGTCAATTACACTTCATTTGTAAGCCACAACAGTTCCCTACTGATGATACGAAAGTGGCATTCGTCTTGTCTTATTTGGGTGGCACAGCAGCCAATTGGTCAATTCCTTTCGTGGATAGAGATGATCCCATCCTCCATAATTGGAATCAATTTAAACGTACCATGACCAGCCTTTTTGCAAAACACACTTTCATGCAGGCAAGTGATAATGAGCTTTTAAATCTTAAACAAGGTAACAAGGATTTATTGACCTATCTCACTAGTTTTAATCGTTTACTCACCGAGACACAGTGGCCAGAAGAAAAGCGTGTCTCCCTTTTTTATAAAGGTTTGAGAGACGAGTTAAAAGACGCGCTGGCTCATATCGTTGATTTGCCAAAAGACTATTCAGACTTTGTAGATTTAGTTGTGAAATTAGAACATAGACTAGGAGAAAGAAAGAGAGATAAATACAAACTGGAATCACAGTTAACTTTTATTAGACACGAGAAGAAAGACACAGATAATAAACTCCCTGAACCAGAGCCTATGCAAATAGGGACACTCAGAGGTCCACTCACATCAGAGGAAAAAGAAAGAAGGAGAACATTTCAATTATGTTTATATTGTGGCAGGGCAGGTCACTTTGCCAGAGAATGTCCAGTAAAGCCTAAAACTCCACGAAAGGGTGCTGTTTCCTCCACCTCCTCAACTGAATCGGGAAACGATTAAGCTCGACAAGGGGAGAGGTTACTTGTTCGAGAAAACATCTTAATCAAACCTCTAATGCTGCAGCCTTCAGGGTACCGCACATACCTAGACATTTCATAATTCAGGTCGTTTTAATTGTTACTACCCAAGTGAGGCATTCTCTCCCTGTCCTACTGGACTCAGGCGCGACAGGAAATTTTGTGGATAATAAGTTAGCTGAAATCTTAGGACTTCCTATGTGCCTAAAGCCTTGTCCAGAAGCAGTATGTGCAGTGGATGGGTCAGAATTGACCTCTGGATTAATCACAAAACAAACAAGTCCACTTGTTATGGTCTGTCAGAACGGGCACACAGAGGTGATTAGCTTTGATCTGATAGATACTCCTAATTTTGGTTTGATTCTCGGGGTACCCTGGTTAACAACTCATAACCCAAAAATTGATTGGGTGAATAGAACTGTTACTTTGGATTCCTCTTTCTGTAGAACCAATTGCTATCAAGAAGCAGGTACAGAACAGAGCACAGTATTACACTGTGCTAGTGTTACACAAGATGAACCAAGTCTCCCTCCTGAATATTCTGACTTTAAAGACGTCTTTGATCCAGTAAAGGCTAGTGTGCTGCCCCCACATCGGTCTTATGACTGCCGTATAGATCTTATCCCAGGGGCCCCTTTACCTAATAACAGAGTATATGCTTTGACTGACGAAGAAACCAAATACTTAAGAACCTACCTAGATGACCTACTACAGTCTGGGTTCATCCGTCATTCCACATCTCCAGTGTCATCTCCACTCTTTTTTATCCCGAAGCCGGATAAATCCCTGCGCGCGTGTATCGATTATAGAGGACTAAATAAGGCTACAATAAAGAATAAATATCCTCTTCCTCTAATACCTGTGTTGTTGGATCAATTAAGACATTCTACTGTATACACTAAACTAGATCTGCGGGGAGCTTACCACCTGGTCCGAGTAAAAGAGGGGGATGAGTGGAAGACAGCTTTCAAGCCAAAGTTTGGTTTATTTGAGTACACAGTAATGCCCTTTGGGTTATGTAATGCCCCTGCGGCCTTTCAGTTCTTTATAAATGAGGTCCTACACGAATTCCTGGACGTTTGTGTCATAGTATACATAGACGACATCCTCATTTACTCTAAGAACTCAGAAGAACATACCCAACATGTTCGTGCAGTATTATCAAAGTTAAAAGAAAATCATCTTTTTGCTAAGTTAGAAAAGTGTACTTTTAATGTCAACAAGGTGGACTTTTTAGGATACTGCCTGTCACCTCAAGGAATAACTATGGATGTAAAGAAAATCAGTGCTATTGCTGATTGGCCAGAACCATCCTCTGTAAAAGATATTCAGAAATTTCTGGGTTTCGCCAATTTTTATAGGAGGTTTATTGCACATTTTGCAGACATTGCAGCCCCAATAACTACCTTGTTGCGGAAAGGGCAACGATTTCTTTGGACTGATGAGGCGGCACACGCCTTTCAACTCCTAAAACAAAAGTTCACTTCAGCCCCAATTCTGAAACATCCTGATCCTGACTTGCCCTTTTTTGTTGAAGCGGATGCTTCACAAGTAGCTTTAGGAGGAGTTCTCTCTCAACGAGATGCAGTAGATGGCCAGTTACATCCTATAGCCTTCTATTCCAAAAAGTTATTACCAGCTGAACACAATTACACTGTGGCTGAAAGGGAACTACTAGCTATCAAAGTAGCCTTTTCAGAATGGAGGCACCATTTAATGGGAGCCAAGTACCCAGTTACAATCTTTTCTGACCATAAGAACCTACAGTTTTTTGGATCACTTAAAGCACTAACACCACGTCAGATGCGCTGGTTAATTTTTTTTTAGCACATTTGACTTTGTTATAACCTATAGACCAGGTGCACAACAAATTCAATCTGATGTGTTATCTAGATACGGACATACCTCAGACATGAAACAAGATAAAATAGGAGAACCCATTATTCCTCCCCAAAAGTTGTTGGCACCAGTACAACAGAAGGATTTCATCACAGATCTATATAATGCACACATGCAAATAGCACCTCAGGATTGGTTAAAGGATTCCCATAACACAATACAACGAGGTTTATTGTATCACGACAACATGCTGTTAGTGCCCACCTCTGAATTACAAACACAGGTGATAATTTGGCATCACACCTCACCGTTGGCAGGTCATCCTGGTTGGGTAAAAACCCTGGAAAATGTGCAAAAACACTTTTGGTGGGACACTATAAGAAAGGACATTAAGCAATTTGTCACTACCTGTCCAATTTGTGCAAGACATAAATCTTCTCATAAGGCTCCTGACGGCTTGTTAATACCAATGCCAATACCCAAACAACCTTGGCACACTGTGAGCGTAGACTTTATTGTAGGTTTACCACCTGTAAAATCCTTCACAACAGTGTTGGTTATAGTGGATTTTTTATCTAAAATGGCACATTTTGTACCATTACGGAAATTACCCATGGCGGCAGAATTTGCCGATATTTTTATAAGGGAAATGGTGCGTTTACATGGTTTGCCAAGCAAAGTGGTGTCAGACCGAGGGAGCCAGTTCAACTCCAGATTTTGGAAAAAATTATGTGAAAAACTGAAAATAGATGTGGCCTTATCCACTGCTTTCCACCCAGAGACAGATGGACAGACTGAACGACTGAACCAAACCTTACTTCAAACGCTACGTTGTTTATTGGCTGATTATTCTAGTGAATGGTTGGAAGCTCTTCCTGTAGCAGAGTTTGTTTATAATAATACTGAGCATTCAGCTCTACTTTGCTCACCATTCTATTTCTTGCAGGGGTATCATCCAAGAGCTATACCCATTTTGTTAGAAGATTCCCTGTTGCCTACAGTAACGGATAGACTAACGAGGTTAGGTGACATACAAGACAAAGCCAGGAAACATTTATTAAAGTACAAGGAAAGCATGAAAAGACAAGCAGACAAACACAGGTCTGAGGCCCCAATGTATAAAATTGGTGACAAGGTATGGCTCTCCACAAAAAACCTAAACATAGAGGGATCCCGAAAGCTGCAACCACGTTTCATTGGACCCTTTAGTATAACTGCCATAGTAAACCCGGTAACAGTAAAATTAGATTTACCAAAAGAATATCCAGTACATACTACATTCCATGTGTCCTTGCTTAAGCCGTACAACTCAAAAACCCGACCTGAACCACCACCTCCACCCATACCAATTAAAGGAAATCTGGAATATGAAGTGAAAAGCATAAAAGACTCAAAAAGAATTAGTGGACGTCTGTTTTATTTAGTAGAATGGAAAGGATATGATGAATCTGAGAATTCATGGGAACCAGCATCATATGTACATGCCCCACAGCTGATTAGACGGTTTTATTTAAAAAATCCAGGAAAACCCCGTCCTGTAGGAGGGCCTTTGAGGGGGGCAACTGTTAGGGTTTGTACACAGCAAAGAGCATGTCCCCTCTCACTGCACTAGTGGGTTCTGTAATAGCTCCCTTTTAAACTTACTATTCAAAGCCTTTCTTGTTATCTCACCTTCCCCCCCCCCCTAGGCTTCTGTGTATGTTGTTTAATGTGCTGTTTTGTTTACACATTGGGCCTTGCTTTTACCAAGGCTTCTTTAAAACACTCCTCCCTAGGCCATGTGTTAATCCAACTCATTTGCATAATAACTGAAACTCTGCACACCTTTCAAGAACATGTGCAGCATGTGAGGACCACACCCAGCTCTTCAAACCACACCCAGCTCTTCGAACCACACCCAGCCCTGTCTATAAAAGGCATCCCCCGAGCCTCACCCAGTGCTTGTGCTCGTCTACCTCCCGCTTACCTGAGAACAGATCCCTCGGCGCTGGCACTCCTGCTCTTTACAGACTTTCTTTGACTTCAATTGGCGCAGCTGCTGGCTCTTCCTTCTTCCGGTTTCCGGTTCCTCCTTGCCTCAGCCTCTCTCCTACGAGTAACCTGCAAAAGAGAAAGAAGACAAGGTTAGACTGATCAGTATCTCTTGCCAGCAACAAGTAAGTGCAAAACTTTTTATTACCTGAGGGAGCTTTGACGGCAATTTCTGGATTCGTGTATAGACAGTTTGAGGCGAAGTGCCTTCCACGAGCATTGTGATTAAGGCTCTTTGTTGCAGGATTATTTTGCAGGACTTTGTGAAGCGGACATTGTTTTTTTTCATGGAACTTTTGGGAATCGAACAGTGGAAACCATTGACAGCAAGGAAAACAGTAAATCAAGGACTTGCACAAATTACATGCTGTATTTTGATGTAAAAGTACAGTATTTGTTTTATAAAAGATTCTGGAAATATGCGAAAAGTGAGTCTGCTATTGGGAATTTAGGCTTTAGTTATATTATGATGAATGTTTGATATTGGTAATTCTGATAACGGTATTTGTTTAATTTTTTAGAAGCTTAACAGTAATAGAAAACACATCCCAGAGCAGTAACACATTCCAAACCTGGAAACTAGAGACCAGGATCCAAGAGGTACTTTTAGAAGAGAATTTCCAATAAATAAAGGGATAGTCAGGAACCCATTTAGGAATAGGTTGCACTTATCTGTTCTTTGTTTATGTTTCATTAGGCACCAGTTTCTACAGAAGTCAGAAAGGGCCGCAGATTTGTGCAGCACTTCAACAGTGGAAACGCAAGAACGGTGTTGTCTCTCTTTTTTTTATTTTATCCACTTCCCCCCTTCCCTTGAGCTTCTGTTCTTAGTGCACTGTTTTAAAAACTAGTGTGCTGGAACAAGCAGTTTCAGGGTGGGGTCGGATTGTCTTCAACCTCCATCAGAACTGAACAAGAACTCAGGTGAGCTGGGCTTTGACAACCACCCACTTGAGAGACTTGAGGGACTGTGGCTTTACACTCCCCAGGACCAAGCAGTGGGCGGACCACCCACTTGAGAGACTTCAGAGACTGTGGCTTTGCACATTCCCCATGACCCGGCAGTGGGCATGGAGTCCCCACGAAGAGCAGGGGCCTCGTACCATCTTCTGGCTGAGGCGCCCCCCCTCCCCTTCCCCCTGAGGTGCCTGTGTTTTTTCAACCTGATGCCCCTGCAGTGTTCTCTCCGTTTTGAGGCAGGTGTCATGTGTGGGCTTCGCCCATTCTTTTTGGGACCACTGGTCCACGGACATTTACAAGGGACAGTATACGGCCTTGTGTACATAATGTAAAAAAAATTATTTACTGATTATTTGAAGTTCTATTGCTATATCTGAATGTTCCAGTATATCACTGGTTAAACTAATTTCCTTTTGTCTTTGCGTTCTTTCAGGGGGTGACGGTGTGTATCAGTAATGTTGTTGGTTGTGTTAGTGTGTATGGTGTTGTGGGTGAGGGTGGGAGTGTTGCGTTTGTGTGTCACTTTCTTTTCCCTCCACCCCTCCCCTGTGTGCTAGGTGTAGTACTCACCGTCATCGCCACCGCCACCGCCACCTTCTTTCTACTTCCTGGTGTATGAGAAGATACACCAAAATGGGGAGGATCTGCAATTCGGGCTCCATGGCGTCCTGGTTCTTCGTGGAGTGTCGGAAGGTGAGGGGTTCCCCTTCGATGTACTGTTTCCGCCATGCTTTTGATGTCATTGGTACCGCCCCAGAAAAGCTAGCGGATTGGCCTCTCATGATAGGGTGGGCGGTACATTGTCTGTTGGCAGTGACCATCGCGGTGTTTGTTGCTACCGCCATGGTGGTCGGAGTGTTAAGGTGGCCGTCTATGTTGGCGGTTTCCGCCATTGTCGTAATCCATTTCTCTTTTACCGCTGGTCTGTTGGCGGTCGTACCACCGCTTTAACACCGACTGCCAAGGTTGTAATGAGGGCCAAAATACCTGGTTCACGTTCAAAATCTCTGCAAAGAACCACAGAGGTGGAGATGTGTGTGAAAACGGGGAGGTGTGCGTCAGTGTCGCCCCTTCGCATACGGACATGTGTGGTTATTTTCCATGCAGGGGAAGGCTTTGAGTCAATTTCTGGTATGCAGACTTGGTTCCTCTCTGAGTTGCGGGGTTTTCTGGTGCCCTGGGGTCTTTGTGTGGAATCCTGGGCTTGCGGTGCAAAGTCACACGTGCTGCGGCGTTCCAGTGGGCATTGCGTGGAAATTTCTCCTGCACGGCAGATGCTGCATCGATTCCTCTCTGGAAGTCGGGCTGCGTCATCCCAGGTCGGCTGTGTGTCGATCCGGTGGGCTGTGCGTTGAAGTTCTGGTCGCAGTGCAGGCACCGCGTCGATCTTCTCCTTGCAAAGTCACGCTGTGTCGTCCCGGTTTGGTGTGCGCTGAATTTCTCACGCGGGGCAGGCTGTGCATTGTTTTTAGCAGGCTGTGTGTTGAATTTTCACCGCATAAGGAGTCCAGTTGCAGGAGTGAAGTCTTTTATGGTCCTGAGACTTCAAGGAACAGGAGGCAAGCTCTATCCAAGCCCTTGGAGAGCACTTTTCAGCACAGCCATGGAGCAGCAAGGCAGCAGGGCAACAGCTAAGAAGCAGTCATTGTCAGAAAAGCAGTCCAAGTGAGTCCTTTGGGCAGCCAGGCAGTTCCTCTTGGCAGGTCTGATTCAGGTTCAGCGATTCTTTGCCAGCAAGTTTCTTGTCCAGAAGTGTCTGTGAGGTAGAGTGTCTACCCCAAGAAGTTTCTAAAGTATGTGGTTTTGGGTCCTCTTCTTATACCCATTTTAGCCTTTGAAGTAGGCCTACTTCAAAGGAAAGTCTCACTTGTTTGTGAAATCTTGCCTCAGACACACACCAGGGGGTTGGAGTCTACATTGTGTGAGGTCAGGCACAGCCCTTTCAGGTGCGAGTGACCACTCCCACCCTCCCTCCTAGCGCAGATGGCTCATCAAAATATGCAGGCTATACCCCAGCCCCCTTTGTGTCACTTTCTGGAGAGAGCTGCAAACAGCCCAACTGTCAAACTAACCCAGACAGGGAATCCACAAACAGACAGGGTCACAAAAATGTTTCAAGCAAGAAAATGCCCACTTTCTAAAAGTGACATTTTCAAACACGCAATCTCAAAACCAACTTTACTAAAATATGTATTTCTAAATTGTGAGTTCAGAGGTCCCAAACTCCACATGTCGATCTGCTCCCAAAGGGAATCTACACATTAATCATGTTTAAAGGCAGCCCCCAGGTTAACCTATGAGAGAGATAGGCCTTGCAACAGTGAATACCGAATTTGGCAGTATATATAAAACACAATAGTATATGTCCTACCTTAACCATATACTGCACCCTGCCCATGGGGCTACCTAGGGCCTACCTTAGGGGTGTCTTATATGCAGGAAAAGGGAAGGGTTAGGCTCGACAAGTGGGTTCACTTGCCAAGTCGAATCTACAGTTTAAAACTGCACACACAGACACTGCAGTGGCTCGTCTGAGACATGATTACAGTGCTACTTATGTGGGCGGCACAATCAGTGCTGCAGGCACACTAGTAGCATTTGGTTTACAGGCCCTGGGCACCTCTAGTGTACTTTACTAGGGACTTACTATCAAATTAAATATGCCAATCATGGATAAACCAATTAATAGTACAATTTACACAGAGAGCGTATGCACTTTAGCATTGGTTAGCAGTGGTAAAGTGCTCAGAGTTCAGAAGCCAACAAAAACAGGTCAGGAAAAATAGGAGGAAGGAGGCAAAACGTTGGGGATGACCCTGCAAAAAGGGCCAGGTCCAACAGTATTCCATATCACTTGTGCTGTACTGGCAACATTGAACCACACTTTTTTAAAATAGCATGGTTCAAAACATTTGAATAATGCACAGCTAACAACCAGAGCCAAGATCGTCTCATACATTTGTCTACCATCCCTATCTTTCAATATTAGGCAGCAAATTTTCTGTAGCATGGATGTCCAGTTCCCAATCAGGAACACCCCAATCCAAATCTATCTAGGGGTATTTTTTTTTCTACCCAGATAGTTTGCTTCCTTAAGAGTACGGCAATCGTTCTTGTATTCTCTATATATTAATCAATAACCACCTGGTTCTTAACTACAATCCATCTATATCCGGACACACATATGGATTGTTCTCCTGTCTTTTGAATTTATTTCGTAGTCTCTAGAGCATCAGGGGAGTAAACTGCCACAACATCCGCAAAAGCAGATATACTAAACTGTTCCATAGTCAATATCACTGATTTAAAATAAATAAAGCACTACTAATTATCTGTCTGATTTAAGCGTCCAAATAGGTAGCAAATAAAAGCAGTGATATCAGACAACTCAATCGAGTGCCCGGGAAATACTTAATTCTTGCAAGATCATAGCTATTGTTTTATCCTAACTTTAGGTGCTATATTTAATACTTATTTGAACTTTATGGATTTTATGGGAGATAGCATTTGGTCCATAACAGACCCAAATTTTCTCCAGGACACGCGATAAAGTACTTTCTCAACATCTAATAAAATCATAGTAGCAGGTTGCAGGGAATTATTGGCTGCATCGAACATTGTAATTTCCATATTAATTGCCAAAGTAGTATGTTTAGAAAAATCTCGATAAACCTTTGTATATACTTTTTCATCCATATTTATCAAAGATAAAGGACAGTATGAACCACATTTATTAAATGGCTTCTTTTTCTTTAAAATATTTGATATGTTGATTAAATTACACGATTACGGCATCCCCTCTACAGCGGCAATTCATGCAGCAAGCTATACGATTATAGGAGCTAATACCGCCGAGAATGCTTTATAAAACTAATGGGGAAGACAGTTTCCCCAGCAGCTTTCCCAGATGATGATGACTTAATTGCATATAGGACCTTGTCAATACGTACTACATTATGTAATTTGTTCTGTTTCTCGCTAGATAATTCCGAGATTTGACTCTCCCAGACATATACATCCAAAGTATTCTGTAGATTCGTACTGTCTTCTGTTTATATCTCATACAGTAACCTAAATTGAGAAATCATCATATCTGTAGCTCTCATTATATTGTAATTCAATTCAATCAGTGATATGTTAAGCGCGCTACTCACCCGGAAGGGTCTCAAGGCGCTGGGGGTGGGGAAGACATATTGTCATATTTATCTTTTTTTTCTTATTTTTCATCCTAGATGTATGTGCAAAAAATCGATTCATTTACCCTGTTAAGATTCCTCCCATTTCTGTGCTATAAATTGGTCAGCAACTCTTTTTTTTTTAATTCAGCACTCAATTTAGCCGTTTGAACTGTCAGATTTTGATAGATGTTTCCTACATTATCTGATGCATCATTCACTGCTGTGGCATACTATTTCCAAATTATATACTCCCTGGAGTTTTTTTCTTTCCCTCTTTTTATCCTGCTCAATCATTTTAGAAATTGAACAATGCATCCTCTGATAAATACCTTTAAGGCATTCCAGACTATGTTTCATACATCCGACCCTAAATACTGAAAAACTAATTTGCTGATTGTGTCATATATTCTTGAAATGCAGGATCTTATAAAAGTGATCCATCAAATATCCACCTAGATGGTTGCATAGCCGGTGTAAACTCTTTAATCTAGCTGTGGTAGATATTAAATTATGATTACAGTATATCTTTGGACCTAATTAAATTGACATGCCAGTTAAGTCGGCTAGTCATAAATATCATATCTGTACAAGAGTACTGCTCATGCACTATGGAATCATATGTGAAGCCTGAAACCTTAGGATGTATGTTTCCAAGAATCTGGAGCTCCAACATTCTGATGGTTTTGTTCACAGCTGTTGCTCAAGGAGCCCGAGGGGAGTTCAATATGTTAGGGCTACGTGGGGCCTTTGTTTTATTTATTAGAACTTTCTGCCCTCTAGTGGTGGAATGTTCTAATTGTCTTATAGGCCTCTGTAGCTGGGCTATGCCAACATCAAAGTCCCACTCCCTTGTTGATTGCTGGAGTGGACCTTTGAGGGAAGGTTCAGCCTGCTATGGCAGGCTGTAGGGCTATATTGTACACTAACATGCTTTGTCTTATTGTTTTTCAATTTTGAGGCCTATTAGTCCTTCAATCCACCATATTAGATTCTTCAATCCCTTTCATTTTTTGAATGTGTACTCCCCTCTCTTAAATCCATTCAACATTGACTTAGCAATCTTGTTTTATCTCATTCCTATCACAATCATTAGCTCTCTTACTATCTTGTTCTGTAGTTGCCTGTTTCCTTCCATTTTAATTTCATTATCCCCTACTGACCACACCACACCCCCTTCCCCTCTATTTGCCATAAACTATCCATCCCAAATAATTTGTCACTCTGCAGGAGAACCAACCCTATGTCTGCTGTAATCCCCTCTAAATGGCGAAGAAGCCACCCTCATTCTCCCACCCTCAACTCACACCAGAGTTACATCACCCTCAGACTCATCCAGTTCATAACAGTTTACATTTTTCTCGCAGCTGGCTAAGGAATCAGCCAGGCTAACCCATGTCATTGAGCCATTTATACAACCATCATACAGATCCCTATCCAACCCAAAGCATAAATGAGTCAGTTTACTATAGACATTTTTAAATATCGCTCATTGCACTGTTGGTAGTGTTTTTATTTTCACCCTGCAGCTTTTTCTATAACTTCTGAGCTTTCATTTCACTGTTTATAGCACATCTATGCATTTTGCAAATGATCTTCTGTCAAGACTCTTGCAGATACACAGTGGCAGTGAAATTTAGTGACTTTCCATAGTCTTTCCACCGTTTGCCCACCACAAAAGTCAAACCAAAAAAAAAAAAAAATACACACACACACATATATATATATATATATATATATATATATATATATATATATATATATATATATATATGTATATATATATATATATATATATATATATATATATATATATATATATATATATAATAAATGCAGGTTCCAAGAAAAAACTGTTGCACATTCCGAGAGGGAATAATTTGTCCAAACAAAATAGATTTATTACACCAGAAATTGACCAGCAGACAAAAAAAGAGCAAACAAGTTTCAGCAGTACACCTTCTTCAGTGTTCATGATCCTTTATTACATCATCATTGATTTAAATACATTTTATTAGAGCAAAAGACGTGCCAGAAATACAAAACAGACTAAACAATTTACTTCAGGTGCAAATTAAAACTTGGCAGCCTTCCTAAAAGTGTCAATACTGGTATTTACAGTTCATGTAGTTTCAACCAAACAGAATACAATACTTGGTGAGAATAATGTGTTAAAGAAAAAATGCTATGCAGTGTGATAATTTAAAGTTCATGTGAACCCATCTGAATGAGTATCTCATCAATTCGTTCATGGGTTGCACAAACTACTTTCCCTTCTACACAATCATAATGAAATAATAATAAAATGAAATAAAGTAAAATAAAATGAAATTCTTGGTGAGAACATAATCCTGTATGAGTACTTCAACCTAACTACCCATTACTTCTGAGAAAATAATTTAAACGCAACTTTGCTTTTTAAATAATTACCATATAAAGTGCAAATACTTCACATGGAGCATCTACTTCTGCGCCCCAGCCATGCACTGTTTTTTCATCTAAAACTTTACTGCAAATATGACATTGATATTATCAATGATGTTATCAAATGTGTCATGAGTGCCATGATTTGTGGGACAATTAGCAGTGAATGGTGAGTGCGTGAATTATCATTATCCTAGGGCACGAGTTATAGTTACTTGAGATAATTCTAAGTATAACAAGTGAATTACTATAGTTTTGTACGTTTAAAAATTGAGCCTAACTATAACATCCATGTAATCTTTGTTTTTTTCAATACATTTTCATGATTTTTTAAAATTCTATTTTCTAACTATAACGATCCAGTAACCTTTGTTTTTTTAGTGAATTTCTATGTTTTGTTTTAAAAGTAATTTTCATTACTATACGTTAATCCAACTACCGCCTGTGGCATTCTATTTTCTAACTATAATGTTCCTGTAACCTTTGTTTTTTTCAGTGAATTTCTATGTTTTGTTGTAAAAGTAATTTTCATTACTATACGTTAATCCAACTACCGCCTGTGGCCACACCCTGCGGCCAATCCCTATAACAACCCATCCCTGTGCTGCACACGACCTTT
The DNA here is from genome assembly GCF_031143425.1 of Pleurodeles waltl. Taxonomy (NCBI): domain Eukaryota; kingdom Metazoa; phylum Chordata; class Amphibia; order Caudata; family Salamandridae; genus Pleurodeles; species Pleurodeles waltl. The sequence continues at coordinate 364,707,124 of NC_090437.1, read as the reverse complement.
GGCCATGTGCAACAGGGGTTCGCAGCTGGACCTGGCCTGTTGCCAGACACTGCTGCCAATCCCTATAACCACCCAAACCCACGCAGCAGGGGTCGGCTGCAGGGCATGGCCAGTGGCAAGACACTGGAGCCAATCCCCTAACTACCAAAACACACACTGTGCATAGCCTTTGGCCAAGCGTGGCAGAAGTTGGCCACGGTCTATCCCTCTGGCTGTGAGAATAGGTATGAGAGGGTGCATCTGGGTGTGAGAGTGGCTCTTACAGTGTCTGGGTGTGAGAGTGGGTGCATCAGTGTCTTAGTGGGTCTGTGAGTGGGTGCTTCAGTGTCTGTGGGAGCTAGGGTCTGTTAGTGAGTGCAGGAGGGTTTCAAGGGGTCTGCGAGTGGGTCCATGAGAGTCTGAGTAGGTCTGTGAGTGAATGTCTTAGTGGGTCCGTGACTGGGTGCATGAGGATCTCAGTGGGCTGTAAATGGATGTGCAAGGGTCTGAGTGGGTCTGTGAGTGGGTGCACAAGTGTCTGAGTGAGTCTGTGAGTGGTTGTGTAAGAGTTTGAGTGGGTGCTTAAGTGGGAGAAAGAGATTTAAAAAGAGAAATTGAGAAACATATACAAAGAGAGTGAGAGGGATAGAAATGGAGAGTTTTTTCAATGTTGATGAATGCTATACTTAGAATGAGATATTTCAAAACAGTAGTAAATAAACAAACACACTGCCAAGTGATACTAGGATTTGAACCTTCAGCCTGCTGAGTAACAGTACAAGACTTTAACCCTTGGTCCAGACTCTGCATCCAAACTTAACTATAACATTTGTACCAAATATCCTGCTAGTCTCGCTCTTTGAATTCCATTATGGGATGGAAGAGGGAGAGAGAGAGAGAGAGTTACAAGACTGCAGGGGTGGGGGGCTTGAAGGCCCCACACTCCTAGCCGGCTGCTCACATCCACAAACAGGGAGTTACTTAAAATCCAGCTAATTGTTTGTGGAAGCAATGTTTTCATATTATTTCCCTGCACGCATATATGTGTATATACTTGTGCCATGTCATGCAGTGTTCTTATCAATTATGTTATTTCCGATGTTGCAGTGATGTTATTAATTATGTCATAGAACATGCCATCAATGTTGTAATATATGAGGTTTTCAGATAACTATGACTGGTGATTTTCAGTGGTATAAAATGGTGCATTTTAACAGACATTTTCATCTAACTATACCTTTTCTTTAATCTTTGTTTTTTCAGTGAAGTTATAAGGTTTTTTGTTCAGCTAAAGTAAGGTAATATTCTAATTTCTAACTATAAGGTCACTTTCATTTTTTACAGTGAATGTCTATGTTTTTTTAAAGTGAAGTAAATCGTCAATTGCTGTACACAATGGCGGGTTAAGTGCAGGGACGGGTCTGCTCACATCTTGTGCCCAACCCCCCACAGGACCCCAGTTCCTAGCTGTGCATGCCCACCCCTGTACAAGATTGACTATTTTATGTATCAATAAAAAGAGTTTCTTTTTAAGTATGGGAGACCTACTGACTTTGCTAACGGGAAGAATGCCAAAATATAAAAAGCAACTGGTCTGTTGGCTTTATCAAGGGCTCAGCATGTCAACCTATATAAAGAAGACCCATTGGCTTTGTGAAAAAGCCACCAATAAGCATAATCAAATGTATGTTTAATAAATTCACTCATTGCAATGTTTAATAATAGTTATTGTCACAAAATAATTTCAACAAAGCATTACCTTAAAAAAACATTAAAATACTTTTGAGTCTTTTTCTATCATTTTTCAGTCCATTAAAGTGCAATTGCAGCTATAGAGCTACGAGCAAGAGTTCCATACACTCCAGCTGAAGAGATTACCATTTGGAGGGGTTTAAAAAATATAGTACGCCCTCTTGGGGTCACAGATTCTCTGACTCATTAGACTCACTGTTTTAATGTGTCCAATGTTGCTGAGAGGGCTGCTGGGCTCCTTACAGCTCTCCACAACATTACAAAACTGATTTATGGTGCTCTTGCCCACCCCCAGGATCCAAACATGTTATTAAAAATCTGTCAGTGTATTTGTATTTATGGGGTGACCTTCCACAAAGCAGTGAATAATAAATGAGTACCTCCTGACTCCCTTTTATTTGTCTTTCATTTTTTTGTTTTTGTTTTCCCAGTTCCGCCCAGGACACTCAAACTTTATGTTTTGCACTTTGGGGCTGCGGGGGGAGCCCCAAGGCACACAATGCCTTTACCGGCTTCTCATCAAGCAGCCTGCTGAGAGCCATCCATTTATTTTTTTAACCATGGGTGCCCCGTTGCCTACTCACCGCAACCGTATCTTTAAAAAATAAAATTGGAGCCTGCAGGAGAGTCCCAAGGCATCATGACCATGCAAGCTCCCCAGTCAGCACTCATCTTGTCACTTTGCTCCAGCCCTAGCAGAAGCAGCATGTTTTGTGCCCCAACAGGGCAAGAGAAAAGTTGTGTTTCCTGCCCAGGAAAGTGCTCCAGGGAATAAAGTTTATATTCCCTGCCCACACTCCTCTTGGCAAGAAACACATCAGTGTCCTAAGGGATGGTTCCTCTGGACACTGCTTTGATAAGAGCCTTGGGGATGGGGTCCTCGTTCGATCTGTGAGTTAGGAAGGGAGGATAAGTCATAAAATTGGTGTCATCACATCTTTGTTGATGTGGTGGCAGCCAATCAGAACATATCTTTTGATCCGGTAGATCTTGATCTTCTTCATCATGATTTTTACGTGAATTGTGAACCATAATTTCTCAAAAAAATACTAAACGGATGTATACCTAATCCCAAAAACTATGCCTTCCTCACCAAACTCTAGCTTTCTGCCAAATGAACTGTAAATTTGCTCAGCCTATTTTAATAAATGTATCTAATTTTCCTATGGAAAATTCCACAAAGAAATTTCATTTTGGGATGGCCCTGTTTTTCTCAGCCCTACATAGCGCTTGTTGGATCTCCTTGAAACAATCAAGGCAGAACCTGAGGTGGATGAACCTTTTTCGTGAAGTTTTGTGAAGATTCCTCCAACAGCACCAAAGTTATTAGCTGAAATAATTGCTTTTCTTATGGAAACCTGGCTTTAACTATAACTCCCAGTGGCCACTGACATATATGTGCATATATATATATATATATATATATATATATATATATATATAAATATATATATATATATTTATATATATATATATATATATATATATATATACCAACAAAAGTGTTCCAAAGCAGGCCCGTTGCCCAAGGAGGGTGGAGCGTTTGATGGCAGAGCGTTCTGGCAATAATTTCCAATCCACAAACAAATTACACTCACTCAGGGAAAATAGTGCAATAATTTAATCAATAAGAAGCGTATTGGCAGTCACCGCGGTGACATGAACCATGTGTATTTTGCAACCCATCAAATACTCATAAAAGATATAAAAAACAGACAAACAGTACATATGAGCATTGAAACCATCTTTGATTGGCTCATTTTGACACAAACTATACACCAAATGAAAAACAAAATGTGTTCACTATAATACTTCAGACCGTGTCTCAAAATTATACATAGTCCTATATATAAACATATTGAATGACATGATATATCATATAGACATTTTTTATTAAAAAGTGACCAGTGTTATTTGTCATAATTTGAACCCGCTTGTTACATCGATACTGAGTGACTAAATCAACATCACACGATCAGAACTGTTATTCCATATCAAATTCATTACCAATACCCTAATGGAGTCATAGTAGATCATCATATCAATCAATCTAAAACAACTAATACCATCACTCAACCAAGCCCAAAGTGGGCAAATTCCATCTGTTGTTAATCCTGCAACATTTTTGTTGATAGTAATGTATGCAAATAAATACAAGGGCACAATATAATATAGCTTAAAAATAATTGTTTGTGAATGACCAATATCGTTATCATTGTTAAAATCCACTAGTGCATGTATGAAAAATGACCATTATACATAAATCATTAGTCGGTATCAAATCTAAATTAGCATCCCTCAATCAAGCCTAAAATTGTCAAAATGTAATTGTTTCAAATCATGCCACGATGTTAATGATGGTCATATCTTCAAAGTAAGTGGCATTGTGTGACGTATAAGCAACGAATGTTTGGAAACACCCAATGTCGTGATCACTGTCTCTAACTTAATTCGTATGCTCATTAAAAATCATCACCCATGTTCCACAAGAACTCATTGTTGACACCTCAAACAATGTCATGATTAATCACCTATATGTATGTATTATAAACCGTTCTGATGTCTAACTATCTACCTCTGATACCTGCCCAAATTTCATCAGCATGTGCATTACTCAATTGTGTCAAATTTACTAAACGCTCACAAACCCTGTTCATACTTTCATTTAAAAATGTGTGTTCCTGATTTAAAAGAAGGAAAAAGAAAAAAAATGAAGTACAAAACATAAAATCGAAATTCAAGAAACCCTTTCAAATCTTCCAATATAGGCAGAGGAAAGAGGAAGGGAAAGAGGAGACCTAAGCAGAAAAAGTAATATGATGTCTTCAAAATATGCACTCCTAAAAATTACAGAAATCTGTATATGCAGAAAACTGAAGAAACCCTTATACAGAAAAAGAGGGATTAAAATGGGAATGCTCAAGAAATCACAACAACCATCAGTGATGGAGGTGAATATTCAGTTCCTCATCCATGTTTAAAGCCCCCGGACTCAAGGTCAATGATTTGTCCCAATTCTCTTTGTATCAGTCGTAAAGTCTGATTACCTTCGTTCGGATTACATGCAAGCTGTTCTATGGCAAAAAAAAGAGTTTACTACAGTCACCACCATGTTTCTCCTGAAAATGTCCAGCCACTCAGTATTTCGCATCCCCATGATCAATGGCTCTCTGATGTTCCTGTACTCTCTTTCTCACTGGACATATAGCATACCCAACGTATCTAAGAGAACAAGGATATATATATATATATATATGTCACATATTGAGAACTACAAGTAAGAAATTGCCTGATTTTACGTTTATTCTCCATCACTACAGTGTATTCACTCATACTGGAACTGTTTCTACAAGCCTTGAAATGTCCACAAGTAAAAGCTCCTTGGAGGTCAAAATCACCAGTCCCCTTATTCAGGGTAATATCATTCCATATCAAGGAATCTCTTAAAGATCTAGTTTTCTTGTATGTAATAGATGGGGTCTCCCCTACTTCCCTTCCAATGATAGGGTCATTTTTGAGTATTGACCAGTGTCTGTTGAGTATCTAGCTAATTTCCCTACAGCTAGCATTGTATTTAAAGATGACTCTTATGCTGGTTTCTACAGTAGATGATTTTTTGTTGTCAAAAAGTATATTGTCTCTATTAATTTGGGAGTCACGTTTTACAGCGTTCTCCAACACCCACATTGGAGAACCTCATTCTCTGACCCTAGCTGTCATGTTTTCTTGTTCTTCCTTGAATGTGTTTTCAGTACTACAATTTCTTTTTGCCCTAAGGAGTTCACCATATGGAACTTTAATATGGACTTGCCTATGGCCTTGTTTGGGCATTTATTATTATTTCTTATAAATAACTTTTTGTGCCTAGCAGACCTGTTGGTGCTATATTGAGCCGTTGTGCAGCATTTCACTGTGTGGGTGTGGTGTGCACAGGTGTGTGCATTGGTGCAAGTATTTCTTGGCTTGTGTCTGGTAAGTACATTTTGTTAGGGTGTGCATTGCTTGGGGTGGTGGGAGGGTTGAGGGTGTTTTGCGGCGTGGGTGGGTGTGTAATCGTGCTCTTTCCTCCCATGTGTGCTAGGCTGTGGTACTTACCATTGTCATCTTCGTCGGCGGTCACGTTCCTAGAGAAATATGTCAAGGAGAAGCACTAGCATTATTTCCAACTCTCACTCCATGTCAGCGTGTTCTGTATGCCTTCGGTGAGTGTTTCTCTTTATATAGGTCATTTCCGCCAAGCTTTGTGTGGTGGTGGTCCCCGCCCCGGAACGGATGGCGGTGTGGTGTTTCATTATATGGTGGGCGGGTAGGGCCTTTCCATCGGGCTGAAGATGGCCTCCACCGTTGTCAGCAGTGCTACCAAGATGGCGGTGAGTGAATGGACCGCTGGCTGTTTCTCATGTGCTTCATCATATGGCGCTTGGAATGCCAGCCTGTTGGCGGTAGTTACCGTGACCTCTGGCGTGGCAGTCTTTCCAGCCAGGTTCCTAATGACCCTCTTAATCTCTTCTGAAAAATCCTTGTGCACTGAATATCAATGCACAGCCCGCAGGAAACAACGCACAGCCATTTTGCGACAGAGAAATCGCTGCACAGCAGAACGGGAATGATGCAGCCCAACTTCCTGAGTGAAGAGTCGACACAGTGCCTGCCATGCAACAGAAAATTTGATGCATCGCCTACCAAATCGACGCAACACCTGTGACTTCTTCCTGCACACCCAGAATTTACCCCACATTGTCCCCGGGCATCAAAAAGATCCCCTCATCGCAGTGAGAAACCAAAACTGTGCACCAAAAATCGAAGCAAAGCCCCTTGCAGCGTGGAAAGACATGACGCATCGTCTATGCCGTGCTGGAAATTCCGACGCACACCCTATTTGTCCTCATATCTCCTGCTTTGTGGTCTCCATGTGCGTTGTTTTTTACACAAACCAGGTACTGTGTTCAAACAAGAGACAACTGTTGATTTCTGGGATTTAAGACTCTTTTGTAATTTTGCAAAAGTGATATCTCAACTTGTGCTTATTGAAACTTTATCATTTTGATCTTAATTTAACCAGATAAATATATATTTTTCTAAACCTGTCTGGTGTATTTCTGTAGTGTTTTCACTGTGTTACTGTAGGATTTATTGCACAAATACTTAACATATTGCCTTCTAAGTTAAGTCTGACTGCTCAGTGCCAAGCTACCAGAGGGTATGGACGGGATAATTTGGATTGTGTGTGGCTTACCCTGACCAGGATTGTGGTACCTATTTGGTCAAGGGTGTACACCCCTTCCAACTAGAGTCCCTATTTCTAACAACCAGACACTGAAGTGAACTACCTAATGTGTGGATGTGCTACTTGTGAAAGGGCTGCATGCTGTAACTCATAGTGGAGTCATTCAGTCAGTGGCTGAAGTTGGCTAACATTCTCCTTGATGCATACTGGAGTAGGTGGAAAACAAATGTGATTGACTAATGGATGAAGTCTGGCTGAAAACCCCTAGGAGCAACTATGCTATAGACACTTTTAGTAAAATCAAAAGGTCTTAGATAACATACTCTAAAAAAGCAGCCGGGCACTGACTGCTAGCCTTGTCTTTGAGAAGGTGAGGAAGAAGGAAAGAAAGAAAGGAAAGAGGGATGGAAAAAAGGAAGGAAGGAAGACAAACAAGGAAAGAAGGCAGACAAAATGTAAATAAGAAAGAGAAAAAAGAAGGAGAGAAGGCAAAAAGGAAAGAAAGACAGTGGCAAGGCAAATAAGAAAGGAGGGAAGGCAAGAAGGAAGTAAAGAGTGGAAAAGGAAAGGAGGAAATAAGGTAAAAAGAAGGAAGGAAAGAAAAAGAAAAGAAAGAAAGAATGGAAAAAGGCAAAAGAAAAGAAGAATGAAAAAAGTAAAGACGGCAAGTAATAAAGATGCCAAAAAGAAAAGAAAAATATAAGAAGCAAAGAAAGGGACATAAGGCAATAGTAAAGAAATGAGGGAAGGAAAGAAAAAAGGAAAGAAGAGAAAAAGAAAAACAAAGCTATGTAAGAAAAAAATGAAAGGCGGCAAAAAAGGAACAAAGGGAAGAAGGAAACAAAAACAAAAAGTACACAAATAAAGAAATAAATACATAACTATGAAAGCAGGAAACAGGGAAAGAAAGAAAATGGAAGGTAGACAAAAAAGAAATAGGGAAATAATGAAAGAATTATAGAAGGCAAAAAAAGGAAGAAAGAAAAGGAAAAAAGAAAAGAAAAAAAGAAAAGGAAAGAAAAGAAAAGAAAAGAAAAGAAAAGAAAAAAGGAAGATGACAGAAAAGAAAAAAGGAAAGTCAAAAAGACATAAGAAAATAAGGCACAAAGGAAGGAAAGGAACCATGGAAAAAAGAAGACAAAAAATTAAGAAAAGCGAAAAAGAAAAGAACGAAAAAATAAATTAAAAACAAAGGAAAGATGGCGAGAAGAAGGAAGTAAAGTGGGTTCACAGTATACAATATTGGATACTAAAACCAAACTTAAAGCCTTTCTCTGTTTACATAAAACCGTTGCAAGTGTAGGACAAACTAAACACAATTAAGTTTGGTTTTGTTCCAGGGCAAAATTTATGAAACACCATTAGTGAACCGAAGCCTGGAACACAATATGGTATATTGAGAAATAGCAGCAGCCCACTCCAAAAGGAATTAGCAACAGCATTGCATGGTGACAGCAACCGATAAAGTTTAAATGTGCCCTGTGCACACTTCAAATGCATCCTATCACACCAGGCAGCACTGGCACTAAAGGGAACTACCTTCTGTGCGGATGTGTACGTTGTGAAAGAGCAAAATGCAGCCTCTCAAAGTGAAGTTAACCAGAGGGTTAAGTATGCCGACCCATTACCCCATGCTGGATGCTGTGGTGGACAGAAACAAAATGGGAATGACACAACAACAGACCAATGGGCAAAGAAAGGTGGCAAAAGACCAGTTGAAGTAGCACATTCTACATATTATTCTAGTGAAAACAAAATAGTCTCGGCTAATGCCAGACAGATTCTTAGTTAATGCAAGACCTAAAAAGAAACACTCCTGACTTCCATTCTGTTTCACTGTGTTTTGTGTGGCTGAGTCTACCACACTGGAAGGATTCATCTCACGATCCTATCAGGTGATAGGACCTCTCCTTGTCCTTTTTTTTTAGCAAAGAAGTCTGCGGTGGGATATTCCTCATGTATATTAAAAAGACTCATTTAGGTGTGTATTGATCGGGTTACGAAGAAGGGATGGGCCACTATCCAGAATATGTTGTTTGCCTTATAGTTTACATAAAGCTAGCACAGCAGTGAAAGGCTGCCACTGATTAAAAGTCCAGAGGCAGGCTCACAGAATACAGATCACTGGCGAAAGGCCTGGATTTGCTTAAGGTTGTATACCCCTGCCCTTGTGCATGATGGGACTTTTAGATTTGCCTTTTCAAATGTTGTAAAATGGCAGATAAGAGTACTAGTAAAGCATGAGCGAAGCATCCATGTATGTCTGTGCTGTTGAGCGGTGATTTGTGACAGAGATCTCCGAATACTGTGTGTCAGATGTGGGGTTTTTGCTTGTGTTGTATTTTTAGCTTATATTTATATGTATGTTTTGTTCTTCTAGTTTCAATGTACATCTCAAAACTCCTCTTCGAAGACTAGATTTCCACACTTTGCAAATGACAAAAATGATTACGAACCATGTCCTCAGCAGATTAAGAGTATGAGGGAGAGCAGGTAGCCATTTCATAAACTCAGAACCAGCATAGAAGGTTCAACCACCGGATGGATCTTTCTTTAAGCATGGTCTAAGAACTTAACTGTCTCATCATTTGTGTTACTGCCAATATTTTAGAAAACTGAAGAATATTCTTATGTAGGGACTCATAACTCATTCTTCCATCTCCAAGCGCTGTAGATAAAAGGAGTAACTGTTACCCATTATCAAGGTAGTTAGGCCCAGATTCAATTTAAGAGGGCCTTGCGCCATTCTAAAACCTCATTAGCATAGTTTTTTTTTACGCTAATTTGGCGTTAGAAGGCCAAAAATGCCATGCCATATATACAAAATGGTGTAAAGCATGCATTGCGCCACTTTCTAACTCTTTGCGCCACTTTATGCCTGCACCAGGTATAATGTATGCAAATGGGGCATTACCTCGTTAGGGGAGCCAAAAAGTGGGGAAAGGAAATCTAACAGATTTCCTTGCGCCATTTTGTTCTGCACTTTTAATGTCTGCTCAGAGCAGACATTAAAAGGAGGCTTCCACTGGTTTCAATGGGCCTCTGGGAGCTTTGCGTGATTAGCGTCAACATTTTTGACACTAACCCTGCAAAGCGCCTGACTAGTGTAAAAAATGATGACGCTAGTACCCCTGACTACTGCCATTGTGTGCTGTATTTTAAATATGGTGCACACATGGTGGCGTTGGGGGGGGCTAAGTGGTGCAAGAAAAGTGAAGCTGCACTAGGATACAGTGCCACGTTTCACAAATTTGCCTCTTAATTAACAAACCTCTGTGGCTAAATTGCCTATTTTCAAGATTTGAGCATGCAGGCAGTAATTCACATCAGATGTCAGCAGGAAATAGTTTAGTTGCTGAGACATTTTGCTGGCGTGAAAGGCAGAAAACTGCTTAGTAAGACATACTTAGCACACCATAACACAGGATGGATCGGCCACATATCTACTGTTGTCCTTTAATTGCAAACTTAGGTTTTCAATATGTTATTTTAAAAAAATGAATAGCCTGTTATAATGTGCTGTCTATGCGAAGCTGTCAGTTGGTTCAAAGGACATGTAACATCACCATGGTAACCCAATGATTTTGTAGAAATTATGCTACAAATCAAATTTTGGGCCTGATTTAAGAGGCCCTAGCACCACCTTTGTGCTGCCATAGTGTCATTTTTTTTACTCTAAGGGGGCGCTATAGTGGCTTTTTACATGTGCAATATTTACAAAGTGGGGCAAAGCATGGATTGTGCCACTTTGTAACCCTTTGCGCCACATTATACCTGCACCCGGCATAATGTATGGAAGGGGGGCATTACCTCATTAGGGGGGCTCAAAAAATGGTGCAGGGAAATCTAGTAGATGTACCATTTTTTCAGCACTTTTAACACCTGCTCAAAGCTGGTGTTAAAAGGGGGCATGCCATTGAATACAATGGGCCTCTATGTACTCTGCAGGAGTAGCGCCAATATTTTTGTGCTACTCCTGCAGAGTACATCAATATCGTCAGGATTTTTGACGCAATTGCCCCCTATGCTGCACCATGTTGTGCTGTATTCTAAATACGGCACACACGTGGTGGCGGTAAATCAGACCCTTTGTGTTTCTTGAGGAAGTTGTTGACCGTATCTTCGACCTGGCATCCTTGGCATGGTCTCCCCTGTCTTTTTTGCCTCTGCTTTCCATTTTTTGACTGTGTGTTGTTTTTGGTACTCTGGGCACTTTACCACTTCTGACCAGTGCTAAAGTGCAAGTGCTCCTGTGTGAAATGTGTGTGTAATTGGCTTTCCATGATTAGCATATCCGATTTACTGGTAAGTCCCTAGTAAAGTTCACTAGAGGTACCCAGGGCCTGCAACTTAAATACTACTAGTGGGTCTGCAGCCCTGGTTGTGCCCCCCACATAAGTAGCCCTGTAAACTTGGCTCAGACCTGCCACTGCAGTGTCTGTGTGTGCAGTTTTAGCCTGCCAATTCGACCTGTCAAGTGTACCCACATAGCAGGCCTAAACCTACACTTTTTATACATGTACAGCACCCCTAAGGTAGGCCCTAGGTAGCCCCATGGGCAGGGTGCAGTGTATGTTAAAGGTGGGACATGTACTGATGTGTTTTACATGCCCTTACTGTGAAATATTGTGAAATTCTGTTTTCACTGTTACAAGGCCTCTCTCTCTCATAGGTTAACATGGGGCTGCCTTTAAATAACTTTAAAGTGCAGATTGCCTTTGGGAGCAGATAGAAATCTGGAGTTTGATGTCTCTGCACTCACAATTTAAAAATAGATCTTTTAATAAAGTTGTTTTTTCGATTGTTAGTTTGAAAATGCCACTTTTAGAAAGTGGGCATTTTCTTGCTTTAACCATTCTGTAACTCTGCCTGTTTGTGGATTCCCTGTCTGGGTTAGTTTGACAATTGGGCTTCTTGTGAATCCCCAATAGACAGTGAGACAAAGGGTGCTGGGGTGTAGCCTGCATATCCTGATGGGCAAACTGTGCTAGAGTGGAGGGACGAGTTATCACTTACACCTGAATAGGCTGTGCCTGCCTTCTCACAATGCAGTTCCCAAGTACCTGGCGTGTGTCTGGGGCCTGGCCTGGGCCAGACAGGATCCTGTAAACAACAGAGACTTTTCTTTGAAGTTTGCCTATTTCAAAGGCAGAAAGGGGTATAAGTAGTGGACCCAAACCCCTTACTTTAGATTTCTTCACGATCACTTTTGGTTTCAAGAGGACTCTCTGCCAAGGAGAAAGGCTGAATGCCTGAGGAGAAGTGCTGCCCCTGCCTGTGACTGTGCTTTGTTGGGCTATCCTGCAGTTGCTGCTTCTGCCTGTGAAAGGGGACAAAGACTAGGCTTTGTTGTGCATTCCTGCTTGAGAAGAATCTCCAAGGGCTTGAACTGAGCTCCCCTCCTGTTTTGAAGTCTCAGGGCCATCAAAGACTTCCTCTGTCAGCACCTGGACTCTCTGCTGAGACTCCTGCCCTGCCAAGTAGAGCCCTATCCTGTCCCTGGGCCCAGGAAAGGTGAAATTGGAAGAACAAAAGCTGAAAATCCATGCACAGAACGCCGTGCAGGGACATTTTTGACGCACTATCTGCAACGTGGCTCATAAACGATGCATTGCTGGCTTCACGGCTGAAATCGACGCTCCACCTGCATCACGGCTGGGAGATCAACACATCGCAGCTAGAGAAATGATGCAACACCCACTTGTGGCTGCTGCTAACGATGCAAACCCTGCGCAGCGTGGTTTTTTAACACTGTGCAACCGGATTTTCCATGCATCGTCCCTGGGTGTCCAAGTCATCCTGACCCGGCCTGGATCCCAGATGCCCTGTCTGGAAATCAATGCATTGCTCTCTTGCGAGGGAGAAAAACGATGCGCTGCTGACCCGACCTGAGAAGAAATTACACACAGCCTCACTAGTGAGCAAGGAATCAACGCACCTCTGCCTTTTCCGATGCACGGTTGCCCTTGCAGCTTGATTTTTTTTATGCAAACCAGGTACTTTGTGTAAAATCAACATTTCATTGTTTTCTATGGATTAAGACTCTTATTCTTTTGAAAATTCATCTCTTGACTTGTGTGTGTTGGATTTTTGTCATTTTGGTTGTGTTTGATTGAGATTTATATTGCCTTTTTTGTCTAAACTGGTGTGGGGTCCATTTTGTAGTGTTTCACTGTATTACTGTGTGTGTTCATACAAATACTTTAGACATTGCTTCTGAGTTAAGCCTGCCTGCTCGTGCCAAGCTACCAAGGGGGCGAGTGGGGGTTAACCAGGTGTGTTTCTCCTTTGCCCTGACTACGGTGAGGGTCCTCGCTTGAACAGGAGGTAACCTCACTACCAACAAAATACCCCATTTCTAACACTGTACAGTCCACAGTGAAGTATCTATAGATGAATGCACGTCCATTCCTATTGTTGCTAGTCTAGCTAAGTTGCACATAATCATCGTTGAATAGATAATAGATGTAATTACTAGTTTAATTCATTTTTGTTACATGATTATCATTGGACTTCATAGCACTTTTAGATTGATAGCCTTCTAATGAGTATCATTATTAGGTATTGATGCATTAGTAAATGGATACTTGCATCATTTTATGGAACACTCTGACATTCATAAAACCCAGTAAAAATGCAAAGTTTTTGCAGAAAAGAAAATCTTTGCCAATTAATAAATAATCACAAATGCTACTTGGCTAATGGGCACCCTAACAATTATTGGATGGACAATTAGCGTAAGTGCACTGAGAACATCATCTGATGCTAGATGGTTTACAATTGACAGGTTCTTCTGCCTGTAGTTGGAAAAATATCATCCACAGTGTTGTTGTGTTTTTTTTAATTTGGTTACGCTCTGGAAGTAGGTTGAAACAGTCAAATATTCTAGGGTATATGTCTCAGATTCTCCTCATCAGGAGTGATCTTCAATGCAGGAATCCTACAACATTTACCGCCTGCATTTTTGTCAGTGACTTCCAGCATTGTGTCCACAGTATACCTTGCAGATGTAAATACATCTATTTCTGCATGGCTATATGCAACAGCTCTGTTAGAAATGGGGTTTCTGGTTGTCAGAGTATGCGGACTGTACAAGATAGAACCACCACTGTAGTCAGAGTAAACTTGATACACCCTCAAAAAATGACCTGTGCTCACCCTCTGGTAGCACAGCACAGAGCAGTCAAGCTCATCTAGAACGGCAATTTGTAAAGTATTTGTGCAATACACACACATAGTAACACAATGAAAACATCACAAAAAGTACTCCACACAGTGTTAAAAAAATAGATTACATTTTTATGAGTAAAATAAGACCAAAATTACAAAAATCCAATAAGTAGAAGTGGGGTTTGAATTTTCAAGGAATAAATCAGAAGTAGTGCTTAGAAGTCACTGGCGCTAAAAGGTTACTTGAGTTCACGCTAGACTGGGGTAAATCCAAAGTTCGGGCCAACCGCAATGGAGGGCAGGTCCTCTACAGGACTCACGCAGTGGCCAGTGAGAAAGTACCTTGGATAAAAAAAACAGTGCTGAGGACTCAATGTAAGGAGGAGAGGAGGAGACACATTGCTGTAGATTGAGGCATTGTAGGCGATGTGTCATTTCCAAGCTGTGCAGCGTCAAGGATGCTTCGAAGATCAGGCACCGCTGGACATCAGGGTGATGTGTTGTTGTCAAACCACTGGGTTGGAGCAATGTGTCTGCTCCGAGCTGTGCAAGGTCAGAGATGTGTCGTAATTTGGGGATGATACGTTGCATAGTCAGCAATACTGTGCCCATGGCTCGGGCATCAGCAGTGAACCATTGGCATGGAGAGTAAATGCACCATTCTGATCAGTGCAACATGGTCAATGAGTTGATTTCCTTGAGTTGCGGCCCAGATACTCACTTCCAAAGGCGCAGGACTGGATTGACACCACTTTGCAGAGCAGGACTCATGGCAGACATAATCCAGGAGCTGGTTGCAGGTTGCAGGTAGTCTTTGATGTCCCTGAAACTAAAGGAGAAATGGGGCAAGCCAACAAGCCCCTGGAGTCACTCTGTGTTCAGATGAGAGATGTCCAGTCCTTTCTCAGCAGGGCAGAGATCAGTAAGCAACTGGGTAACTCATCAAAACAGAGTGCAGTCCTTCTTGAAAAACAGTCCAGCAGAGTGGCAGTCATTTTAGCACAGCAGTCTTTGCTCATGTTTTACTCCTATTTTACCAGGTTCAGTAGTCTATGACCAGTATTGTATTGATTTGGTACGGTCAGAGACCAAGTTCTTGTACCCAGTTGTGCCTTTGAAATGGAGGTGACTTCAAAGAAGGGTCTTTGAAGTGCACAGAGGTCCTTTCTTCCTACCCTTGGCTCTAAACTATCCGTAGAGGGTAATCAGCCCTTTGTGTGGCGACAGACATCCCCTAGTGTCAGCTCCTCCTCCCCCTTCATACCTAGGAAGAGCGATCAGAATCCAGATGATGCAGATGAGTACTCAGACACACCTAACCTTCTTGTGTTTGTGGTTGTCTAGAGGGAATACACAACCCCACCGCACCCCAGATGTGTATTGGAGAAAGGCTGCAAGGCAAACATAACTGTAATAGGGGAGAAATGTCCCTCTTTCTATAAGTGGCTTTTGTAAAATAGAGGAGTAGGCCTCATAGTACAAAAAAAGAACTTTAGGGCTTTTTCACTACAAAGACATGTAAAACATGTAAGTACATGTCCAACCTTTCAGTTACAGAGCACCCTGCCTTAGGGGTGACTTATATGTAATAATAGGGAGTTTAAGTCTTGACAATGGGTTTTAAATGCCAAGTTGAAGTGGCAGTGAAACTGCACACAGGCTCTGCAGTGGCAGGCCGGAGACATGTTTAAACTGCTACTTAGGTGGGTGGGACAATCAGTGCTGCTTGCCCACTAGTAGCATTTAATTTATAGGCCCTGGGTATATGGTATACCACTTTACAATGGACTTAAAATAAATATGCCAGTTGTGTATACACCAATGTTACCATGTTTAAGGTAGAAGCATATGCACTTTACACTTGGTCAGCAGTGGTAAAGTGCTCAGTGTCCTAAGGCCACCAAAAAGATACAGCAAAAAGATGAGGCAAGCAGGCAAAATGTTTGGGGGAAGACCGATAGGTCTAACAGGCTGTGAGCAATTGCACATCAGTAAACTCCACTCAAGGGGCAGAGAGAGGGCAACGCAAAGCGAGATCCGCTTTGAAAGTTAGTGAGTGCCCACAAACTTAAACAGGAAATTGGCTCTCCAGCCATGAGCTCAGGCTTTAGAAGGAATTTCTCCACATTAAAAATGTTTTAGGAGAAGGAACTTCTCCATGGAGAAAATTGCATTCCCTATGGAGATAGAAACGAAAATAAAATGCATGGCGGGTTTGCCTTTTTCGAATGACTCGTTGTACTCCTTGTAAAATTACACATGGGGGAAAAAGCAACTTTTAAAAATGTAAAAATATCATATGGCTTTTTGCCATTAGTATGCTTGGCAACTTGTGGTTGATGCAGCTTTCTCTGCGTAGCACAGGGAATGGTTGTGAATTAGACTATGTTTATGGCACAGATTTGCTACTTTTTAATGAATCAGAATCAAATTTTTTGCCCATGAAATGGTTGTTAAAGTATTGTTTCAAAGCCAAATACCTCTTCCGAACATGCCGCTGTGCTTTTTTATCGTAAGAGCTTTTTACATGTCACGGATCTTTTCTGTCACCTTTATGGAATTTACGTCCATCAGTCGTTCTTTAGCCATCTTATCATTCTAGGTTTTATGTCATTCTGCTTTACTTTGCGAAAAGTGGTCAGGTAGAGTCACGGTTATCATATATATATGATGGTTCTACAAGCAGCGTTTTACTACAGGATACAATTAATGTATTTACTAATCTGCAGCACAAACAAAGGCTGAAAAATCAGCTATCAGTTTGGTAGATTTTAGGTCTCCAGAGACTACTGTATATTTTTGTGGCTAATTGGTGATAAAAAATGGCTACACGCATGTATGGTACTGCATTTAATTAATCACTGTAAGTAAAATAAAGTGGTGACTTCCATAGGAAAACAGAAATATAAATAAAGTAGCAGCCGTCCTTATATAAATTACTCATATTAATGATAAAAAGCCATTCAGAACTGAAAATAGAGCATTCCAGGTACTTTGGAATTTAAAATACCCTATAACTCAGGATCAACGTGAACAATTTCTCTACTTTTAGTAAAATAAAATGTGAAGATTCTGCTAATTTTTAAGTATTTCCACAAATAATAGCAATGCTTCTTTATGTAAGGTCACAAACTTCTGAACGGACACCATGGCCTCTCCCACTGACTTCAGGCATACCTAACCACCGTTTCTTTCCAAATTCTTTGATTTCCTTGAACGAATATTGTTAAACATGTCTTGACTTTTAATATATGGATAGGTCATAAAACATCCATCTAGCACATTTTAAGTAAATTGTGTGTTTGTTCTTGGTTGCTAATATTCATCTGCCTTCAAAACTCAGGGCCTCATTACTAGTTTGGTGGACTGCCCTGGCGATGTTAGCGGTCCGACCGCCTTTGGGTTGGCAGTCAAACTGCCTTATTATGAGTCATGCGTGCCTATGGAGCAAAGACTGCTGTGGTCCTGCCTGCACCCCCATGCAGCACAGTCCACCATGGCCACAAGGCAGCACAAACAGGCCAGCAGAGAAAGTGTTTCAGCCGAACACATTATGAGGTTGCACACCGCCAATGTGACCATGGCAGTCCAACCACCATATCTCAGCAGGCAGAAACAGGGAGTAAAAAGGAAGACAGGCAAGAAGACAGGAATATGCCCTTTACTCACCCCCTTGCGGTTGCTAAGCTGTCCTCAAATGCCCATCAAGGTCTGGGTAGGCCACCCCCAGCATGCAGGTCATTAGGAGGTCATGGTCCAATGGGCACGGTGCCCACGTTGGGAGGACATCCTCAGTTGTTCCTCAGCATTCTTCCAGGCCCAGGTTCCCAGGTCCTACCACCTCTTGCAACAGTGTTTGCTCCACCAGCCGTGGAACTCCAGGGACCGCACCAACTTGGCGATGGATCTCAATAGCTCCTTTTTCTGATGGGTGTTAACCTGCATGGATGTAAAAGCTCAAGTCACATACATGTCAGAAACACCAAGGTAGAATTTTCAAGTTGTTTACATGCCACAAGTGTGAAACACACAAGCCCATACGTACAGGGACATGACTACAGACATATTTATTTGCATCTGCAGACTAACCCACTACCCTGGTCATGGCCTACAATGACTAAGCAATCTTGCTGTCATCAGGTAGCCCCTGCTCCAGCAACCTCTACTGTAATGTGAGGCCACAAAGAATCACTGCACACCTATGAGGTGTCAGAAGGGTAAATTCCCTAGGCCTGACTGAACCAAAATATTCACACTCTGTGAGATTGACTCACTGCATACAGTCCCTACATGAAAGTGCCTTAGTACAAACTTCACTATTACGCTTGAGTAATAAGCAAAGGGCTGGCATGGTGGGTACAGAAAGTGTCTTCCTTGTCTATGTTTGGACATGTGGAATAACAATGGCAGACTCATGCCACTTCAGGGGGTGGGCTCTGTGGTATGTACCTGTACCACATACCAGTTCTTTGGAGATTTGTGTCTATCCTACAGAGGTGCCATCCAACATACAAAGGCCTGCATACAGTTTCTGCTATGTGACCATGCTACTGATTCACACATCATGGCCTCCCAGGAATCAACACACTGCCTGCACAGTGTGACTGTCATTTATGTGATAAGCCTGTATAGGACAAACATGACCTATATGAAGGTGACAACACAGCTGTGGTAGTAAGGGACCTGTCATGAGTCTAAGATACTCTTTGACAATATGATTTACCTCTGTACCCATTCTTAATCTAGTCAAAGAAATGAGTCCCTCAAGGCAGGTTTTGCCACTAGAGCATCATATTGGCCACATGCCAGGATCTGCTGGGGTACAGGATGTGGGCACAGTGCCACAGTTGTATAGCCATAGTGACACTCATACAGACTGGCTAGGCTGAGAATACAGAACCTGCATGAGTCTCCATTCCCATTACTTCCATGCATGACAGTACATCATGTGGCCATCAGCAATTTGGCATGTGGTGTGTGGCAACCTGAAGGACGCAGTGAGCCATGATATGCCTTCCACAAAACAGTGTAGCAAGGCCAGATGTGGTTTGAAAGACCTGTGGCACTATAGATATTGCTCACATGATTCTCAAATGATGCATACAACATGCATACACAGCTCATGCTGCCATGCACATACATGTTGTCCAACACTTACAACAATCATGAGGAAAGAGATGTCATTGGATGCTACTAATGTCTCCTTACCTAGTTATGTGCATCCAACACAAGGATGATCTAGGATTCCAAAAACCTTATAAAACACAATATGACTGAACTTAACATATGGTACTGGCCACCAATACCTGCACATTCTACATCTCATTGATGCCACCCAAACGTTGGTTGCGGTGGGTTCCTAATATCCAGTGGAGTTGGTCAGGTATCTGCCATTTTGGCGGCCTGAAATGCTGTATTGTTCTTTATAAACTGTGTCACACCCACAAAACATGTTTTTTTAATTCACAAACATCTTTTCCCTGTCTTGTCATGTAGGTCCTATTACTCAACTACCATTATAGTATGTTGCAGGGCACAGATGGCATTTAACTGTGGCACATAGTCCACCACCGCAGATGGTCATTTTGGCAGTCGGTGTATTCAGTCACATTTTGAGGGGCAATTGTGTTGCATATCTTTGAGTTTCATCCAAATCCAAGGTGTGGACACATGTTGAAAACCATGGGAATCACATGTGACCTTTGTGTAATTGGCAATTGTGATGTATACTGTGTGTCATCTCTATACAGTCAGAAATGCTTTCTCACATGATATCATTGACATGCATCATGAATGTTGCAGTGGACACACTGACTAATGTTAGACATCATGGCCCTCATTATGACATTGGTGGTAAATCCTGCTTACCGCTGCGGTGACTGTCGCCAATGTACCGCCGCGGTGGCGAATATCCGTTCATCATATTATGACACACACACACCAATCTGGCAGAATACAGCCACATACACAATATGCCAGCCCAAAGGTCAGTGCTAAAGTGGCAGTCCCAACACCCATACCGTTAGCCAACAAAACAAAGCCCATCACCTTATGACCCACAAATTTCCACGGCGGACATTCAACGGTAGTAAACCACTGGCAGTACATACCGCTGCAGAACTGACACCCACATACAAAACAACACTACATTGGCCAATACGAAAAACACACACCTGACATTCATACACACACCACACTCTCACACCCACACCCTATAAAACACCCACCCACATTACCCACAATCCTTTACAAATACAAATCATTACCACAAGGCTGACACCAAGACTACTGCGACAACTAGACACACACCACTTACACCCATACATCCATCATGCATCCCACATCACACACCCTCCTACATTACTCAACACATTCTCACCAACACACACAACACCCATGTCCCCACAAAGGCACCCCCTGTTCACTGATGAGGAGTTAAGGGTCATGGTGGAGGAAATAGTCAGGACAGAGCCACAGCTGTTTGAAGCACAGGTGCAGCAGATATCTTTTGCAAGGAAGATTGAGCTATGGCAGAGAATCGTGGACAGGGTGAACACTGTGAGACAGCATCCAAGAACAAGGGATGACATCAGGAAAAGGTGGAATGACCTTGGGGGGAGGTACTTTCCATAGCAGCAAGGCACCAGCTCGCCATACAGAGGACTGGTGGTTGACCTCCTCCCCACAGCTCACAGCATGGGAGGAGCAAGTCTTGTCAATACTGTATCCTGAGGGACTCACTGGAGTAGCCTGAGGACTGGACACTGGTAAGTCAACAATTATCACTTATCACCTCCCATACCTGCATTTCATCTCACACCCTCACCCTCACTCCATCACTCCACTCCATCCCACATACTGCACCTACATATATGACTAACTACAATGCCAAGCCCTGCATGCTATGCCAATGCATGGACAGCCCTCCCAGCCCTGCATGGACACCCATCACCAAAGCATGCACAGCATAGGGAAACTAACAATCCCACAATACATTACCATGCACAAGCAAAATGTGGCAGGGCAACACCAACGATAGAGGGAAAGCCAGGGATGTACAATATTTCACACACATGAAGCATAATACATCACTTACATTTCCACAGATACCCCAGCCAATGTCAGCAGAGAGGAGGTGCCACGACTATCCAGTCCCCCAACAGAAGATGCCCCCAGTGATGACAGTAACTCTGGACTTCTGGATCTGGATGACCTACCTGGCCCATCAGGGACCACTGGCCAAGCCCACTCACAGTCCACCACAGAGCCTCCCCCTTTACTATCCAACACCAAGGTACCCACCCAGCGTACCCACACTTCTGTCCACAGGGCACGTGAATCAGCAGTGTGCCCACCTGTACAGGGACGACAGGCCACACTTCATACCCAAGACAATCAGGGACCTGGGGTCAGTGGCAGTGGGTATACCTTTCAGGGGACAGAGGCACAGGCCAACTGGTACACTGGGAGGCCTGCTCTGCACCAGGGGGAGGACAGGACCAGGGAACCAACTCTCAGGAGGCACTCTCTGGAGCCTACCAACATTCCCAGGACACGATGGGCCAGATCCTTGACAACGTGCAGGAGACCAGGCGGCTGCAGGAGGGACAGTATCAGGGGATCAGGGAGGACTTGCAGGCCATCAACACCACCCTGATCTCAATAGCAGGGGTGCTGGCAGACATGGCCAACATCATGAGGGAGGCAACAGCACACTAGCGGGGCCATACCGCTAGCCAGTCCACTGACCAGCCCTCCACTACCGCTGCAGCTAGTTGGCAGGAGGCTCCACCACAGGACCCACCGGCCACTAGAACCTCTCCCCCTGCTGAAGGTGAACCAACCCGCAAAAGTTCCCTGTGACCCAGACAGAAGCCACAGATACTTGCCAAGACCCCCGCCAGGAAATGAGACTCTCCTGATTGTCCCCCTAGTGTCCCACTCAGTCACCTTGTCCACTTTGAACTGCCGTTACTCCCCTTCCTGTGGCCCCTTGGACACTGCACCTGTGCTACAAAAATACTGGAATAATACCCTGGACTTTCCTCCATCATCACCCCATTCCATTTTGATTTCTTAGCACTACAATAAATACCCTTGAACACAACTTGACTACTAGTATTTTGTGGATTGAAAAAGTGTATTTATGGAAACAGTCACATCAAGTGAAAATTAACTGTATACTGTGAGAGCATAGAAATAATGACCTGTAGCTGGCTGTAGTCAGCACATCAGTACACAGTTGTTATATCACCAACATCTGTAAAATGACAAACCAGAGGTGACAGTAAGTTGAGATGCAAAGGAAATTCATGCTACAGCC